>NC_052148.1:80162162-80481228 GCF_902713615.1 Scyliorhinus canicula
TTTTAGGGCCAATGCTTAAGTAATATTCATGCTATCTGTAATAGCATGAGCTATCACTGAGGAGCCTTTGTGTACAACAAAGAGGTTTATTGGAAACAACAATGATGTCCAACTGTATATCACACATTTTCACTCCTTGATTCCTGGGTTCAATCTGCCAGGGCTTTTGCTCCCAGGGCCCTGCACCTTTTCCCATTGGCCGGGGTTCCCGCGCTCCCATGCCGAGCAGGTCATGTGGCCCACAAATGTTCACCCTTTAAAAAGGGGCTACGCTATCACAATACCCATGGTCGAATGTAAATTATTTTCAATTTTGCTTTCATACATAAATCTTCATTCTGTGTGATGTCTGATATCAAAAAACTAATTAGACATAATTGGCCTTCACACACAAAATCATCTGCAACAGTCAATTATTACACTTGATCTATAATTTTCCAAGAATTTGTTTGATCCTGTGTGAAGACGTGACAGAGGTGTGGTAATGAAGTGGTTCTATTTGTGTCCCAGTAATTATGAAGCCTGGGCTAACAATCTAGAGAGTGGGAGTTCAAATCCTACCATAGCAATTTTAGAATTTGAAGTCAAAGGTTTGGTATGAAAAAACTGGTATCAGTAAAAGTGACCATGAAGCTTTCAGATTGTTATAGCAATCCATTTGTAATGCAAGCAGCCATTTTGTGCAAAACAATGTCTCATGAACAACAATATTAAAATAACCAGGCCAGTTGCTTCAGTGATAATGGCAGAAGGATAAATATTGGCAAAGGCACCAAGGAGAACTCACCTGTTTTTTCTGACAACTTTTTATCAACCTGAAATTGGCAGATACCATCTGCCACACTGCAGTGCTCTCTCAGTAATACACTGGAATGCTAGGCCAGATGAAGTGCTCATGTCTCTATGTTGAGATTTGAACCAATGATCACCCCTAGCACTACCCCTGACACCTTGGTATTGCCCCTGACACCCTGGCACTGCCCTGACACCCTGGCACTGTCCTGACACCCTGGCACTGCCCTCTGGCATTCCCCATAACCCGTGGCTCCGCCCCGACATTGCCCCTTCACCCTGGCACCCTGACACCCTAGCACTGTCACTTGGCACTGACCCTGGCATTCCGGCATTGCCCCAGAAATCTGGCACTTCCCCCTGTGCCAGGTACAGAAGGAAGTGCCAGGGCCAGTCCTGCGGACAGCGTCGGGGAAGAGTGCTTGCTTCTGGGAAACTCATTTGGGGGGTTCCCCTTATCCATGAGGTGGATTTCCTGTTATCCTTGGGGAGGGGGTGTTGCCCTTGTGCCTGTGATGGAGTGGGGGTGGTGGGGGGGGGGGGGGGGGTTACCTTTTTCAGAGGAGATGGGGAGATGGTTTTTTCTACAGATTAGGTTACCCATAGAGCTGCAATTTCTGGTTCAATCAGGCCCTGCCTTACCAATGTAACAGCATCAGTGACGCCTGAAGCATTATTTTACTCTACATGCTGCATTATCTGATGAGAAAAGCTGGCTGTGCAGCAGTTAAGAGTAAATGTCAAAAAACTTTGTCCCACATATCTGTCATAATATCCATTCACGTATATCATGAGATGCAGACAGGCAGTGATTGACACACAGGATAACCAATGAACACACACGACACAGAACAACCACGGTAGCATTGTGGCTAGCACAATTGTTTCACAGATCCAGGGTCCCAGGTTCGATTCCGGCTTGGGTCACTGTCTGTGCGGAGTCTGCACATCCTCCCCATGTGTGCTTGGGTTTCCTCCGGGTGCTCTGGTTTCCTCCCACAGTCCAAAGATGTGCAGGGTAGGTGGATTGGCCATGATAGTGTCCAAAATTGCCTAGTGTTGCGTGGGGTTACTGGGTTATGGGGATAGGGTGGAGGTGTTGACCTTGGGTAGGGTGTTCTTTCCAAGAGCCGGTGCAGACTCGATGGGCAGACTGGCCTCCTTCTGCATTGTAAATTCTGTGATGATAACCAGACAGGACACCATCACTATAAAGCCCACAGGGCATTAAGGCTCTCTCTCTCTCACAGGACATGGCTAGGGAGATACTCACAGAGCACAAGCCAATGAACATCATAACCATGTGGTAGAGAGCTAGTCTGGTCAAGCCAGTAGGAGGTTATCAGTTAGGTTAATAGAGTGTCAACCCACAGCAGATTATGTACAGCAATCAACTGGTTCAATAAAACAGTGTTGGACCATCTCCTGTGCCGGAAGCCTGTTTCTTGTTTTACTGCATCCAGTTGCAGTCGATGTTAGACTAGCATAGATAACACATCAATGTCTGTTGAGAGAACTTCCGTGCTGGGAAACCTGGCCATGGCGCTGTTTAGCACTAGTCCACACAAATGTGGACCAGGCGTAATGGCACCTGGGGGGGGGGGGGAGGGGGGGGGGGGGGGGGAGTCCCCCAGGCCATCGGAGCCCCGGGGGTCCCCCAGGCCATCGGAGCCCCGGGGTGGTCGGGCTGTGGGCACGGTGATACCCAGGCACCCCACTGCCACCTGGGCTCAGCGGCATTGCCAATGTGGCACCTTGGCAGTGCCACCCAGGCACCCTGACACTTTCACGCCCACAGTGCCAGGCTGGCAGTGCCAAGATGCCTAGTTGTAGGTTGCTCATGCCAGGGATCGGGTCCAGGGATGCCCCGTCCTTATCAAGTGAGGTGAAGGGGTTGGGGCTCAAGGACCCCATAAGAGGCAAGTCTGGAGGATCCGGATGCTGCAGGGGGATGTCTGTGGGGGGTTGAGAGATCAGGGCAGCTCAGCTCGTCAGTGCAGGAAATAAGGTAAGTGCGCCCTCGGCAGGGCGTTACTCAAAAGAGTTAAAGTCCCATTTGATAGCGGGGTCCTTCTCCCCGCTGCGGATGCTGACAAGCATCCCACTATTCGCGGACAAAACAGGACTCGGGATTTGTCACTTTGATTTTTATTCTCACAAACTGTGAGAGATTTTTGCAGTTGCTTCTGTCACTCCCTGGCCTTTTGTTTCCACCTACTGGAGAGGCTGGAGAAACTACAGGCAAAGGTGTCACTTCACAGCTATTATTCCTCCAGAAATTTGTTTTCTATGAATATGTTTTCATTATATAGCAAATGAAAAGAGGTTTCTCTTTTTTGTCATGTAAAACACAAATTACAGATGGGCTTAGATTCAGTGTCTGGGTGGAGGTACGACTACCCAATATAATCTGATAAATTTTAATAAACTGAAGAAGATGCCATATAACATATGAACATCCACATTGGGAGCAGGAGTAGGCCACTTGGCCTTTGCAACTGCTTCACCATTCAATTGAAGCCTTAACTCCATATTCCAGCTTACCCCAAGGTTATATTTTTAAAGAATATCTTCACAGACCACCAAGGTATAAACAAACAATTGCTTTGTTGGAAAGATGTTTATTCTACAGGCTGTAAGAACAGCCTGCACATTTGCCCACACAAATGGCCGATTATGTCTTCAATACATCACGTGATTGGACTGTTAAAGTGACCTTGTTCCAACTAGGAACAAATATGAATACACAACACCCGATAACCTTTCACCCCCGTTGTTAATCAAGAAAAATGTTCAGGAGCTCTGCTTCCACTGCCTGAGGGAGTTCCGGAAGAATCATTTTTTTTTTATAAATGTTTTTATTCAGTTTTCATATTTTATATTGAACAAATTACAAATTGTTAGGAGAGAAAAAGAAAAAAAAACAAACACGCAAAAATTAACATACATATTTACAGGTAAGCATCTTCGTAGTAGTAACTGCGCCCCCCCCCCCCCCTCAACATATTTATTTAGTTTGGTTTTGGGCCTTAGCTAGCCATCGAACCCCCGTACCGAACCTGTAGCCCCCCCCCCTCCCGCTACCTTCCCCCGACTATTCTTCCTCTTGTACATTGGCCACAAATAGGTCCCGGAACAGTTGCATGAATGGCTCCCACGTTCTGTGGAAGCCGTCGTCCGACCCTCGGATGGCAAATTTGATTTTCTCCATTTGGAAAGATTCCGAGAGGTCGGACAGCCAGTCCGCAGCTCTGGGCGGTGCTGCTGACCGCCAGCCAAACAGGATTCTACGGCGGGCGATCAGGGAGGCAAAGGCAAGGGCGTCCGCCCTCCTCCCCAGGAATAGATCTGGCTGTTCTGAAACCCCGAAGACCGCCACTATCGGGCATGGCTCCACCCTCACTCCCACCACTTTGGACATAACCTCGAAGAAGGCTGTCCAGTACTCCACGAGTCTGGGGCAAGACCAGAACATGTGGGCGTGGTTGGCCGGGCCTCTTTGGCACCGTTCACATCTGTCTTCCACCTCCGGGAAGAACCTACTCATACGGGTTCTTGTTAAGTGGGCTCTATGTACCACTTTTAGTTGCGTCAGGCTGAGCCTTGCGCACGTGGAGGTGGAGTTGACCCTATGCAGTGCTTCGCTCCAGAGTCCCCACCCTATCTCCATCCCCAGGTCGTCCTCCCATTTCCTTCTTGTTGCGTCCAGTACGGTGTCGTCCCTATCTACCAGTCGGTCATACATGTCACTACAGTTCCCTTTCTCTAGGATACTTGCGTCCAGTAGGTCTTCCAGTAGTGTCTGTCGTGGCGGTTGTGGGTACGTCCTTGTCTCCTTTCGTAGGAAGTTTTTGAGCTGCAGGTACTGTAGCTCGTTCCCCCCAGCTAGCTGAAATTTCTCTGTCAGTTCGTCCAGTGTTGCGATCCTGTCGTCCATGTATAGGTCCCTGACTGTCAGTGTCCCCCCGTCCTGCCTCCACCTTTTGAAGGTGGCGTCAGTCAGTGCTGGTGTGAACCTATGGTTGTTGCAGATGGGAGCCCTGTTCGACATTTTGGTCAGGCCAAGTTGCTGCCGCAGTTGGTTCCAGGATTGGAGGGTGGCTGTCACCACTGGGCTGCTGGAGTGTTTTTTGGGTGGGGATGGGAGTGCTGCCGTGGCGAGGGCCCGGAGGGAGGTTCCCATGCAGGAGGCCTCCTCCGCACGCACCCACTCAGCTTCTGGCTCCTGGATCCATCCCCTTACTCGCTCGGCTGTTGCTGCCCAGTGGTAGAATTGTAGATTCGGGAGGGCTAGCCCTCCCCTGGTTTTTGTTTTTTGTAAGACCTTCTTTGGGATCCTAGCATTTTTACCCCCCCATACGAACGCCATGATGAGTTTGTCCAGCGCTTTGAAAAAGGCCTTGGGGATGTAGATCGGAATGGATCTAAACAGGAAGAGGAACCTGGGCAGTACGTTCATTTTGATCGTCTGAACTCTCCCCGCGAGGGAGAGCGGGAGTGTGTTCCATCTTTGCAGGTCCTTTTTAACTTCCTCCGTCAGGCTGGTGAGGTTCCATTTGTGGATCCCTTTCCAGTCATGGGCTATTTGGATCCCCAGGTAGCGGAATTTATGTCGGGCTTGATTGAACGGCAGCCCCTTTAGTGCTGCCCCCCCCCCCCTTGCGGGTGTACTGGGAAGATCTCACTTTTGCTCATGTTGAGTTTGTAGCCCGAGAAGGCTCCAAACTCTTTCAGGAGCGCGATGATTCCGTCCATGCTGCTTTGTGGGTCCGAGATATAGAGGAGCAGATCATCCGCATAGAGTGAGACTCTGTGCTCTCTACCTCCCCTTCGGATCCCCCTCCAATTTTTTGCTGCCCTGAGCGCGATTGCTAGCGGTTCAATTGCTAGTGCGAACAGCAGCGGGGACAGTGGGCATCCTTGTCTGGTGCCCCTGTGCAGCTGGAAGTATTGGGAGTTGGTATTGTTGGTCTGTACACTCGCCATGGGAGCGTTGTACAGGAGCTTTACCCAAGCGGTGAACCCTGTTCCAAGCCCGAACCGCTCCAGTACCTCTATGAGGTATTTCCACTCGACTCTGTCGAAGGCCTTTTCTGCGTCCAGGGAGACGATCACCTCTTGTGTTCTCTCCCCGGAGGGGGTCATTATCACGTTCAGCAGGCGCCTGATGTTCGCGGTAAGCTGTCTACCTTTGACAAAGCCCGTCTGGTCCTCTGTGACCACCTCAGGTACACAGTCTTCTAGCCTCTTGGCTAGGATTTTGGCCAGTATTTTGGCGTCTGCATTCAGCAGAGATATGGGTCTGTATGACCCACATTCCGTTGGGTCTTTGTCTTTCTTAGGTATCAGCGAGATTGAGGCCTGTGCTAACGTGGGTGGCAACGTGCCCCTAGCTAGCGAGTCTGTGAACATCTCCCGCAGGTGCGGGGCCAGCGCTGTCGCAAATTTTTTGTAGAAGTCCGCCGGGAATCCGTCCGGTCCCGGCGCCTTCCCCGCCTGCATGGAGCTAATGCTGTCCATGATCTCTCCCAGTGCTAGTGGTGCTTCCAGATCCCGTTTTCTGCCCTCTCCCACAACTGGTATGTCCAGTCCGTCAAGAAACCGGTTCATCCCAGCCTTCCCCGTTGGGGGCTCTGAGGTGTACAGCTCTTGGTAGAAGGCCTTGAAGGTTTTGTTAATCCTCTCTGGTTCTGTTTCCAACGTGCCTCTGGTATCTCTGATTTGCGCAATTTCTCTGCTGGCTGCCTGCTTTCTCAGCTGGTGGGCCAACAGGCGGCTGGCTTTGTCTCCGTGTTCGTATAGGGCCCCGCGTGCCTGGCGGAGTTGGTGTACTGCTTTCCTGGTGGAGAGCAGGTCAAAGTTCCTTTGTAATTCTTTCCTCTCCGCCAGGAGTTCTACAGTCGGGGCCTCGGAGTATTTATGGTCTACCTCCAGTATGGAGTCGACCAGCTTCTGCCTAGCCACCCTTTCCTCCCTATCTCTTTGCGCTTTGTAGGCTATGATTTCCCCTCTTAGTACGGCCTTAAGCGCTTCCCAGAACGTGGAGGGTGAGACCTCCCCGTTTTGGTTGATCTCAGTGTACTCCGCTATGGCCTGCGCTATCCTTTCGCTGAAGGCCTTGTCAGCTAGTAAGGCACCGTCCAACCTCCATTTGGGGCGCTGGGCCCTTCCCGTCTCTAGCCGCACATCCATGTAGTGTGGAGCGTGGTCTGATATCACAATTGCGGAGTATTCCACCTTGTCTATCTCTGGAAGCACCGTTTTCCCCACCACAAAGAAGTCAATTCTGGTGTACACGTTGTGTACTGGGGAGAAGAAAGAGAATTCTTTCTCCCCCGGGTGGGCGAATCTCCAGGGGTCTACTGCTCCCATCTGCTCCATATAGTGACTGAGTTCCCTTGCCATGTTTGAGGTTTTCCCCGTTCTGGGGTTTGATCTGTCCGTCGTTGGGTCCTGTACACAGTTGAAGTCCCCCCCCATGATTAGTCGGTGCGTCGCTATGTCCGGGATTTCTGCCATGGTCTTTTGGATGAAGCTCGTGTCGTCCCAGTTGGGCGCGTACACGTTAACTAGAACTACCGGCGCCCCATCCAGGGCCCCGCTGACCATGACATACCGTCCCCCTGGGTCCGTAACCGTCTTTGTCGCCCTAAACATTGTCCTCTTGCCAATCAGGATCGCCACCCCCCTGGCCCTTGCCCCATAACAGGAATGATAGGTTTGTCCCACCCAGCCCTTTCTTACCCGCAGTTGGTCCTGCTCCCTCAAGTGCGTCTCTTGGAGGAAGACTATATCGGCCCTCATGTTTCTAAGGTGGGTGAGGACTCTAGATCTCTTCACTGGGCCGTTAAGTCCCCTTACGTTCCAGGTGACTATTCTGGTGGGGGGCTTCTGCCCCCTTGCTCCTGTGGGGTTAACCATAATTGTCCGGTGGACGCGCCCCTGCCCTCTGGGGTTTCCCTTTGTTAGGGGGCCGTCCAGGATGTCCACTATCACTGCTCTCCCCATGCGGTCGGGTCCCTGCGCTCCGGGGTTCCCCCTTGTCCCGGGGACACCCGCCATGGCCGTCCACTGTGTGTCCGCCACGCGGGTAGTCCCCTGCACTCCGGGGGGCCCCTTCACCCACAGACCGTACTGGGTGGGTGCTTGCAGCAGTTCCCTGTTTCGAGCCCTTGTCTGTGGCACTTTGTGGCCCTATTCCCTTTCTGGCCTCTTTTGTCCCTTCGTCCCTGCATTTCCCCTCCCTGGTCTCTCGCCCCCCGAGTGCCCCCCCCCCCCCCCCCCGCTCTATCCCTTTCGGGGATACCCCTGTATACCCCTCCATTGCCCCTCTCTCCCCCATTCCTGTCCCCATTTGCTCTCCCACCTTTGATGGGTGATCCCCCCCTCCCCTGCCTGGCGCCTTCCCCCCTGTTGGGGGTGCGCTGCGGCCCTGCTCTGTTGCGCGCCCCCTTCGCTAGCTTTCCTGCTAGCACGGTGGCTCCCCTCTCGGAGGTTGCTGTCCCGCTTCCCCTCTCCCCTCTCCAGTACTCCCGTTCCCTCGTGCCGGGGCCTGGCCTCCCACCTGGAGCGGGCCCTTGGGCATTGGGTTGTTTTTCGTTCTGGGTGTTCCTGCCAGGGGGGAGGGGGCTGGCTTTGCCTCGCCCCTCCCCACCCCCCCGTCGGCATGACGTATCTCCTTGCCATGGGCCCCTCGTCCCTACTTCCCATGGCGTTTTTCCAGCCCGTGCTCCTCGACGAATCTATTCGCCTCGGCAGGGGCTGTAAAGAAATATTCCTTGTGTTGGTATGTGACCCAGAGTTTTGCTGGGTACAGCATACCAAAACGTACTTTGTTCTTATAGAGAGCTGCTTTCGCTCTGTTGAACTCCGCCCGTCTCTTAGCTAGGTCCGCTCCAAAATCCTCGTAGATTCGGATGGCGTGCCCGTCCCAATTGCAGGCTCTATTCTCCTTGGCCCAGCGCAGGATTGTCTCCCTATCCCGGTACCGGTGCAGTCTGGCTATAACTGCTCTCGGTTTTTCCCCTTCCTTGGGCTTCGGGCGCAGTGACCGATGAGATCTGTCCATTTCCGGTGGGGTGGGAAAAGTTTCCCGCCCCACTAAGGAGCCCAGCATCGCAGCCACGAATGTTGTGGGATTTCTACCCTCTATCCCCTCTGGCAGGCCCACTATCTTAATATTTTGCCTTCTCGAGCTGATCTCCTGGTCGTCTACCCTGCCCTTCAGGCTCCCCTGTGTTGCACTCAGTTTCGCCATTTCCCTCTCCAGGGACATGGCCCGGTCGCTCACGTCAGTCGCTGCCTTCTCCAGCTCTTTAATGGTTGCCCCCTGGGCTTCCAGTATCTTCCCTTGGGCATCCACTTTCTCCTCCAATCTGGTCAGAGTCTGCTGCACCCCTGACATGGCCCTGGTCACTGCTGCCTGTGCTGCGGCCTCTGCGTCTGCTTTTAACTCTGCCTTGATTGCCTGCAGCTGCTCCCTTACCACCTCGGCAATGGCTTCCTTCCAATTCACGCCCCCCTCTAACCCCAGGGGAGAGGTTGCTCGCCCGTCCAGCTCTTTTGGATGCGGCGATACATCCTTCCCGCTGCTTCGCGTGTTGACTCGTTCGCCCAAGCTGGTTTGCCCTTTGCCCCGTCTACTTCCGGTGCCCCCTTTCTCTTGGCTCCCTTCTGGTATTTTTTTCTCCCCCTTCCCCTTCATCTTTTCTTCTCTCCTTGTTCTTCTTTTCCCCCTTTTCCGCACCCTATTTTTATTTTATTTATTATTATATATATATATATATATTATTATTTTATTTTTTTTAAATAAAAATTTATTTCCCCCCTTCTTTCCTTTACCCCTTTATTTTACCCCTTTTCTCTTTACCAGTTTTCTTTTGGGGTTTTTTTTAAAAAAAAAACAGAAATATAAGTCTCTTTTTTTTCTTTTGTTTTCTCTCTCCACTCGCCCAGGAGAGAGAGAGAGAGAGTCCCTTTGTCCTTGCCACGTGGTGGTCACTGCAGTTGGGGGGGGAGGGGCGAGTGGGCCGGTGGTCGCTGCCGGTAAGGGGGGGGGTGTCCCCGCTGCTGGTTGGGGGGGGGGGTGTCCCCGCTGCTGGTTGGGGGGGTCCCCGCTGCTGGTTGGGGGGGGGGTGTCCCCGCTGCTGGTTGGGGGGGGGGGGGTGTCCCCGCTGCTGGTTGGGGGGGGGTGTCCCCGCTGCTGGTTGGGGGGGGGGGTGTCCCCGCTGCTGGTTGGGGGGGGGGGGTCCCCGCTGCTGGTTGGGGGGGGGGTCCCCGCTGCTGGTTGGGGGGGGGGGTCCCCGCTGCTGGTTGGGGGGGGGTCCCCGCTGCTGGTTGGGGGGGGGGGGAGAAAAGAGGGCCCGCCGCTGCCGCACCGCCCCCGGCCCGCGTCGGGGGGGGGGGGGGAGAGAGGAGGGCCCGCCGCTGCCGCTCTGCTCCCGGCCCGCGTGGGGGGGGGGGGGGGGGAGGGAGAAGAGGGTCCGCCGCTGCCGCTCTGCTCCCGGCCCGCGTCTGGGGGGGGGGGGGGGGGGAGAAGAGGGTCCGCCGCTGCCGCACCGCTCCTGGCCCGCGTGGGGGGGGGGGGAGGGAGAGGGGTTGGACCTGCCGCTGTTGGGCTGGGGGTGTCGCCGCCGCTCCTCTGCGTCGCCTCTCCGCCTCCGCTCGCTTCTACTCCGCTCGCTCCTTCTCCTCCGCTGCCGCTTCTCCTCGGCTCGCTTCTTCTCCTCGGCTCGCTCCTTCTCCTCCGCTCGCTCCTTCTCCTCCGCTGCCGCTTCTCCTCCGCTCGCTCCTTCTCCTCCGCCGTCCGGCCTGTCGGGGGGGGTTTCCTGTCTGGCGCTTGCGGGAGCCCCTCTCCCTGCGACCTCCTCGCTCGCCGCCCGGAAGTCGAATCCCGTTCCGAAGAATCATGACCCTTCGAGAGAAAATGATTCTCCTCATCACTGTCTTAAATGAGCTGGGAACTGGACATTCTGAATTCTCCCTCAGTGTGCCCGAACAGGCGCTGGAATGTGGCGGCTGGGGGATTTTCACAGTAACCTCATTGCAGTGTTAACGTAAGCCTACTTGTGACAATAAAGATTATTATTATTTTTAAATACTGGCCCCCTAATTCTAGATTCTTTCAGAGGAGGAAACATCCTCTCCTGTCAGGACCCCTCAGGATCTTAAAAGTTTCAATCACGTCATCTCTTACTCTTCCAAACTCCGGTGAATGCAAGCCTAACCTGTCCAGCCTATCCTCAGAATATATCCCACCCATTCCAGGTATTAGTCTAATAAACCTTCTCTGAACTGCTTCAAAAACATTTACATCTTTCCTTTAAGAAGACCAAGACTGTACACAATACTCTAGATATGGTCTCACCTACAACTGAAGCATAACCTCCCTACACTTGTAATCAAATCTTCTAACAATAAACAATAACATTCCATTAGCTTTCCTAAATACTTGCTATCCCTGTATACTAGCTTTTTGTGATTCATGCATTTGGACACTAAGATCCATCTGAATCTTCTGGGCTGGATTCTCTGTTTCAATGACTATGTCCCACACCATCCTAAAAACTGTGTCCTTTCACACCAGAAAGACTGGCGTCAAAAGGCCCCATATTCATAGCCCTGCAGGGGGCTGGCAGCGTCCAGTTGTGAATCTGGCAGCTTTAGCTGCAGATGTTGGGCCCCTCATTTCCGGGTCAGAGGCTGTGCATGCACACAATGGTAGACCCCAGCGGCCGCTCCATGCTCCATGGCGGACACAGACTGCGGAGCTGGAGCTCCTAAATAGTGCCCCCGATTGGCCGTGTGCCTGACCCGGACTGTCCGCTCGAACAAAGCGAGGTCGCGTATGAGGCCCCCTCGTGCCCTCTGATCAACCCGCCTCCGACCATGGCGGCCATGAACTGAGTCCGCGGCCACCACACGAGTTATCCTGAACGGCAGTGACTATATTAGATCCACACCGTCGGGACTTCGGCGAGTCGGGGGCGGGAAATAGCGGGATGGGCCTCTGGCAATAGCTGCAGGTGGATGATACACGGCACAGCGTACTCCCGGATACACTGTTTTCGGGGGCTGGAAAATCGAGGGACTGGTGCCGGTCCCGATTCCATGCGCAAAACTGGATTCTCCACTCTGGTGCCAGACATGATATGGGCGTCAGGGTGCGGCGAATCCAGCCCTAGAGCTCTGCAACTCTCACAATTGAGATAATATGCTTCGTTTTTACTCTACCTATCAAAACGGCCAATTTCACATTTGCCCACATTATACCCCATTTGCCAGATCTTTTCTCACTCACCTAACCTTTCTATATCCCTGTAAAGATAAAAGTAAAGTCACCATAGTCCCAGATGACAGGTTTGTGGATGATAAGACTGTGGTGGGCCGCATCTCAAACAACAACGAATCAGATTGCAGGAGGGAGATAAATCACTTGGTTGCATGGTGTACCGAAAACAACCTCTCTCTAAAATGTTGGAAAGACAAAGGAACTGATCATCGACTTTAGGAAGCGCAGCACGGCACGCACTTCCATCTGCATCAATGGCTCCGAAAGGGAGATAGTCGATAGCTTTAGGTTCCTGGGGGTCACCATCACCAACAGTCTGTCCTGGTCCACTCACATTGATGCAACAGTCAAGAAAGTCTAACAACGTCTCTATGTCCTATGGAAGCTAAAGAAATTTGGCATGTCTGCATCGACTCCCACAAACATCTACAGATGTGCAATAAAGAGCATCCTATCCGGCTGCATCACAGCCTGGTATGGCAACTGCTCTGTCCGTGATCGCAAGAAACTGCAGAGTGTGGTGAACTCAGCCCAACGCATCACACAAGCTTGCCACCCCCACATTGACTCTGTCTATACCTCCCGCTGCCTCAGGAAGGCAGAGGTGTAGAAGTCTGAAGACTCGCACATCCAGACAAAGGAACAGCTTCTTCCCCACAGCTACAAGACTCTTCAATGACTCCCCCTCAGACTGATCTGTTGCCTGTAAGAACACTATTCATGATGCCCCATGCTGCTCTTGCTCATGTATTTGCTTTGTTTGGCCCCTTGCTCCACACTGTAACCAATCACTGTTTTGTCGATGTACCATTTGTCAATGTTCTCTGTTGATTATTCTTGTGTCTACTAGGTATGTACTGTGTACGTTCCTCAGCCGCAGAAAAATACTTTTCTCTGTACTTCAGTGCATGTGACAATAAATCAAATAAAATTAAGCAACATGTTTTCCCCTTTGAGGAGGAGAATGGACTGATGGTGATTTAACCTGAGGACCAACATATCTCAGGGGAGGGACAAGGTTGAGAAGGCGGAGCTACATGTTAAGTATTTGGCAGGTCAATGAAAACTACGGGTTTATTTTCCATTACTGTTCCATTTTACTTTTAAATTTGTCTTGTAATCTGTAGTTTATGTCACATTGGGCAGGATTTTTCAGATTGTGGAGTTTATACATTCTCCCAGTGTCTGCGTGGAGATTCCTCTGGGTGCTCCAGCTTCCTCCCACAGTCCAAAGATGTGCAGGTTAGGTGGATTGGCCGTGCTAAGCTACCCCTTAATGTCCAGGGATATGCAGGTTAGGTTATGAGGTTACAGGGACAGGGCTGGATGGGAGAGTGAGTGGACATATGTAGAGTGCTCTTTGCAGGACTGGTGAAGATTCAATGGGTTAATTGGCCTCCTTCTGCACTGTAGGGATGCTATGATAAGGAGCACCAGTGGTGGGCAGGGGAAAGACCTTATAGGAGCACACCCAATGTTGAAAGGAGGGCCAACCTAAGGCATGACCATGTTCTGTGCATCCCCCTGGTCCTGAATGCCTCCCTGCTGCCCAACATTGAGGCTGGGCAGGAACTGATGCTTAAGTGGCCATTAATAGCGCACTGAAGGACCTCAATTGGGGAAGGATGGGTGGGTCAGCCCATGCCAAGCCAGTCCCATTGTAAAATTGTGGAAAGGGTGGGAAGGAAGACCCCTAGGAATTCTACTGCTGCCCACCCTACCTGGAAACCAGTCAGCGGAGTCCAAAAGATTCTGCTATGGTCTGATAGACTGTTCTTCAACTTAAAAGTCTATGGCTGAAATTTTCCAGCTCTTCTCGATGATGGGATCATCCAATCCCACTGATGGAGATCTCCTGCAGTGTGTTCCCCAGTGGTGGAGCGTGTAGGACATGCAAAAACCCATTGACATCAGCAGAACTGGAATATTCCACTGCCTGGCAATGGTGGGCCACCGTGGGGGAGTGCAGAGGGGGTTCCTGAAAATCCCACCCTTTAACTTGCTTTGAGGCTGCTTTACAATATCTGTCACTCAGAAATCTTAAACAATATGTCTTTATTCAGATTTTTCCTTTCTTTCTCTTACTCCTTTAATTTCTGCCCTGGAATGACCTTAACAGCTTGTTCCCAGCACAGTGAGCTTTCTTTTGGATGCAAGCCTTAGTAATACAACTCATCAGGATTATCTCTCTTATGTGTCCCATTCAGTATATCAGTCAAGTAGACAGCCAATGTCAGAACGACAAAGCTCAAATTTCAAAATTCTTGATGAGAACCATACCTTCTTGCTCAGTTTGATCCCCTCTTAAAATTCCTTTGCAAAAGGGTGCTGCCAGAGGGTCAGAATACTGACTTTGATGTCTCTTTAAAAAAAACTCTGTTTTCTTCACAGATGTGTTCCAATCAAATTAACCAATCAATTTACCTTGACAGGTTTTTAATCCTTGTGTCTCCAGCTTGTTAGACACTTGTTAGCTGCCAATGTGTGATGTGCATTTCTTCGTTCATGTTAAGTATGGTGGGGAGATGGGGTGAGGGTGGGTGTTGGGGAGTGATTTGAGTCACTTTCACTCACTTGAGACTTGACACACTCAGAATTCAAGCATTAACCCTTCCAAGAATTCCACATGTGATTTTGGAGCCTACTTTCCTGCACCATCTTTGAAGGGCGAAATGAAAAATGAAGATCTACGATGGCTATGTGGTGCAGTAAAAACTAGGACCAGAGGAGACCATCTCAGACTAAAAGGATGATCCTTTAAAACAGACATGAGGAGGAATTTCTTCAGCCAGAGGGTGGTGAATCTGTGGAGCTCTTGCCACACAGGCTGTGGAGGCCAAATCATTGAGTGTCTTTAAGACAGAGATAAATAGGTTCTTGATTAATAAGGGGATCAGGGGTTATGGGGAGAAGGGAGGAGAATGGGGATGAGAAATTATCAGCCATGATTGAATGGCGGAGCAAACTCGATGGGCCGAGTGGCCTAATTCTGCTCCTATGTCTTGTGGTCTAGTATGATCCCAGACTGTAATTTTCCGAAGGATTTGGTGAAACTCCTCAGGAATGACTCCCCCACGCAAGTAAGGAATAGAAGTTGGGTTGTTTGATCCAGAAGGCTATTGCAGGAAAATTTTAATTTTGAAACACGCAAAAAATTATTATAATAAGCAGGCATGCAATTCAGTGGTTGTAGGAAAAACATAAATTGCAAAACTAGATAAATCCGAAAAAACAAAAGATAGCTAGTTCTTATTTCCGATAGAGAATGCAAAGCTGTTTGTGTCACAGACATAATACTTTGAAAACAGGAAAAGAATATCCATCAAATAATTAGTAATGGACACACAATGGGCAGCACGGTGGCACAGCGGGTTAGCCCTGCTGTCTCACAGCACCGAGGTCCCAGGTTCGGTCCCGGCTCTGGGTCACTGTCCGTGTGGAGTTTGCACATTCTCCCCGTGTTTGCGTGGGTTTCACCCCCACAACCCAAAGATTTGCAGGCTAGGTGGATTGGGAATGCTAAATTGCCCCTTAATTGGAAAAAACGAATTGGGTACTCTAAATTTTTAAAAAATTAATGGACACACAATGAGATAGGGAGACTGGCCTGAGTGTGATGTAGAGGAGTTGGGAATTCAATTTATTTGGTAAGTTCTGGTAATTTTTTCTAAAGTTTAAATATAAATTCAGGCTTGACCTGGAACTAACAACTTCAAGTGAGTTAAATAGTCTTGTTAAACACATGGCTGCCTAGTAGTGGCAGTTATTTATCAATCATCTGAAAGGAATTGATTCAATAGGTGTTAATTATTGTAGCAGGAAGCTAAACTAGTTGGTGACTCATCAGAAGCTCGATTAAGAGACCGGTTCTTCAAACTGCACAGACAGTAACAGGTGCATATGGAGAAAGGTGACTGTGCCTGAGTGAGGTATGGACAGAGTGGGCAGTTCGGAATTTAGTTCACATGGGAATTCGGTACACAGGGTGAAATAGGTGTTTCATCTGATGACTTTTTAAAAAATCAATCTCCAGTAATTGCAAAAAGGAAGGGGCTGATTGGTGTAGGTCTACTTTATTTTCCAGTCTCTGGTTAGAGCGAATATTCCAAAAGTAAGTTTTCTTTTTAAATTTTACAGTACCCAATTATTTTTTTCCCAATTAAGAGGCAATTTAGCGTGGCCAACGCACCTAACCTGCACATCTTTGGGTTGTGGGGGTGAAACCCACACAGACATGGGGAGAATGTGCAAACTCCACACGGACAGTGACCCAGGGCCTGGATTTAAATCCGGGTCCTCAGCACTGCAGTCCCAGTGCTAACTACTGTGCCACACGATGCCACTTCCAAAAGTAAGTTTAACGTTTGGCAGGGCAGCCCGGCAACATGGAATGCACATCCTGTGTCATGTGGGGAGTCATGGACACTTCATATAGCCGAGATGAGCACATGTGCAGGATGTGTCACCAATTCCAGAAATCTGAGCTCTGGACTTCAGAACTCGAGTGGTGGCTGGAGTCATTGTGTGACTGCGATGCTGAGAACCATGTGGATAGCATGTTTAGGGAGGTGGTCACATCACAGGTTAGGAATTTGCAGGAAGAGAGAGAATGGGTAACCACCAGAAAGTCTAGGAGGACCAGGCAGGTAGCGCAATCAGAGCTTATCTCACCAAAGAATAGATTGTCCATTTTGCTCGCCAGCGAGAGCAATAGTTCCTGAGGGGAACATAGAACATAGAACGATACAGCGCAGTACAGGCCCTTCGGCCCTCAATGTTGCACCGACATGGAAAAAAACTAAAGGCCATCTAACCTACACTATGCCCTTATCATCCATATGCTTATCCAATAAACTTTTAAATGCCCTCAATGTTGGCGAGTTCACTACTGTTGCAGGTAGGGCATTCCACGGCCTCACCACTCTTTGCGTAAAAAACCCACCTCTGACCTCTGTCCTATATCTATTACCCCTCAATTTAAGGCTATGTCCCCTCGTGATAGCCACCTCCATCCGCGGGAGAAGGCTCTCGCTGTCCATCCTATCTAATCCTCTGATCATTTTGTATGCCTCTATTAGGTCACCTCTTAACCTTCTTCTCTCTAACGAAAACAACCTCAAGTCCATCAGCCTTTCCTCATAAGATTTTCCCTCCATACCAGGCAACATCCTGGTAAATCTCCTCTGCACCCGTTCCAAAGCTTCCACGTCCTTTCTATAATGAGGCGACCAGAACTGTACGCAATACTCCAAATGCGGCCGTACTAGAGTTTTGTACAACTGCAACATGACCTCATGGCTCCGGAATTCAATCCCTCTACCATTAAAGGCCATCACACCATAGGCCTTCTTCACAACCCTATCAACCTGGGTGGCAACTTTCAGGGATCTATGTACATGGACACCGAGATCCCTCTGCTCATCCACACTACCAAGAATTTTACCATTAGCCAAATATTCCGCATTCCTGTTATTCTTTCCAAAGTGAATCACCTCACACTTCTCCACATTAAACTCCATTTGCCACCTCTCAGCCCAGCTCTGCAGCTTATCTATGTCCCTCTGTAACCTGCAACATCCTTCCGCACTGTCTACAACTCCACCGACTTTAGTGTCGTCTGCAAATTTACTTACCCATCCTTCTGCTCCCTCCTCTAGGTCATTTATAAAAATGACAAACAGCAACGGCCCCAGAACAGATCCTTGTGGTACGCCACTCGTAACTGAACTCCATTCTGAACATTTCCCATCAACCACCACTCTCTGTCTTCTTTCAACTAGCCAATTTCTGATCCACATCTCTAAATCACCCTCAATCTCCAGCCTCCGTATTTTCTGCAATAGCCGACCGTGGGGAACCTTATCAAACGCTTTACTGAAATCCATATACACCACATCAACTGCTTTACCCTCGTCCACCTGTTCAGTCACCTTCTCAAAGAACTCGATAAGGTTTGTGAGGCATGACCTACCCTTCACAAAACCATGCTGACTATCCCTAATCATATTATTCCTATCTAGATGATTATAAATCTTATCTTTTATAATCCTCTCCAAGACTTTACCCACCACAGATGTTAGGCTCACCGGCCTATAGTTACCGGGGTTATCTCTACTCCCCTTCTTGAACAAAGGGACCACATTTGCTATCCTCCAGTCCTCTGGCACTATTCCTGTAGCCAATGATGACCTAAAAATCAAAGCCAAAGGCTCAGCAATCTCTTCCCTGGCTTCCCAGAGAATCCTAGGATAAATCCCATCAGGCCCCAGGGACTTATCTATTTTCACCTTGTCCAGAATTGCCAACACTTCTTCCCTACTCACCTCAATGCCATCTATTCTAATAGCCTGGGTCTCAGCATTCTCCTCCACAATATTATCTTTTTCCTGAGTGAATACTGACAAAAAGTATTCATTTAGTATCTCGCTTATCTCCTCAGCCTCCACACACAACTTCCCACCACTGTCCTTGACTGGCCCTACTCTGACCCTAGCCATTCTTTTATTCCTAACATACCTATAGAAAGCTTTTGGGTTTTCCTTGATCCTACCTGCCAAAGACTTCTCATGTCCCCTCCTTGCTCGTCTTAGCTCTCTCTTTAGATCCTTCCTCGCTTCCCTGTAACTATCAAGCGCCCCAACTGAAACTTCACGCCTCATCTTCACATAGGCCTCCTTTTTCCTCTTAACAAGAGATTCCACTTCTTTGGTAAACCACGGTTCCCTCGCTCTACCCTTTCTTCCCTGTCTGACTGGTACATACTGATCAAGAACACGCAATAGCTGTTCCTTGAACAAGCTCCACATATCCAGTGTGCCCAACCCTTGCAGCCTACTTCTCCAACCTACACATCCTAAGTCATGTCTAATGGCATCATAATTGCCCTTCCCCCAGCTATAACTCTTGCCCTGCGGGGTATACTTATCCCTTTCCATCACTAATGTAAAGGTCACCGAATTGTGGTCACTGTCTCCAAAGTGTTCACTTACCTCCAGATCTAACACCTGGCCTGGTTCATTACCCAAAACCAAATCCAAAGTGGCCTCACCTCTTTTGGCCTGTCAACATATTGTGTCAGAAAACCCTCCTGCACACATTGTACAAAGAACGACCCATCCAATGTACTCGAACTATATCTTTTCCAGTCAATATTAGGAAAGTTAAAGTCTCCCATAACAACTACCCTGTTACTTTCGCTCTTTTCCAGAATCATCTTCGCCATCCTTTCCTCTACATCTCTAGAACTATTAGGTGGCCTATAGAAAACTCCCAGCAGGGTGACCTCTCCTTTCCTGTTTCTAACCTCAGCCCATACTACCTCGGAAGAAGAGTCCCCATCTTGCACCCTTCCTGCCACCGTAATACTGTCCTTGACTAGCAGCGCCACACCTCCCCCTCTTTTGCCCCCTTCTCTGACTTTACTAAAGCACCTAAACCCCGGAACCTGCAACAACCATTCCTGCAACAACCATTCCTGTCCCTGCTCTATCCATGTCTCTGAAATGGCCACAACATCGAAGTCCCAGGTACCAACCCATGCTGCCAGTTCCCCTACCTTATTTCGTATACTCCTGGCATTGAAATAGACACACTTCAAACCACCTACCTGAACACTGCCGCCCTCCTGCGAAGTCAAATCTGTGCTCCTGACCTCTCTACTCTCAATCTCTCGCACCCCAAAACTACAATCCAGGTTCCCATGCATCTGCTGAATTAGTTTAAACCCCCCCAAAGAGTACTAACAAATCTCCCCCCCAGGATATTGGTGCCCCTTAGGTTCAGATGTAGACCATCCTCTCTATAGAGGTCCCACCTGAGTGCAGCAAGACCCAGGTTCAGGATGACTCTGCTTCATAGGCGGGAAGGAAGAATGGAAGAGGAATAGCGGCAAGGATTTGTTAGTCAGGGGAACAGAGGCTTTTCTGAGACTGCAGATATGACTCTCCTATCGTACGTTGCCTCCCTGGTACCAGTGTCAAGGATATCACAGAGAGTCTGCAGGGTATTCCAATGGGGAGAGGGGTAGAAGAGGAATGAGGACCAAAAAGCAGTATTTGGGGAGCTAGGTAAAACATAAAAGATCTGGAGCTCAGAGGCAGTAATCTTTAGATTTACCGGCCGTTCATGCTGGAAGGTCCGGCCGGGGGTTCACCCCCGTCTTGGGATTCCAGAAGGTGAGGGTTACACTCAATGGGGAACACTGTTGACAATGGCCAGACCAGAAGATCCCACCACCAGTCAATGGTAGTTCGCCTTCACCACCATGAAACACGTGTCGGGTTACACAGAAAATCTCGCCCAGAGTTTTCAGATGGGATTTTGGTTGGAGAAGTAATAACAGCTGTGAGGGGGGATGATATGTTGGAAGGATTGTCAATTGAGGGCATATGGATTGAGCTCAGGAACAAAAAAAGGGGCAGTCATATAACAGGAAGTAGACTATAGGCTCTTGAACAGTTCGAGGGCGATAGAAGACCAAATGTGTAGGCAAATCGCTCAGAAGTGTAAAACATTAGGGCAGCAAAAGTAGGGAATTTTAACTATTCCAATATTAACTGGAGGAGACCTTTTGACACAGTGGATAGCATCCCTGCTTTGTGCCACAAGCTCCAGGTTTGGGTTCCACTCCAGGATTTAATCGCCAAGGAAAGTGCATTCGTAACACGGCCAACAAATTGAGAATCTGTTGTAATCTGCATCAGACCTACAGGGATGTACCAATTAGCCACCCATAAGCCTTATCGAATGCAAGCTTCCCCATTGAGAGGTGGCCCGTACCAATGGAGTAATGGACTCTTAACATAAAAGCCATTCCAGATAGGAGTGGGGCTAGGGTAGTCTCAGCTGGGACCTGAATTTTATCAATATATAATTGCTTAAAACAAGAACTAGTTTTTCTTCATGTTCACGAAACGGACTCCTCTGTGACCATGAAATTGGCAACGAGGATAAAAGTGGAACTGCAGTCGGCACTGATACCTGTCAAAAGCACAGCTATCTCCTCTCATTCAACTGATTTAAAGTTTGCACCATTTCCAATATTCTGCTCTTTAGCAGACTGGATGTGCTCGACGCCAGTGTCGAAGTTGAACGCAATACATGGAGGGTATGTGTTTCATCTTTTAAGACTAATGCTATAGACGGAGATGAGCGACGGAGGATGATATTTTTGATCACCTTTAGTGTAATGAAAAGCCTGATATGCCCCACAGCCCTGGACTCCAAGTCATTTGAGGAGTTGGTAACATTGGTGGCAAACCACTATGGCTCTAAACTGTTGGTTATAGTACACCAGTACCATTTCAACACTGCTGTGAGAACCCCAGGGGAGTCTATAACAGACTTCTTGACACATTTACAGAACCTTGCTAAATTTTGTGATTATGGCCCATCCCTTCCTGAGATGCTACGGGACCACCTGGTTTGTGGGGTGAACAATGTGGAGCATAGGAGGCTTAGGGGTGATCTTATAGAGGTCCATAAGATATTGAGGAGCATAGATAAGGTAGATAGTCAACATATTTTCCCGAAGGTGGAGGAGTCTAGAACTAGAGGGCATAGGTTTAAGGTGAGAGATACGAAAGAGACCAGAGGGGAAATTTCTTCACACAGAGGGTGGTGAGCATCTGGAACGGGCTAAGACAGGTACAATTTTGTCCTTTAAAAGGTAGTTAGAAAGTTACATGGGCAGGGTGGGTAAAGAGGGATATGGGCAAAATGTGGGAAGTGGGACTGACCTTTCAATAGAAACTGTGCGGCATGGACAAGCTGGGCCGAAGGCCCATTTCCATGCTGTAAACATCATAGGGCAGGACGGTAGCACAAGCGATTAGCACTGTGGCTTCACAGCGCCAGGGTCCCAGGTTCGATTCCCTACTGGGTCACTGTCTGTGCGGAGTCTGCACGTTTTCCCCATGTCTGCGTGGGTTTCCTCCGGGTGCTCCGGTTTCTTCCCACAGTCCAAAGACGTGCGGGTTAGATGGATTGGCCATGATAAATCGCTCTTAGTGACCAAAAAAGGTTAGGAGGGGTTATTGGGTTACGGGGATAGGGGGGGAAGTGAGGGCTCAAGTGTTTGGTCAGACTCGATGGGCCGAATGGCCTCCTTCTGCACTGTATGTTCTATGTTCTATCTATGACTCTGTGACAATTTCTAATGTGATGGGGGGGGGGTTCAAAGGCATGCCACGTTGTTTACTGGAAAGAGATTCCCAAAGACTCCAGATGCGGTGAGCAGGGGTCCTAGTGGGGCATGGATACCTTACTGATGATTGGCTCAGGGGAAGGATTGGTGAATCAAGGCACCGACGTCTTGAGGCTGTTAGCCTTTTCCATCTGGGTTTCTGACACCCTATGCAGTCTGTTGAAGACAGCTGGGCTGGAGAGAGTGATATAAGTATGTTGGACTGGTAGTTAAGTATGGCACTAGGAATTTCGTACACACCAACTGATGGTGGGTGGACAAATCAGCTGCTGGCCCGCCAGGTGACACTTGGGAAACTTGTCTGTGCCTAATTAATGAAGTGCCAAGTGCAGATGTGTGGCACAGGAATCCCTCCATTCTGTACAGTGGGAAAAGCGGCGCCGGAGTTATCTAACACCGAACTTGTCTCAAAATGAGACATCTATGCCCTCGGCGTTGTTTGTTGGAACATGCCCAACACTAACAGGAAAGGAGCTTAGAAGACAATTGGAGGGAAAATTGGACAAGGAGAATAAATTAACTCAGAATAAAATAAATCCTCAGGAGTTTGATCTAAAACATCAGAATAACTTAATCCCAAACTATGCTTGACTCAATCACTGCAATAAATGAACCCCATTGAGCGTTTGGCTAGAATTGCCAAAATAAATGAATTCCTCAATGGATTTAATTTAATTAATCTAAATGAACAAATTCCAGTTCAATCTCTAAATAATTCTCTTACTGAGCCTGATTAATTCAGATGGAATAAATTTATTCCTCATAGGGTTCAAATTAGCTGTGATAATAAGTTAGTTCAGTGAAGTCTCTCCCTGTTTTAATAATTTTTTCATTTCTTGTTATAACAGTATCTTTAATTGTTTTAATTAAATTAAACATTCTCCCTTTCAAGCATTGATAGTCTCCACTGAAAGCTTCTCATCAACATATTTTATGATTTCATATTCACTCCACTCTTCCAGTATCACTTTAGCAAACCCACATTTAGGTTGAGGAGTAAATGTTGAGCAAGGTAACATGATGGGCAGCATGGTAGCACAGTGGCTTCACTGCACCAGGGTCCCAGGTTCAATTCCTGGCTTGGGTTACTGTCTATGTTGAGTCTGCATGTTCTCCCTGTGTCTGCATGGGTTTCCTCCAGGTGCCCCGGTTTCCTCCCACTAGTCCTGAAAGACATGCTATGAGGTAATTTGGACATTCTGAATTCTCCCTCTGTGTACCCGAACAGGCGCCGGAATATGGCGACTAGGGACTTTTCACGGTAACTTCATTGCAGTGTTAATGTAAGCCTACTTGTGACAATAAAGAGTATTATTATTATTTTTACTGCTTTTCAGACAATGCATAGCAATATATATACCTACCTAAACACATGAAAATGGCCTTACATTGAATATTCACCCAAAAGGCACCAGCTTTGACAATATACCACCCCTTTAACACTGCACTTAAGTGCCAATCCAGTTGTACTTTTAAAATCCAAATTGGGTTTGAACCCATAACCTCCTAACTCAGAGACAGGACATAATAAATTATCTTCAAAAAGATTCCAATGAAACTCATTCAGATCGACATTTGCTTGCCACTTTTTAAAGAATGCAAAGCCTTGGCTGAATGCCTATCATCGTCTACCCTAGCTTCTTTGACATTGCGCTCTGGGCAGATGGTGCTCTGGGCCATACATAGCAAATATAATTGGTTGTGAGAACCTAGAAATTAATCACATAGGAACTTTACACTCAAAAAGTATAGAAAATATTAATCAGCTGTATTTTCTATTGTTCATGGGATATTGGCATACTGCAATGCCGAATATGTTGCCTATCCCTAAGTGCCAATGGGAAAGATCTGCTGAGCCACTTTCTTTAACTGTTGCAATCCATGTGATATATCAGTATACACACAGTGCTCTCAGATCGGGAGTTCCAGGATTTTGACCCAGCAACAGTGAAGGAACGGATATGGGTAGCACAGTAGTTAGCACTACACAGCGACAGGGTCTTGGGTTCCATTCCCGGCTTGGGTCACTGTACGTTCTCCTTGTGTCTGTGTGGGTTTCTTCTGGGGGCTCCGGTTTCCTCCCACAAGTGCTGAAAGATGTGCTGTTAGGTAATTTGGACATTCTGAATTCTCCCTCCGTGTACCCGAACAGGCTTCGGAATGTGGCGACAAGGGGCTTTTCACAGTAACTTCATTGCAATGTGAATATAAGCCTACTTGTCACAATAAAGATGAGGATGATGATGATTATTACATAGTTGCAGGTCATTTCAGTGCGTGTTTAGGTAGTGTTTTCCACCAACTCTCTGAACACTGGATTAGTTCCAGGAGACTGGAGAATTGCAAATGTGACGCTGTTGTTTAAGAAAGGGGCAAAGAATAACCCAGGAAACTATGACTTGTCAGCCTGACATCAATAGTTGGAAAACTGATAGCGGCCATAATACGGGATGAGAAAATATACACTTAGAGAAAAATAAGTTAGCACTTGATCGTCAACGTGGTTTTGTCAATGGCAGGTCATGTCTGATAAATTTAATTGAGTTCTTTGACGAGGTGAACTAGGCAGTAGATGAAAGTAGTGCTGTGGATGTTGTATATTTGGACTTTCAGAAAGCATTTGATACAGTGCCACATGGCAGGTTGGTTAGCAAATTAAAAATGTTTGGGACTGATGGGTCTTAGGCAGTATGGATTAGAAGTTGACAAAGATAGGAAACAGAGGGGCATTTCTCAGACTGAGATGAGTTGAAAGTGGTGTTCATGACGGCTCAGTGTTGGGACCCTTGCTTTTTCTGATTTTACATAAATAATTCAGAAGAGTGTTGAGGACAAAACGTCTAAATTTTCAGATGATACTAAGCTAGGGAGAATAATGAGGAATTATGAGGATGACACTGAGCGACTTCAGAGGGACATTAACAAGTTGGCCAAATGGGCCGAAAACTGGCAGATTAACTTCAATGCAGTGAAATGTGAGGTAATGCATTTTGCTAGAAGAAACATGGAGAGACAATATAGGCTCAATGGTAAAACTTTGAGGGGAGTACGGGAGCAGAGGGACCTCAGGGTTCAAGTACATAATTCTCTGAAGGTAGCCAGGCAAGTTGAAACAGTTGTTTAGAAGGCTTGAAGCATCCTTGGGTTTATAAATAGGGCATACAATATAAAATCAAAGTGAAAAGTATTTTTCTGCAAGCAGCTCAACAGATCGTTAAGTAAATGGGAAGAAAAGGGAATAAAAGAAAATACATAATAGGGCAACACAAGGTATACAATGTAACTACATAAGCACCGGCATCAGATGAAGCATGCAGGGTGTAGTGTTAATGAGGTCAGTCCATAAGAGGGTCATTTAGGAGTCTGGTAACAGCGAGGATGAAGCTGTTTTTGAGTCTGTTCGTGTGTGTTCTCAGACTTCTGAATCTCCTGCCCGTGGAAGAAGTTGGAAGAGTGAGTAAGCTAGGTGGGAGGGGTCTTTGGTTATGCTGCCCGCTTTCCACAGGTAGCGGGAGATGTAGATGGAGTAATGGATGGGAGACAGGTTTGTGTGATGGACTGGGCGGTGTTCACGACTCTCTGAAGTTTCTTGCGGTCCTGGGCCGAGCAGTTGCCATACCAGGCTGTGATGTAGCCAGATAGGATGCTTTCTATGGTGCATCTGTAAAAGTTGATAAGGGTTAATGTGGACATGCCGAATTTCCTTTGTTTCCTGAGGAAGTATAGGCGCTGTTGTGCTTTCTTGGTGGTAGCGTCGACGTGGGTGGACCAGGACAGATTTTTGGAGATGTGCTAAGTACGCAGCCTTGCGGGGCCCCGGTATTGAGTACTATTGTGGAGGAGGTGTTGTTGTTCATTCTTACTGATTGTGGTCTGTTGGTCAGAAAATCGAGGATCCAGTTGCAGAGTGGAGAGTCAAGTCCTAGGTTTTGGAGCTTTGATATGAGCTTGGCTGGGATTATGGTGTTGAAGGCGGAGCTGTAGTCAACAAATAGGAGTCCTATGTAGGAGTCCTTGTCGAGATTCTGTGGACCGGTTGGGACGGTATGCGAATTGCAGTGGATCAAGGCGTTCTGGGAGTATGGATGTGACGCGCTTCATGATTGATGTGACCATCAATTCACTCGAGACACGATAGGAAGTAAACTGTGGCTTTAATAGACTTACAACTGAGCCTGCCTGCGACCAGAAGAACTGAGGGCAGACTCACAAGGCTGCAGCACTTTATACTTCCGGTAGTGGGAGGGGCCATGGGCAGAGCCATGGGCGGAGCCAAGGGTGGAGCCCTGTACAAGCTCCTCATCTCCCCCTGTGGGCAGAGCCGTGCAACGGCTCACAGACAGAGCCCACAAGGACACAATGCTATACAGTGTGAACACAATACTATACAGTGTGAATTACATGATGTACATTCACCACATTCACCCTCTGTAAAAAAGTCCGGCGGGAGTGACGGGTCTACAGGTTGAGCCGGTCCGGTGGCTGAGTTATCCTTTGGGATCGGCGGAGCACTGAGGTTGCAGCCTCTTCGGATAGTTGAGTGGTGACAGGCGGTGTGGATCTGAGCGTGGACTCTGGGGGTGGTTCGGTCCGAGCTTCGTTCCTGACCGGTGCGACGGGCGAAGGGGAGCAGGGGGTGGAGGGTCGGGTGGGGTGTAGTGTGAGGGGTACCTCGGCGGTGGTGGTGGATCCTGCAGGCACCAGGTCCCGGAGGGACACGGTGTCCTGACGGCCGTCGGGGTGTTCTACAAAGGCATACTGTGGGTTCGAGTGTAGCAGTAGTACTCTTTCTACTAGCGGGTCCGTTTTATGTGTCCGGACGTGATTCCGGAGGAGAACCGGGCCCGGTGTCCTCAACCAGGATGGGAGCGAAGCCCCCATGGTAGTGCCCCTAGGGAAAAAAAATTGCTCGTGGGCGGTCTGGTTAGTGGCAGTGCACAGGAGGGACCTAATTGCATGGAGCGCGTCGGGGAGGACCTCCTTCCAGTGGGAGGTCGGGAGATTCCTGAAAAGTAGGGTCAGTAGGACGGTCTTCCTACTGTGCAGGGCTCTGATGACTGTGTGGGAGGTCATATCGGGGCATGGGGTAGCAAAGGGGAAGCGGGAGAATTCGTCTATGACGTTGAGGAAGTATACATTTTGATTGGTCCAGGGGAGGGGCCCTTTGAAATCGATGCTCAGGCATTCAAAGGGCTGGGAAGCCTTTACCAGGTGGGTCTTGTCTGGAGTGCGGTTTGCACTCCGCGCAGATCGGGCAATCCCTGGTGATGGCTTTTACCTCCTCGGTAGAGAAAGGCAGATTTCGGGCTTTGACGTAGTGGGCGAGCCGGGTGACCCCCGGGTGGCAGAGGTCGTTGTGGATAGCCTTTAATCGGTCGTCTTGCGTGCTGGCGCATGTGCCGCGGGACAGGGCATCTTGGGGCTCGTTGTGCTTCCTCTGCCGATATATGATGTCATAATTATAGGTGGAGAGTTCGACTCTCCACCTCAAGGTTTTATAGTTTTTTTATTTTGCCCCTTTCCGAGTTGTTGAACATGAAGGCAACCGATCTCTGGTCGGTGATGAGGGTGAACCTCCTACCTGCGAGGTAGTGCCTCCAGTGCCGTACGGCTTCCACAATGGCTTGAGCTTCCTTTTCGACTGAGGAGTGTTGAAGTTCTGAAGCGGAGAGGGTTCGGGAGAAGAAAGCTACTGGCCTACCTGCCTGGTTCAGAGTGGCGGCGAGAGCAACATCTGAGGCATCGCTCTCCACCTGAAAGGGGACGGATTCATCCACCGCCCGCATGGCGGCTTTGGCCTTGATACAGTTAAAGGCCTGGCGGGCCTCTGCTGACAGTGGGAAGAGTGTGGTCTTAAATAGTGGGGCGGGCTTTGTCCGCATACTGGGGGACCCACTGGGCGTAATAAGAGAAGAATCCCAGGCACCTCTTGAGGGCCCTGGGACAATGAGGGAGAGGGAGTTGTAAGAGGGGGCACATACGGTCCGGGTCGGGGCCCAGGACTCTGTTTTCCATGACATAGCCGAGGATGGCTAGTCTGGTAGTGCGGAAAACGTATTTCTCCTTATTGTAGGTTGAGTTTCTGGGCGG
Source organism: Scyliorhinus canicula (assembly GCF_902713615.1). Taxonomy (NCBI): domain Eukaryota; kingdom Metazoa; phylum Chordata; class Chondrichthyes; order Carcharhiniformes; family Scyliorhinidae; genus Scyliorhinus; species Scyliorhinus canicula. The sequence goes on from NC_052148.1 coordinate 80,190,539, forward strand.
TTTGGAGAAATTGGTGGAGGTTGGCATCGTGGTCCTGCTGGTCATGGCCACAGATGGTGAAGTTATCCAGGGACGGAAATGTGGCCCGCAACCTGTACTGGTCCACCATTCGGTCCATTGCTCATTGGAACACTGAAACCCCATTCGTGACGCCAAAGGGGACCCAGAGGAAATGGAAGAGGTGGCCATCTACCTCGAACGCCGTGTAGTGGCGGTCCTCCGGGCAGACTGGGAGCTGGTGGTATGCAGACTTCAGATCCACAGAGGAGAATATGCGGTACTGGGCGATCTGATTGACCATGTCTGCAATTCATGGGAGGGGGTACGCATCGAGGTGCATGAACCGGTTAATGGTCTGGCTGTAATCAACCACCATCCAGAACTTTTCCCCGGTCTTGACGACCACCATCTGAGCTCTCCAGGGGCTATTGCTGGCCTCTATGACTCCCTCACGTAGGAGCCGCTGGACTTCGGCTCTAATGAATACCCTGTTCTGCAGGCTGTACCGCCTTCTGTGAGTGGCTACTGGTTTACAGTTAGCCGTTAGGTTAGCGAAGAGTGGAGGGGGGTCGATTTTTAGAGTCGCTTAGCTGCATATAGTGAGAGGAGGTAGGGGTCCGCCGAAGCTGAGTGTGAGGCTCCTGAGATTACACTGAAAATCGAGCCCAAGTAAGAGTGGGGCGCAGAGGTCATGGAATACAGCTGGAAATTAGAGTAGCTGGCGCCCTGTATCGTTAGGGTCGCGACGGTGCGTCCTTGTATTTGGACCGAGTGCGAGCCCGAGGCGAGGGAGATAGTTTGCCGTGCAGGGAAGATAGGGAGCGAACAGTGTCTTACCAGGTCAGGATGTACGAAGCTCTCGGTGCTCCCGGAGTTGAAGAGGTACGGTGTCTTGTATCCGTTCACTTGAACAGACATCATCGAGCTCCTGAGGTGCTTCGAACGCGACTGGTCCAAAGTGACTGCGTTGATTTGCGGGTAGTCGGTGGCTCGATCAGCAGTGCTGGAGTGGCCCCGTGATGACTGTCCGCGGAGGTCGTAGTCGTCGAGGTGAACTTCGGGTAATGGCCAAGATGACGGCCCCCGTTGATCGTACGTGGCGCGCGGTGAAGAAAATGGCGTCCAATATGGCCACCCCCGTGGATCGCACTTGGCAAGCGGCGAGGAAGATGGCGCCAAAGTTGGTGGCCCCCATGACTCGCACATGGCCGGTGCGTGGGGGAGGATTGCCAAGATTGCGGCCCCCATGAGTCGTACATGTCGGGCGGAGGCAGAGTCGGCAGACATGCTGCAACATTATGGGGTCTGCGGGCCTGCGAGTTGGGGGAGCGATTGCTCTGAACTGCGGGGGAGTTAGAGGGTTTCGAATTTCGACAGGCATACTTTAGCATAATGTCCTTTTCGACCGCGCTGCTGCAGGTCGTATTGCGGGCTGGGCAGTGCTGCCGTGGGTGTTGGGGCTGGCCACAAAAATGGCACGCTGGCGCTCCATAGTGGGTGGGTGGCCGTGCGGCGCAGGCCTGGGGCAGTCACTGGTCGGGGGTCCATGATGGGGTTGCGTGGTCTGCAGGGAATGAGTTGAGACTTTGAAACGTGACTTCCATTGCGGTTGCTAGCGCTACCATGTCCTCCAGGTTCTGGGCCCCTTTTTTGAGGAGTGGTTGGCGCACATAATTAGACCGGACCCCTGTGACGTACACATCACGGACCGCGAGTTCCATATGCTGGGAGGCAGTTACAGCCTGAAAGTTACATTCCCGTGCAAGGGCTTTTAAATCGCGCAGGTAGTCGTCTAGCGATTCTGCGGGGCGCTGGCGGTGGGTAGTGAAAATATATCGCGCGTAGACCTCGTTTACAGGCCGCACGTATAGTTGGTCAAGCATAGAACGGCTTCGGAGTACGAGTCGGTACTGTTGAGTTGTGTAGAGATGCGATGGCTCACCCGTGCGTGCAGTAGGCTGAGTTTCTGCTCATCTGTAGTAGCGGAGGTAGTCGACGTAGCCAGGTAGGCATTGAAACACCAAAGCCAGTGTAGAAAGATTTCCTTTGCCTCTGCAGCCTGCAGGTCGAGTTCTAGTTTTGAGGGCTGATTCCATAGTAGCTTTCTTAAGTCTATTAAATGGATGTGACCATCAATTCACTCGAGACATGATAGGAAGTAAACTGTGGCTTTAATAGACTTACAACTGAGCCTGCCTGTGACCAGAAGAACTGAGGGCAGACTCACAAGGCTGCAGCACTTTATACTTCTGGTAGTGGGAGGGGCCATGGGCGGAGCTCCTCATCTCCCCCTGTGGGCAGAGCCGCGCAACGGCTCACAGACAGAGCCCACAAGGACACAATACTATACAGTGTGAACACAATACTATACAGTGTGAATTACATGATGTACATTCACCACAATGATCAACCTCTCAAAGCACTTCATTATGACTGAAGTCAGGGCCACCGGACGATAGTTATTGAGGCACGTTGCCTGGTTCTTCTTTGGCACCGGTATGATGGTGGTCGTCTTGAATCAGATGGGGACCTCGGAGTGGAATATGGACAGGTTAAAGATGTCCGCAAACACCTCTGCCAGCTGGTCCATGCAGGCCCTGAGTGCACGACCAGGGATCCCGTCTGGGCCTGTTGCCTTCTGAGCGTTCACTTTCAGGAAGGCTGATCTGACTTCGGAAGCTGTGATGGTGGGTATGGGTGAGTTATGGGCTGCGGGGGCACTCGACAGCGAATTGTTAGTTACCTGCTCGAACCAAGCATAGAATGCATTGAGTTCATCGGGGCGGGGTGCACTGCTGCCAGAGATACTGCTCAGCTTCACTTTGTAGCCGGTATGTTGCTTAGTCCTTGCCACAACCGCCGAGAGTTTGTCTGGGACTCTAGCTTGGTTTGATATTCCCTCTTGACATCTCGGATGGCTTTGCGGAGGTCATACCTGGATTTCTTGTATAGTTCAGGGTCGTCTGACTTGAATGCCTCCGATCTGTCCTTCGGTAGGGAGTCAATCTTGCGATTGAGCCATGGTTTCCTGTTGGGGAACGTATGTACTGCTTTCTTTGGCAAGCAGCCTTCCACACATTTGCTGATGAAGTCTGTGATGGTGATGGCATATTCATTTAAGTTGGTTGCTGAGTTCTTAAATACGGACCAGTCCACTGTCTCTAACCAGTCACATAAGAGCTCTTCTGTTTCCTCGGACCAGCACTGCATGACTTTCTTAGCTGGATTCTCCCGCTTGAGTTTCTGCTTGTATGCCGGGAGAAGGTCTTATGGTCTGATTTCCTAAAGTGCGGTCGGGGGATGGAACGGTAGGCGCCCTTGATTTTTGAGTAGCAGTGGTCAAGAGTGTTGTCACCCCTGGTGGGACAGGAGATGTGCTGGTGGAATTTTGACAGGACACTCTTGAGGTTGGCCTTGTTGAAGTCTCTGGCCACAATGAACAAGGCCTCCGGGTGTTCTGTTTTGTAGTTGTTTATAACTGTGTACAGTTCGTCCAGTGCCTTCCTCACTTCTGCCTGGGTTGGTCTGTAGACCGCTGTGATAATGGCTGAAGTGAACTTATGTGGAAGATATTATGGGCGGCACTTCACAGTCAGGTATTCCAATTCTGGGGAGCAGTAGGTCGCCAGGGTCGCCACATCCAAGCACCAGGAGGGGTTGATGAGGAGGCAAACCCCTCCACCCTTTGCTTTGCCTGATGACGCAGTGCGATCCGCCCGGTGAATTGAGAAGCCTTCAGGTTGTATGGCACAGTCCGGTGAGGTGAGGGTGAGCCATGTCTCTGTGAAACAGAGCAGACAGCAGTCTCTTACTTCCCTCTGAGAGGTAAGTCTAGCGTTAAGTTCATCCAGCTTGTTTTCGATCGCTTGGACGTTTGCCTGCCGTTTGATGGGGAAAGGGGTCTTGAAACCGCGTTGCTTCAGTCTAACCTGCAGACTGACGCGTTTCCCTCGCTTCCTCGGTCAGCGGCTGCAGCTGGATGATCCTGGGATCTGATGGGAGACGTCTGCCCTTATGGAAGGTAGGTGGTTGCGTCTGGCGGGGTCCAAGGTGCTGGTGGGGACCAGGGCGCTGGTGATGTTTCCGGAGTCGTGTCTGGCACGGTCCCGGGTGCTGGTTGAGGTAGAAGTGTTGCTGGGGGGGGGGGGGGGGGGCATGTTTACGATCCGGATGGCTCCCGACGTTCTGCGGGCATGGGACAACCTTGCAGCGCGTTCGGGTCCTCGCGCTGGGTCTCTGCCATTTCGGGGGTCCTCGTTCGTGGGCAGGGGCTTCCTCAGGCAGGTTGGTGTGGTAAACCACTGTTAGTGTATTATATGTATTGTGGTAAACTGTTACTGTATTACATGTATTGGGGTAAACCACTGCCTGGTGGCTCCGCCTCCCCTCGGGCCCGGTGTAAAGGTGGCTGACCTCTGGCCCTTCCATGTTCAGGATCAGTGTCCAGGAGGCTTTCTGTTTAGCTTATTAAAGCCTCAGTTGCGTTCACTACTCATCTTGTGTTAATTGATGACACATCAGTTGAACTGAGTCCCCTGGTCTGTTCCCTCCCTGGGCACTCCTGGGGTCGGGTCTTGAAGTAGGTCTGGTCCGGCATCCACGTGGATGTTTCTTTCTTCCAACTCCAGGTAGGTTGGGTTGCTAGGTGGGCCTCTCCGGGTCGGGTCGCTGGGCGGGTTTCTCGGGGTCAAGTTAGGCCGGGTCTCGTCGTCGGGGGTCGGGTCTGGAGCTCCGGTGACTGGGACGGCTAATCCGGGGGGTGGCGTCGGTTGTTAGGCCAGGGTGGGAGCTCCGAGGTCCGGGTCAGCTCCAAATCGAGGTTGAAGCTTCACTTCCGGTTTGGGCCCGATCCACTTCCAGGTCGTGGAGGTCAGGTCGGGTCAGGTCAACAAGCCTCCACGGGCCTCGGAGGATGTTCAAGCCTGTAAGAAAAGATAAAAGAGAGAGGTTAGTAATAATGTTAGACTTAGAATTAAATTTTAAAATATTAAAACGAGTATAAGTTAAGTAAAAAGTGGATCTGTTGGGGAGAGCTCGCAGAGAGTCGCCTCGCTCCGGCGCCATCTTCTTGAAGTTGGTCAGATCACATTTGGAATATTGTGCCCAATTCTGCGCATCTTACTTAAGGAAGGATGTTAAAGCCCTGGAGAGAGTGCAGTGGAGATTTACCAGAATGATACCAGGAATAAGGAATTTTAGATACAAGGAAAGATTGGAAAAATTGGATTTGTTCTCCGGAGAGCAGAGAAGATTAAGAGGTGACCTTTTTGAGGTGTTCAAAATTATGAACAATTTTGACAGGGTAAAGATGGATATTTTGTTTACACTAGTTGGTAATGCAGTGACGAGGGTTCACAATTACAAGATCGTCAGCCAGATTGCTGGGAGTGAGATGAGGAGAAACGTCTTTACTCAGAGAGTTGTTGGGATTTGGAATGAGCTGTCTGGGAGAGTGGTGGTGGTGGATTCCAGGAGGTTTCAAAAGAGAGTTGGACATATATTTGCAACTGATTAATTTCGAGGGCACCGGAGATAGGACTGGAGAATGTGACTAGCTAGGAGCTCTTTTGGGAGCATTGATTGGCTGAATGGCCTCCCCTGTGCTGTAAATAACAAAATGCTGCCCATGCCCTTTTGGGGAGAGGTTACGGGTTTGGAAGGTCCTGTCAAAGGAAGTTTAGTGAGTTTCTGCAGTGCATCTTTTAGATGGCACTGGGGGTAGAGGGTGAGAATATTCAAGGTGGGTAGCAATCAATTGGGCTTCTTGAACTTCTTTAGTGTTGTTGGAGAACTGAATTACTGAGTCATCAGAAAGTATGTATCGGATTGCTGCCACTATTTCTTTCATTTAGGGATCGTTCAGTGAATTTGGTTCTTTTGGTTTACAGATCGCCATAGGAAATGATGAGTGGAGAGAACTCCATCACCTCTTGACTTTTGCCTTGTAGATGGTGGACAGACTTTGAGGAGTCAGGAGATGAGTTACCTGCCACAAAATTCTCAACCGCTGGCTTGTTCTTCCAGTCACAGTATTTATATGGTGGCCCAGTTCAGTTTCTGGTTGATAGTGGGGGAATCCCATGATAATAATGCCACGAAATATCAAGGGGACATGGTTGGATTCTCTCTTGTTGGATACTACACTGAAGAACCCCTGCAGTGATGCTTTGCAAATAAGATGATTGACTTTCAACAACCACAACCATCTGCCTTTGTGCCAGGTCTGGCTCAAAACAGTGGAGAGTTCTCCCTCTGATTCCCATTGAGTCCAATCGTGCTAGAACTCCTTGATGCCGTACTCACTCAAATGCTGCCTTGATGTCAAGGGACATCACTTTCACTTCATCTCTTTCATTCATCTCTTTTTTGTCTATTTTTGGACCAACACCAAAATGAGGTCAGAAGTTGAGTGACCCTAGCAGACCACAAACTGAGCATCAGTAAGCAAGTTTGTCCCGAGTAATTGCTGTTTGATAGCACTGTCGACAACTCTTGCTGTTGATTGAGAGTAGACTGATGGGATGGTAATTGACCAGGAGGGATTTGTCCTGGTTTTGTGGATGGAGACAGCTCCGGAGACTGTAACCCTCTCCGAGCTCTGCGCTGGACATAGTATTGCATATCGTATCAATGTTGTATCACATCGTCCATCAGATACAGCAATCAAATAAACCAATACCAGCTTTGACCACAGCTGTGTACATTCTGGACACCAACATATCAATTGCATGGGGCCTGAAATGCATCAATGATCTGCACCAAGCTTTCTCCATCAGAGTGTTAGCAATGAATTGTGACCAGCTCTTGATGATGAAAAAGGACAAGTAAGTGAGAACTCCACTGTTCCCTACCTGCTGCCCTCCCTCAGTCGGCACCCAACTTGCTACCTCATGTCTGATGGCCGAGTCTGCCCATTCACAGGTTCACGAGAGCGGTCTTTGCTATGTTGTGAAGTTTTTGCTCTTTAAGAGAATTACATAAACAGTATTATTTTGCAGGAATTTCCTAACTTTCCCATTCTTGTTTTCAGAATAGCAAGTCACCTTTGAACTTCTGATGAAAGGTCATCAACCTGAAAGGCTAACTCTGTTTCTTTATTCCGGCCTGCTTTGTATTACCGGAATTTTCTGCCTTTTATTCCAACTTTTAACTTATTTGACATTGAAAGAGAAGACATGAATTGACAAAGACCAATGGTGGTTTGTGTCATTATCATAGCAGCAGGTCATAGGAGGGAGGTGCAGAAAGAATGGCCTTTCCATGTGCTCTTGCCATCGGTCTAGTGTAATGTAAGTGAATCTTACTTGAATAACGGTACCCGGGCATTGTGGGCAGTAATGTAAGCAGCTGGCACTGCATTACCCCTCATCGCTTCCTGTTCCTCAGGGTCATTCACAAACAATGTGCAGTCTGCATTTTCTTCCTCTTGTCAGGATCCTTCCCGTTGATTCCCTTATTTCCCATTTATTTTATTTTGTCGTTATCAGTTTTGATCCATGAGTGTTTAATGGACATATACCTTTTAAGTTGAGCAGAGGAAGGGAGGAACTCAAAGGTTGCAAAACAGTGCACTGTGCTATGAAGATTTAGATTTTGAACTGAAGAACTATTTATGGTGCCCAGGAGATCAGAGGAATTTGGTTCAATTGGTGGCTGGTGGTCAATGAATTGGCCAAGGACAGTATCCTGTCCGGTGACAGACAGTGATTGGATTCAGCCAGCTGGGAGTTTTCAGACAATCCAGGAGGAAAGAAGGTCTTGGCTTCTGAGAGAAGAAGCTGTGAGTCTCTCTCTCCAAAAATGCTTCCTGTCTGCTGTTTCTGAATCTGCCGAGAAATCTTGGGATCCTGTTGAATTTACCATGAAAACCATTACAGACTGAAAGCAAAGATCTCATCCAACTGGAGGCCTAGACTGAAGAAAGATATAGTAGAAGACGTTCATGTGAAACAAAGACTTTTATCCTTTTGCTTTACGTATTATTTTTGTTACACCCCTCTCTCCCCTCTGTGTTTGTGTTATGTGTTTGTAGTGGATGGGGCAGGTTAAAGGAGAGGTGGTGGTTAGCAATTAGATAATAGTTAACTAGTTGTATTTGCTGCCTATTTAATTATAGTTATTGTCATTAATAAAAATCAATTGTGTTTGAATTTACACACCTTGTGACTGTAGTTATTGGGCAGCCAAAGACCAAAGGCTTCAGGTATTTTCTCAGGATTAATAATTAATTTCAATTGTGTTGTGATTCCAGGTCAAATGGGGCTGGAGTTGACCGTACACTAACTCAGGATGTCAGAACAGAGGGATACGGTACAAGGAAGTGCTGAGGGTTTTGGCAAAGGTTGGTATCCTGAACCGTACAGGCTTGGAGGGCCGAAGTGCCTGTTCCTGTGCTGTATTGTTCTTTGTTCTAACGCTCCTGTAGATGCAAACATACCATGGCCATCTGGATATACTGACTGGAATATACTGGCGGGCAGCAATAGATTTTACAGGCTTTTCAACAGTTTATTTGATCACTGTTATTTATTTTTTTCATAAATTTAGAGTACCCAATTATTTTTTCCAATTCAGGGCAATTTAGCGTGGCCAATCCACCTAACCTGCACATCTTTGGGTTGTGGGGGTGAAACCCACGTAGACACGGGGAGAATGTGCAAACTCCACACAGGCAGTGACCCAGAGCCGGGATTCAAACCCGTGTCCTCAGCGCCGTGGGCAGCAATGCTAACCACTGTGCTATCCTGCTGCCCGTTTTGATCACTATTATGTATCAGAGTATCACCACTGACTGTCTTATGCAATGACATCATCGGAGCTTTTCACGGGCTTTTGTGGAGTTGACCATTGTAAATAAATCTCTTGCGCGATGTTTTAAAAGCTGACGTCTTCTTTCTCTGCGCAGCTGCAACGTAGAACATAACAAAAGAGAAATGGGATCCAGGCTATTAAAAAAAAACAGGAAAATAAACAACTTTCGATGATTAATGTGTGAGTTAGAAGAAGGAATCATCAACGAAGATCCAGGTCCATGCACCATCGGGAGTGAGGTCGGGAGGAATATCGTCAAAGGTGAAATCACCATTGTGGAAAATAACAACAAAGTAACTACAAGTTAATACTTGGACAACATACAGTTTGTAGTGGGGCATTGGTGAATTATCTGGTCGATCGAGACAGCTGTGTGGTGATCCTGCAAAACAAAACAAAAGTAACTTGGTGAGATCTTGGGAAGGAGTGATCAGTGAGGGAGGGGTGGCTCACTTTCTTTGGAGACATCATTTTGCATTGGGAGCTCACTTGATTGCCAACTTCCACGACAGAGATAGTCCTCTCCTATACCTCTCTGGCTAACCTCATCGCCCTCAGCTCTGCGGGATCTGCACTCTAGTTCCGGGATGCCCCCATTGGTGTTCTCACACTCTCACCTAGGCTGCCTTATCATAGGGGACAAATAAATGACACGGTGAGGCGCATGGAGGTGAGTTAAATGAGAGGGTCTTTAGCTGGCAGCATGTGTGCAAGGCCCCTGGTAAAAGAGGACAATGCAGACATTGGGGTTTGGTGGAGGGTGGGATGTAAATGAGATACAGGAAGGTGAGTTTTCTTTGGCCTCTAGGGGATTGGGGGTGTGATGTGATGAGTGAGGGAAAGGTGTGATGCCAGGGTCACCGAGGTGGTGACTCACCCGAACTGCCCTTCGGAGGTTGTTCATCGTCTTCCGGCATTGCGTGCTGATCCTCCTGGTGAGGCTGGCAGCACTCATTGCCTCTGACACACCCTCCCAGGCTCTGTTCAGGATGGCAGGTTTGAGCCTCCAACCCACCGTGGGGAAGAGGGCCTAGATTGTCCAAGTTGAAGAATAAGTGCTGCTGCCAGCGTGGGAACAGTGGTGTTTTACGCTCAGAAAAACGGCGCAAAAGCTGCATTGATCCTCTGTCTGATGGGGGCTAGTAGGCTTTCAACCTAAACACCCCAGCTTTCGTTGCAGATTCGGCCGGAGAATTGCCGGGTCCATGGCCACGCATGTGCGCTGCAGCGACCGCGCCACGCAGTACAGACCTGGCCTGCCAAATATTGCCCCCTTTCGACCTGGCTCTCCACCCCCCGGACCACCCCCACCAATGCCCCCAACCCGAGCCAAAGCCTCCCCCACCCGTGGAACGGCTCCCACCCGACTGTGGTGGCGCTGGACTCAGTCCGCAGCCGCTATGCCAGGTTCACAAAAATAGTATGAGTGACCCACTGCGAATACGCCATTTTGGAGGGGGCAAAGCATAACAAAAGCGGCCCCACCCGCAATTGTGGCGCAAGCGGGGATTCTCTGGCCAATCGTCGAACGTGATTTTGGCATCAGAGACCGGTGAAACCCACCCAGGGTGTCCTGCCTCTCCTCTACTCCACCCAACATTTGATCAAGCTCGGTGAAGTGTGATGCTCATCTTCACTAAGCCATCTTCTTGGCTGGAACGAGGGTGTGTGAGGAGTGGAGTGCTTATAAGCAGCTCCAGCTTGTCAGTCTCTCCGGCACCAATTCCGGCCCACCAAATCAGATAGCAGCAGGAATGGGAATTGCTCCAGATTCACATGGGCAGAGAGCTGGCCCATTAGCATGTCCTGAATTGCTCCCTGAATAGCGCTGCAAAAGGGAACACAAAACGCACACAATTCAATCCCGGCAGCAACACTTTTCCATTCCGCTAGCAGCGCACCCCCGGCCACAGGCTTCCTAGTTGCATGGGGTGGCAACCATGAGAAATCCCATTGGCCAGTGACAGAATGGAGAATCTCGCTTCAACCACAGCTGGCCGCTGAGAAAAATTCGGCTGGTGAGGCAAACAATTCACCCCTTAGTCTCCCAAATGGAGAATGCCGTTCAAACATCTCTTTCTGTAGATCCTGAAGCAATCAATGCTGTTCAAATGCCTCTTATTGTACATCCTGGGTGAATTCTGTGTTCCGGCACGCTTGAAGTTCATTTCCCAATGGGACGGAGAATCAAAAAAATCGGGATCGGCACCGGACGGACCAACCACTAAGAGCATTCCATTGACTCAAGCTTGTGATTGCAATTCATTTACCTCTCTTTGATGTGGTTGATGTTTGTGAACATTGAGGTTCCAGCACTTAGAGTCACTCATCCATGAAAGGAGCTGAATAAGTCAAGGCTTCAGCTGCGGTGGAAGCTTTCAACCACATCAAAGAGAGGCAAGTGCATTGCAATAACATGCTTGTGTGATTGGGATGGACTTAGTGATTCCAGGTAAGTGTTACAGCTGTAATTGTTCTCACTGCCCCTGTCTGGACTGTTCTCCTAGCTTCCAGACAGAAGTGTCTTTTGTGGCGGGGGGGGAGGGAGGAGAGGGGAGGGGCTGGGTGTGTCTGCAGGGGCAGTGCCTCTCGTTAGGGGTTCTCTGTGGGGGTCCTTCTAGTTAGGGGTTCTCTGTGGGGGGTCCCTTTAGTTGGGGGTTGGTCTGCAGGGTCTGTTTAGTTAGGGCATTTCTTTGGGGGGTTCCTTCCATTTGCGGGTCCTGTGGGGGGTCTCCCTATTAAGGGGGTCCCTGGGGGAGATTCTCCCTATTAAGTGGGTCTGTGGGGGGTCTCCCTAGTTATGCAGTCCCTGGGGGGAGGGGACGCGGGTCAGGTTACCCTTGTACTTGGGGGAAGTGGGGGGGTGGGCAACCTAGGCAATCTGGGGGTGGGGGGGGGGCTGTTTTGCATTCCGAAGCAGAGGACTGATTTACAGTGGGGGGGGGGGGGGGGGGAATGCCTCGAATTCCTAGCCATATATAAATTTGCATGGGATACGGAATTGCTTCCTGATGCACTATCAATTACGACAAGACGAGAGTAGAGAGTAATCGAGGCTTTATTACGCAGAGATGTGTTGTCTCCTGCAGCTGCTGCCGAAATGGCTGCAGCTCGGAGAGCCCACACATTTATACTCCGCCTACTGGGCCAGCAGGCAGGGATCTACCCCCGTTCCTGTAGTATAGGGGCCTTACCGTAATACCCTTGTATGCAGTATACACAATACAACAGTGGTGACTACCACACTTCCCGATTTGCACTCCCAGGGGAACGAAAATTGGTTGAAATTCTCCTCCAGTGAGAGATCTCACCCCCTGTGTCCACAGTGCCTCCTGCAAGTTGCATTATTCGGCTGCTTCCCACTCCTGCTACTATTGATGTTGCTCAGATTGCTCCTGTTCAAAGTCCAATCTAAGGTAGCCAAGAAACCAGCTATCCACCTTGGTGTGATTCAGAAAACCACCACATAGAGAAAGCAAACTCAACATCAGTATTGCAGGATGATAGCGCTGTGAGCATTGGGTATTTATTGCACTATTTCGATTAATTTTATACAGCCCGCTTAACTGTCATTTTTTGTTGTCACCTTGTAATTTGGGTCTGTTTAGCACAGGGCTAAATCGCTAGCTTTGAAAGCACCAAGGCAGGCCAGCAGCATGGTTCAATTAGAGACCTCCCCCCCCACAGGACCCGCAGGCGCTGGAATGTGGCGACTAGGGGCTTTTCACAGTAACTTCATTTGAAGCCTACTTGTGATAATAAGCGATTTTCATTTTTTCATTTTCATTTTGAACAAAGTTTCAAGCAGAAATTCCGTGAACGCAATGTTAAATTTAAAACCATGTTGAAAATCACTCCAGTTGAGCGACTAATCGGCATCCCCTCTCTCTCAAAGGAGACCAGCATTGAAGTTGAACATGGAAGCTGACAGGTTAGGACTGCATTTTTCCCCAAACTCCACTTACTCTTTCAGGTTACAAATTGCCCTTATGTTTTTACAGGGATCATGTTGCCATTGGAATAATGAGCTCTGCTCCAACACCCCTCACCCAATGGAAAACAGTTCAAATGGAACAGGGGACATATCCACTCATTTCCCATCTTGGCCTGTCAAATTACAGTTTAAAATTGTAGGTGACAAGGACACCACGTCAAGCAGCTGGGATCCTCCATAAATACCCAGGCAGTCACTCCGATCACTTTGCTGCATTCCACCCTGAAGCTGAATTAAGCTTAAATGTGTTTAGTGAGCCGCAGTCAGGAAGGTCTGATGATCAATGGATCATCTTGGCTGTTTGTCAAGTTTAGTTAGCTGCTGCTGCAGGCTGCACAAGGCCTGCGTGTCAGCACAAAAACAACATAAGATCAGCTAAAAAATGGCATTACATGGATGTTTATGTGCAGAACGTGGACTGTTATTTTTTGTAGCAACTAGTCAATAACTGCTAATTGCAAGAAAGTTGCATTATGGATCAATCTATGGGCAGTACCATTCCTGCTGTGTGACCAATAAATACAAACTTCACAAATAAATAAAGTACACGAGTAAAACTTATTGCGCCCAATGCAGATGAGAAACATTGGAAGGAGAATGCCTGTGCAGAAGAAATAGAAGTAGGACTAGGCCACCAGGACCTACAAGCCTGCCCCGCCATTCAATATGATTACGATTGATCTATGTTGGCCTCAACTCCTTTGCTGTGCCATTTTGCCTTAGCCCTCTATTGCTCGATCTATCGGATATTTATCCACCTCCACTTTAAATACTTTGAAGCATCTAGCCTCCACCACCCTCCACCGCGGAGAATTCCAGGGATTCACCACTCTCTGTAAGAAGAAATTTCTACTCTCTGTGCGGAGTCTGCACGTTCTCCCCGTGACTGCGTGGATTTCTTCGGGTGCTCCGGTTTTCTCCCACAATTCCCGAAAGACCATGCTTGTCAGGTGAATTGGACATTCTGAATTCTCCCTCTGTGCCGGAGTGTGGCGAGCAGAGGATTTTCACAGTAACATCATTGCAGTGTTAATGTAAGCCTACTTGTGACAATAATAAAGATTATTATTTTAAATGACAGGCCCTGTATCTAGTAGCTATGTCCCCTTGTTCGAGACTCCTCCACTAGTAAAAACATCTCAGCAACTACCCTGTCAAGCTCCCTCAGGATCTTATATGTTTGAATAAGGTCACCCCTCACTCTTCTAAGCTCCAAGGAATAAAGACCTAGGGCGAGATTCTCCGCAAATGCGGAGAATCGTAAAGCCCACGGCAGCCTTCACGCCCACTTCCGGGGCCGATTCTCCCCCCCCGGGCGGGGCTAGGAGCGCGGCCCCGTGCGTCACGGCAGTGTGGCCTTGACGACGGTCGTCAAGGCCGCACGCCAAGCATCACGCTGGCTGACGCGGCCAATGACGTCAGCCGCGCATGCGCAGGTTGGACAACGCCAACCCGTGCATGCGCAGTTGCCGTCTTTTCCCTCAGCCGCCCCGCAAGACGTGGCTGCTTGATCTTGCGGGGCGACGGAGGGAAAAGAGTGCGTCCGTTACGGACGCACGGCCTGCGATCGGTGGGCACCGATTGTGGTCCTATGCCCCCCCTTGGCATGGCCATGGGACTGCCATGCCAATCGGACCCCCAGATGCCCCAAATGGGCATCTGGCGCCCGTTTCACAGCGGCAACAAGCAGGTGTGTTTGCTGCCGTGTTGAAACGGGCGTGAAGGCCCGGCCGCTTGGCCCATCGGCCTCGGAGAATCGCCACTCGCTGTAAAAAACGGCCAGCGGCGATTCGTGGCATGGGTCGGGCGTGGGGGGGGAGAGAATAGCGGGAGGGCGTGAAAAATGTCAGGAGGCCCTCCCGCTATTCTCCCACCTGGCGTGGGGGGCGGAGAATCGTGCTCCCAGACTATTTAGTCTCTCTTTCAGTTCCAGATCTTATCCTTTAGGAAGGGATGGATATAGAAATCGTGATATGCTGACTGAAAAACGAGGAATCTTTGAACATTGTAGCATAGTGGGGCTCTATCAGTATGGATGTCCCTGGCTGTCCTGGGGTACCTCCTTGGGCCACACTGTGCCCAATCAGGAGGCATTCCTCTGCACCCAACCCCACCCCGAGCTTACAGCGAAGTTTCCATGTTTTACTAGGCAACCTCCTCACATGGTTTATGTCCCCGCTCTGCCATTGGTAGAATACTAGAAGCAGCAGGATAAGGCTCTTAAGTAGCCAATATTTGGAGAATCTGCAGGCAGAGTGGGGATCCTGTGCACACAGGCAAATTTTCATAGCTTTCCACAAACGCCCACTGATTGCCTCCATAAGTATCTTGATTGAATTCCTGCTGCTGACAGGCTGGTTGCAGGCACTAGACCTAGCCTGCCCCTGGGAAAAGCAGGAGGAGGCAGGCACCCACCACATTCTTTTTCCAAATTCTCCCAACCACCCTATCTCCAAACGCTCCTAAAGGGGTGAGAAAAATTCCCTCTAAAGACTGGATAATCTGGGCTGAACATTTGTCACAAATGGTGACACAAAATTAATAATATCAGACCAGCCATTAATTATACACAGCTCTCGACGTTCAGTTCCATTGATTGAGCAGTGCAAGAATACTCTTTTGCTCTTTTTCAGAATAGCGTTGCAAGATTTATGTACACTTGAGGGGAAGGCAGGGTTGTAATTTACTTGTTTTGCTGAAAGACACTTCTGACACTGCAGCACTTCTAAAATCTGTGGTGATGAGTCAGCTTCACTCATGGGCTTGTAGGACACAGTGTGAAATAATACAACACCAGGTCAAAGATAGGGGACGGGATTCTCCAATAATGGGGCTTTGTCCTCATGCCGGTGTGAAAAGCGGCGCCAACCACTCCAGCGTCAATGGTCCCCGATAATGGGTATGCTTCCCTTCCTCGGGGGCTAGGTCGGCGCTGGAGTGGTCCTCGCAGCTCCAGCCGGCGCGGAACAGCTGGCGTGAGTTCGTGCATGTGCACTGCGGCCAATGTGATTCTGCGGAATGGCCGGCGTGATTCCGCCCATGCACGCTACGGCCGACGTTATTCCGCGCATGTGCGGGGGTTCCCTTCTTCGCGCCTTCAAGTGCAGACTCAATAGGCTGAATGACCTCATTCTGCAGTGATTCTATGATTCTATTCTAACCTTGCAAAACTAAAGACTTTAGGCAGGATTCACCATCGGCTGATGCCAAAATCGGAAAAGTCGATTGGGCAGAAAATCGGTTTTGATTCCGAAATCATGGCGAGGGTGGTGACGGAAGGACAGATGATGGGGGCATAGGCTGTAGGGCCAGGGCCGTGTCAAGGAAGGGATCGCCACAGCCATGGCCTACAAGGCAGCCATCTTTCTGCACACCCCATTGACCACCCACCTTGGCCCATGGTTCTGCAGATTAACCTCGGCCACATGGGTGCGCCCACCCCAACACTCTCGCACCCCAGCCCTCACCCTCCTCCCCAACATGCCTCCAACCACGCATTCCACCTTCCACCATACCACCCACCCCAACCGGCCACCACCTGATGGCAGGGCATCACACTGCGTCCTCCACATCATCACACAACAGAGGGATGATTTGCTGGAGGAGGAGGATGAAAATCAGTCCTCATCTGATGAGGAGGATGTGAGGGAGGTGAAGATGGGCAAGACATGCGCCCCGGGCAGGCACGGGAAGCCACACAACTTGTGTGCCAGGGCTGACGTGCATAGGATGCTCTGATCGTCTCCAAGGGGCTGGTTTAGCACAGTGGGCTAAACAGCTGGCTTGTAATGCAGAACAAGACCAGCAGCACAGGTTCAATTCCCGTACTGGCCTCCCCGAACTGGTGTGGGAATGTGGCGACGACGGGCTTTTCACAGTAACTTCATTGAAGCCTACTTGTGACAATAAGCAATTATTATTATTATTAAGTTCACCGACTAGGTGAGGGGAGTGGTGATATGCCTGTGAGCAATATCATGGATGGCTGGCGGTGTGACATCCCACCTGCAGGCGATGATGAAGACACACCATGTAGTCTCAAGACAGTGGTCATGTGTTCAGGCACTCCAATATATAGTTCCAGAGGAGCACAAAGAAACTCCATGATAACTTGCTCTGTAACAGATCGCTGTCTTACCACGTGTGACTCAATAATTTGGACAAGTCGTTTGGTAGATTCCTTGCTTGACATTGAACACCAAACACAACAAGGGGAACTGGCCAGGGATACAAACACACACCACATCCCACTCCCATCCCCTGACTCCGGGGGAGGGGGGAGTCAGAGATGCTGCGGGTTTCCAGCATCTCCTCTGCGGGAGTCACTGCAGTGACCCTATCACCTCCTCCTCCCTCGGGATACCCAGTGGACCCTGGGCTACAGGGTGCAAGCGGAGCTATTCCCTGAGGCTCCCCTGCCACCTGGCGCTGCCAGTTCTGGAGGCCCGCTCCAGTCTCGACCAGGGTCTGCATGCTCGCAGCCATGGAGCACAGGGAGTGGACCACCTCCGTCTGCGACTGTGCCACATCACCCAGTGGCTCTGCCACCACCTTCTGGGTCTGTGCTAGTGACTGCGCCATCTCTATCTGAGACTAGGCCACCTCATACTGGGTCTGCGCCACGTCATCAGCATCTGGGCAATGGTGCCACGCTCTCAGCCATGGCCCGCTGTGATGCTCAGGAGCACGACTGCAATGTCCAGATGACCCTGGCACATGGCTTTCTGTGAGAGGGCAACCCTGCTCTGCGCCTCGGCAACTGCATGCACAGAGTCCCCCATGCCTTAGATATGCTGATCCAATGCCGAAACCCTTGCCCCAAGGCCTCCATCTTGGACACCACTCATGCGGTTTTGGCCTAGGTGGCACACATGGCCGGAACCAGCCGATGCTCCTGCACGCTGTTGAACTCTTCCAATTGCAGCTGCAGGTACTGGATGCTCACTGGCAACCTTTTATGCAATCCCTGGCGCTGTGACTATATCTCATGATCAATGGACCCATCCATACCAGAAGCCCAAAACCCTCTGGACAGCAGCTCGTCCCTCGGGTTGGCCTTGCCTCCGACTGTCCGCACCCTCGGGAGTTCCTACCTCCACCTGATGTACCAGAGCAGCTGTGTGGTGCACATCGGATAGTGTCCCAGAAACCTCTTCACTAAGTTGCCCAACCGAGGTGAGTGTCTCCTGGATGGTAGAGGTTGTTGGAGACAGCTTTGATGGGAAATCTGTGTCATCCCTGGCCCCGAGCTCCGGGATGCCCTGGGATTCGGGTCAATAGCACTTGTCCGTGCCGGTATTGTCCTCATTGCTGTCGACCCAATGGGTTCTGGCTGTGGCTGGGTCGGGGGTGGAGGACACCAGAAGGACTCCATCACCTGTAGCTCCCGCAAGACACAAGACAAGATGTATTATTGGACCAAGGGCCGTGGGAGAGTAGGGGTGTGTTGGGAAGGGGGTGTGGGGTGTGTTTTGGAGGGGGGAGTGGTGGTTTGGTGGTGGTGGAGCGGGGTTCTGGGGGTGGTGCGGATGTGAGGGCAGTGTGGGGGTGGTGTGGGGGGTGTCATAATATACACACAAGTATATGATGGTGCACAGACAGGCAGTGATTGACACACAGGATGACCAATGAACATACAGTCAGAGCCCGTGAGCTAGAACATACACCATGTGGCAGTAAGATAGTCTGGTCAGGTTAGCCTCAGGTCTCCAGTCAAGTCAGCATCGTGTCAACCCACAGTTAAAGTATGTATGATAGTTAAGAGTTCAATAAAATCGAGTTGCATATCTTCAAGTGTTGGAAGCCTGTCTCTCTCACTGCTGCAGTAAACGCAGTCCTCGCAGACCCAGCATACCCAACACATCAGGGGGTGTGCGATACACATGTCGCAGGGAACCGCAGTGGGGTCCCACTTCCTTGCCCGATGCTGACCTCCACCCTGGCGACTGCCATTTCGTCAGGCCTGATGACCACACCCAGGCCCTCTGCTCTGCTGTGGAAAGGCTGTAGGTCCGCCGGTCCCCCTCCTGTCTTCTTCCGCGGTTATGAGAGGCCTTCTCGGGGGGACAGAGAAACAGAAAACGGCAGTGTTAGACAGTCCGATGCGTGCAGCCCAGGGGGTGTGTAGGTAGTGGTGTCAGTGGTCAGGGCATCCGGGCATGCGGCCGGTATGGGTGCTGGCATGTGTTGCAAGGTGGGGGGTCGGCTGCCCTACAAGTGTGGGAGGACTGATTTTATGGGGGAGTCAGACAGGGGTTGATACCAGGGTGCAGTGCTGCCTACTCACCCTGGCCGCTCTGGGGAGGTTGTGTTTCTTCCTGTACTGCTGCCCAGTCTGGATGGTGTTGCCCTCGGCGCTGACCACCTCTACCATCTGCATCCAGGCACGGCATAATGGCTGCGGCTGGCAGATCCTTCCTAGGATGGGGTACAGGGTTGCCCTTTCCTCCTTAGCGTCGAGCAGGGCTCAAGATCAGCTTCCGTGAAACGGGGTGCCACCCTCTCGCTGCCATCTTGTTGGCTGGGATGTTTTGTGTGGGGAGTGAAGTGTGTATATGTGGCTGCAGCATGTCAACCTCCTGTCAATCCTGTGAGTGTCTATCGCGAAACCGGCGAATCCGGCACTGATTCTCATTAGAATCGATTGTGCTCCATGTTGCGACGGTGCTCGCCCATTTAAAGCCTGTTGAATCGGTCCGGGTGCGACGCCAGTTTTGCTGTCGCAGAAATCCACAAATCCACAAATCCCCGGCATCAACACTTTGGGCTGGATTCTCCGATTTTGAGGCTATGTCCGGAGCATGTGTGTGGTTTTACAATCACAAAGTCGCCCCCCCCAACGTCCTCTGCCCGGTGGGGGGGCTGGCAGCCACGCCATGTAAACCCTCCAACTTGCCTGCAGATACGGACGGAGAATTGTTGAGTCCGTGGCGGCGCATGCGGCAACCTGTAGCGGTCGCGCCATACAACATGACGCTGACTCGATGACCTGGCCTGCCAGATAGTTTCCTCCTGTCACCGTCTCACCACCCTCGGACCACTCCCAAATAGTCTCCCCCAGCCCCTGCTGAAGGCCCTCCGACCAGCGGAATGGCTCCCGTCTCCCCCCCCCCCCCCCCCCCCCCCGTCCCCGACTGTGGTGGCGCTGGACATAGTCGGCAAGGTTGGCGAAACCTCAGACATCAAGTGATCCACGTCGTCGGGAAGTCGGCCAATTGAGGCAAGGCAATGGGGGAGGGCTTCAGGTGACATCCCGAGGCCGTTCCAACGGCGTGCGGTGTACTCAGTGATGTCGCCATTTTGGAAGCGGCAGAGGATCCGAACAATAGCTGTGCCCCTGATTTCGGCATCATAAGGGAGTCTCCGACCAATCGCCGAATGCAGTTTCGGCGTTAGCATTCGACGAATCCTACCCTGTGTCTCAGGAAAGGAGAATCCGGCCCATATTTTAAATTCAGCCATCTGAAACATGTTGGGCGCGATTCTCCCAAAACGGGAGAAATCGTAAAGCTGCCGTAAAACCCGGGCGGGTTTTACGGCAGCGCGCCCCTTCCCGACCGGGGACCGATTCTGGTCCCCGGTCGGGGCTAGCAGCCCGACGCCGTAGGCTCCGGCAAGACGGGCTTAACGAAAATTGTTAAGCCCGCTTGCCGGAGTTAGCGCCGGCTGACGCGTCATATGACGTCAGCCGCGCATGCGCAGTTTGGAAGACTCCAACCCGCGCATGCGTGGGTGACGTCATCGCGTTTTTGCGCGACACCCGCGCATGCGCGGGCCGGGTTGCCCCTCAGCTGCCCCGCGAATGGATACTGCGGGGCGGCGGAAGGACAAGTAGTGCGCGGGCATCGGGCCCGCTGCCCGCGATCGGTGGGCACCGATCGCGGGCCCATGGCACCCTTGGCACGGCCGTGGTACGGCCGTGCCAATCGGTGCCATGGTTATTAATAGCGAGTTTGTGACGCCGTTTTTACGAATGGCAAGACCAGGTGTGTTTGCCGTTCGTAAAGACGGCGGAAAGGGCTGGGACTTCGGCCCATCTAACAGCTGAGAATCGCTGCCGGCCGTAAAAAAACGGCGGCAGCGATTCGGGTCGGGACTTCGGCGGGGGGGGGGGGGGGGAGAATAGCGGGAGGGCGGCAAAAATGTCGGGAAGGCCCTCCCGCTATTCTCCCACCCGTCGTGGGGGGCGGAGAATTTCGCCCGTTGTTGCTCGTTCTGGGTGAGTGTGCTTAACACTCAATTTGGCTGTTTCGTTACTTAGCTCTGGAGTCGCCAGGTATCGTTAAGATACCGCCACAAGTTTCAAGGTCAAGTTCAAAGCAATAAAACCATACACCAATTAGTAAGTTCAAACAACTGAGTTTATTATAATACAATTATAATACTACCCATGCACACGCTAAGATGATTAAACTATTCCTACCACTAAATAAACCAATACTTATCTCGAAGGGAACTGCCGGATCAGGGGACAAGGCCTCTTGCTCTGCTCTGGACTGAAGACTTCAGGTTGGTACGGGTTAAAAAGGGGTCAGGAGTGTCTATCTCTGGTAGCGATCGTTGTGAGACACTTACTTGCTGGCGACTGCTGTCCCAAACCTCTCTTCTCTCTCGGTCAAGGTCTTCTTTGGTAAAAGCTGGTCGAGATGCTGGTCCAGAGAGGAGGGCTGGTTAAGAATAACAAACTAAGTGTGAGACCTGTCTTTTATAGGTCCTAGGGCTTCGCGCCCCTTTGGGCGGACCCCTTTACCTGCTGGGAATCGATTGGGTCTCTTCCCAATCGATTTGTTTGAATCCCCCCAATACTGAGGCTATCTCTCGGCTACTGGGCGGGCCTGCAGGTGCTTTGTTTTTGAACCCCGCTGATGCCGGGGTGTCTGGTTTCCCATACACTGTTGCAATCACTTCTCTATTTGTGTCCATTGTCCCTGGGATCGTCCCATTGCTATGTTAACTATCCCGGAGATTGCCTCATTAGTATGCGGAATGTTCGTTTCGGTGCTGTCTGCTCTCTTAGCAGACAGAATACACATTGGCTTGGTGCAGCCTGCTTGTGCTGCAAACATTGTGCATTTTAACCTGCAAGCTTTGTGTTCCTCCATTTTGTATTGAGGGAATGGCCAACTTTGGTGGCTACAATGTACATCCAGTTATTTTTTTAGAGTTCACCGTGTCCATTTTCTCTAAGTACAGAAATAGTCTTTGAGATCTGAAGGCCACTGATAACAGCACTGAGATCTACAAATTTGAGTTTGTGGTTGTGTGTGATCAACTCAACAAGGTGGGTTGTCAGCATTACAGTGGCTCATTGGAAATGTATCATCATCAAGGTCCTCTGAATATGCTGGTCTGCTCACCATCAAGCTTCTCACATTCCACGTTGTGTTGTCATTCAACAGACAATTGTTGGTATTGGGCAATCACTTGATCTGCTTTGGCCCTGATAGAAATTGATACGAGTTTGTGGTCACAGTTCGTCCATTTGACCGGAACACGATCTCCAGCTTCAAATCGCAGTTTCCTTGCATGTGTTTGCTTGTCAAAGTATGCTTTTGCATTACCTTATCACTTTGCCATTTCCTCTGCTTTTGTTCTGACATTCTGGTTGGATGGCGTTATCAGAATAGTCCGCGGCATGCGCATGCTATGGCCAGTTATAGGTTTCGCTCATGTCTTTCCAGTAGTGGTGTGGCTGAACAATTGAACACGACAGTGAACAGGCCTACTATTCATCGTCTCACCTCCACCAAAATGTCCCCAAAATGGTTCCACGGAAGGGAGCAGAGACCTAGCTCAATTGGAAACTCCCTCCCCCCCCACCCACATTTGTCCGACTGCCCACCAAAAATTATTTCTGCAACCTTCATGCAACTAAAATGCCAGGTGGCACAGCTTCCTGGCTCAACTTCTATACCAATCTGTGGCAAATTCACTTATCTAAACTGATGATAAACCTTTTGCCTAATTGGATCAACATTGCAGTCAGGAAAGGGGTGATGCTTATCCTGACTGACTAAAGACTGAACAGTCTTGGATGACACGCTGTCACCTGAGGAGTGTGGAGACGTGTGTATGTAGATCAGAAATCAGCAGTATGTTTGTGCTAAGCTCTCCTGTCAATAGAGCCTTGCATTAGGAGCTTGCATGACAGCCTCCACATGTGTTTGCTCAGGCTAATTATGACACATGTGTATTGATGCAGCTGAACCAAATGTATGGGAGCAAGATTTATATTCTTCCTTTCAAAAAAAAAACAAACAGTTTGTTAATAAATGCACGGCGGTAAAAAGCAGGTGGACGGTGACTATAAAAGATGCAGTTTTGTGTGACCATTTCAAAAATAACCCTGGCAGAGATCCAGGTAGCGAGATGGTATGAGAGACAGAGATTGAAAATGTTTTACATCTCAGAGGCTGATGCACAAAGACACAAAGACACTAGGTGGGGCTCCAAAACAAGAAATAATTCTTACTACTACAACCACATGCAAGAAATGAGTATCAACAAAGATTTGTATTTAATTTCTACAGCATACAGCTGGAAGTATGGTGTAACGTACAACATAGTGATCTGATATTTAATAAATTACTGTAATTGAGATACCTGAAATATACCACAATATTTACTTATCAATTATAGTTAATAATAATTGTCATGAATAAATATATCTGTTCACGCATCACCCATCTGCTTCCTGACTGGCACACCAATGTTTTGATTTTAAAATATTTATCCTTGTTTCTAACTCATCGCCCTATCTTTGGAATCATTTTCAGCCTTGCAACACTGTCTGCCTGTAACTTTGGCCTCTCGTGCAGCCTCCACTTCCTCTGCACATCACTGGCAGCTGCGCCCTCTGCATTTAGGCCTCAAGCTCAACAAATTCCACCTGAAACCATTCCATTTCTCCAAACTCCTTTCCACCTTGAAGACACTCTTTAAAACTGCTTCTTTGAACAGGTTATCAGGTATTAGCTCTGAAGCCATTTTCCTTATCTCAGTATCAGGGTTTTTCTGACTACACTCCGGTGAAGCACCCTAGGGCATTCTCGCTATGGTACAGTTGCTATAAATATGCAACAAAGCAAATGGTATTGATTGAGGTATCACATTCGAACATGACAAAGACAGACCCAACCCAGTTAACCTGGCAAAGTCCTCCTTTTCTAACATCTGGGGAATTGTGACAAAATTAGGAGAGCTGTTCTGCAGATTAGCCATAAAACAGTCTGACATAGACATACTCACACAGCTAATGCCATCACCATCCTTGCATATGTTCTTTCCTGCCAGCAAAACGGTGGCAATACTTGGGAATAAAGCAGGAGGTGGTGGCTTGAGGAGCTCTTATCATTGACATCAGACCCTGTGAGGTCTCATGACATCAATTCAAAGATGGTCAAACAAGGATCCAGCTGATTGCCACCTACCTCCCTGTCTCGGCTGACAAACCAGTAGCCCTCCATGTTGAGCCGCACTTGGAAGGAGCTTCACTACTGAGTAAGCACTGGCCAAGTCCTGACGGACATGGCTGCCAGGACGGGCTGCAGCAAATGGTGAGAGACATTTCCCACGAAGGAAAAATGTAATAGATCCTGTTTTCATCAATATATGTCACAAATGTTCCCCCCCAAGATAATATTTGTAGCAGTGATCACAGCACAGTCCTTGTGGAAATAAATTCCCATCTTCACACTGAGGATACCTTCCTCATGTTGTGAGGAACTACTCAGTGAAGGTTCACTCAGATCCTGACCTCATTACAGCCTTACTTCAAACATGGTCAAAGGAGTTGAACGCAAGGGGTGAAGTGAGAGCTGCCCATTTCAAGGCAGCATTCAACCGAGTTTGGCATCAAGAAGCCCGAGCAATAATTAAGTCAATGGGAATCAGTGGGAAAATTCTCTGTTGTTTGGAGTCACACCTAGCATAAAGGAAGATGCTTGAGGTTATTGCCGGTCAATCATCTCAGTCCCAGGACATCAGTGTAGGGGTTCCTCAGGGTAATATCCTCAACCCAAACATCATTAGCTGCCTTATCAATGGCCTTCAACCATAATTAGGACATAGTGGGGATGTTCACCAATGATTGCACAATGTTCAGCACCATTTGTAACTCCCCAGATACTGAAGCAGTCTGTGACAAAATACAGCATGATCTAGACAATATTCAGGCTTGGGCTTATAAGTGGCAAATAACATCCAACTATCTCCAACTGATGTTCAATGGCATTACCATCACTCAATCCCTCATTGACCAGAAACAAGACTGGTCCAGTCATATAAATACTATGGCTACAAGAGCAGGCCAGAGGATAGGAATCCTGCAGCAAGTAACTCACCTCCAGGATGCCCAAAGTCTGTCCAACATAAGGCACAGGAATATGATGGAATACTCTCCACTTGCCTGGATGAGTACAGCTCCAATAACACTCAAGAAGCTTGATAACACGAGGAAATGCTTTTTTATCCAGAGACTGGTGGGCAATCGGAATTCACCGCCTAAGTTGTTGATTGAGGTCGAAACATGAAACTTATTTAAAACATAGCTGGATCTGCATCTGGAGTGCTGTAACCAGCAAGACTATGGACCAGGTGCTGGAAAATTGAATTATAATGAGTGGCTTTCGTGTTTTCTCTTTTTTGGCCAGAGCAGAAATTATGGGCTGAATGGCCTCTTTCTGTGTTCTGCACCAGAACATTTCTATGGTTCTCAGCTTTGCGGTCTTGATACAGTTTGTCATGAATGGTGGTGGATAATTAAACAACTAACTGTAGGAGGAGGCTGCATGAATATCTCATCCTCATGGTAGAGTTCAGCATGTGGGAGCAAAGGACAATGTTGAAGCATTTCCAACCATATTCAACCAGAAGTATTGAGTGGATAATCCTGAGGTCCCCGCCATCATAGAAGACAGTCTTCAGCTAATTTGATTCATTCTATAAGATATCAAGAAACAGCTGAGTGTAATGGAGAGAGAAAAAGCTATATGGACACTGAAGGCATCCCGGTTACAGTGCTGAAGACCTGTGCTCCAGAAGTAGCCATACTTCTGGTCAAACTGTTCTGGTACAGTTACAACACTGACATCTACCCAACAAATTAGAAAATTGTACAAATATGCTCTGTCCACAAAAAAGGACAAATCCACTCCAGCAATTGCTGCCCCAGCAGTCCAGTCTCAATCATCAGCAAAGTGATAGAAGATGTTGTTGATGGTGCTATGAGGAGGCATTTACTCAGCTATGATCTGCTCACCAGAGTTCAGTTTAGGTTCTGGAAGGACTACTCAGCTCCAGGCCTCACACAGCCTTTGTCCAAACATGAACAAAATTCTGAATTCTAAAGGTGAGGAGAGTGACGGCCCTTGACAGCAAAGCAGCATTTGACTAAGGTGTGACTTCAAGGAAGTTGAGTGCAATTGATGTCAATGGGAAACAGATGGAAAACTCTCCATTAGAGTCATACCTAGCACAATGGAAGATGGTTTTGGTTGTTAGAGGACAATCATCTCAGCCCCAGAATATCTCCACATGAATTCATCAGGGCAGTGTCCGAGGTTAATCATCACTTTTCATTGCATAGTGCATATTGCAGCAATACCTGAACAACATCAAGATTGGGTTGATAGTGACAAGTACATTCACATCATACAAGTGCCAGACAATGACCATCTTCACCAAGGGAGAATCTAACCTTCCCCCTTGACATTGAATGGTATTAGCATTGTTGAATGCCCCACAAACAACATTCTGGTGATCAGTATTGACCAGAGACTTAACTGGAGCAATCATAAAAATGCTGTGGCTGCAAGAGGCTGGAAAGTCTGAGGAACTCATTTGCTGACTTGCCAAAGCCTCAAGTCCACCTTAGCCACAAGTCAAGAGTTGATTGCATACTCTCCACTTTCCTGGATGAGTGCAGCTCCAACAATACTCAAGAAGCTTGAAACCATCCAGGCCAAAGCAGTCCACTTGGATGGCACCCAAACCACCACCATAAACATGAATTCCCTCCAACACTTGTGCATAATGATTGCAGTGTGGATTACTTACAAGATGCTTTGCAGCAACTTTCCAAGACATCAATGACAGCACCTACCAAGCCTGAAATCGCCACAAACTAGAACAAGGACAGCAGATGCATGGGTACATCACCGCCTCCCAATTGCTGTCCTAGTCACACACCATTTTGGGTTTGAAAAATATTACCATTCCTTTATCAATGCTTGGTCAAAATTCCAGGACTCCCACCCAAACAATCTTCACTGAAAAGGTTTGCTGTCATGTCCAACTAGTTTGTTCAGTGCAGAATATATTTGAGGTTTTTTTAGCATGGCCACCATGCATACATGGTATTCAAACCAGAACAAGCCAGTGCAATGCCATTCAGACTGCACCCCAGCTGTGCACTGGTGTAGCGTAGCAGGAACATTGCTCCCCAACAGAAGTATCTTCACCACACAAAATTGAGCAGTTCAAGAATTCTGCTTGCTGCCACTTTCTCAAGGCCAATTAGGGATAGGCAATAAATGCTGGTCATGTGACGATGCCCTCATCCCATGAACAATGGAAAAAAACTGCTTGTACAATATTTTAATAGCATTTTTTGTAAATACAAATAAAGCATACACATGTACATCCTTTATTAATCAAAAGTAATAAATTTAGATTTTCACAACTGGGTCAAATCACATTAATATCAGAGTATTGTGCATATTTTATTTGATTTTTGTCTGTTTTGCATATTTACACATGGTCAGAAAATGTGCAGTCATACTTGCGATTGCCATTTGCAGTGCATCTGGAACGGACTGAGAAAAGAGCAGTAGTTCATTAAAAGTCATAACTGAGATTCCAGACTGCTTTAGAAAAACTGAGATTACTAATTCAGGCAGACCTTTTCTATCCCTCAGGTTTAGTTGGTGAAGTGAATGACAGCTTGAGCAAGAGAGAAAAAAAATTAAACAATTCCCCCAGGTAACACTAACACTTTCCCTTGTTTAGATCAGTTTGTCATTTCGACACTTTGGCCTTTGAGAATTATATGAGGAAAGAGATTTTATGTGTCTAACTGTTGAGAAATGCTCAAACAGCGTTCAGCGCTCATCTTGGGCAATGCTACACAAAGCCTGGTTTTCATTTGTATACATTTTGTTTGATTGAGATTTTGACAGCAAACACAACAAACACATGACATCAAATTGAGGGGGGTAATCAATATTGAGGAGAACTGCAATAATTCTGGGAGGACATTAATACATTTTCTGAATGGGCAAAACGCTGCCAAATTAAGTTCAATATGGATAAATGTGAGGTGGTACATTTTGGTAGGAGGAATCAGGAGGTCACATATTACTTGGAAGGTGCTCTTGTGGTGAACTTCCACGAACTAACCACAGGAGACTCAGGGACAGGTGACAATTGTTTATCCCTGATTCAAGCATGGAGGACACTATCCAAGAGAAGTCTCCAAACCAGCACTCTCCTCTAATACAGCACTCAGTTCTAATACAGCACACTCCTAAGCCACAGATGCACACTCTGTTTATGCAAATAGTCAGTACACAGAACATTGTTTAAAATTACAATCTCATCTACATAGGTTCATTGTTAAAACTTCACACCCACAGCAGGTCTATTATCTGCTCCTAGGTAGAAACTGTGTTCTGATGTAAACAACCAATTGGAAGGGCCATGCTAATCTCAGATCCTTGGGGTGTGTACAAGATTCACTTGGAGTATAAGCATTTAATTAGCATGTGCTCTTTAGTCTAATGCAGGGGTGTTAGCTGTAACCCCCTTTTACTAAATCTATTAATTTCTCCTAACATTAGAAAACTAGGCAGACTAGAGAAACAATAGGAACTCTGAGTACCAATATATCAATCACGAATGGTTATGCCACAGATTAGCAAGGGCATACAAAAAGCAAACCAAGCATTAGCTCTATTTCTGGAGGGCTAGAAATGAAAAATTGGGGAATTCTACTAAAGCTGTATTGGATCTTGGTGGGAGCACACTTGGAGTACTGTGTGTGTTCTGGTCGCCATTTTGTAAGAAGGACATAGATGCAGAAAGATTTACAAGGATGATACCAGAAATGTGTGTCCATGTGTATCAGGAAGGATTGACAGGCTGGCTCACTTTCCTTGAAGGAAAATAAGGCCGAGCGGTCACCTAATAGAGGCCTTTAAAGTTCTGAAAGGTTTTGTTCCAATGGATACAGGGAGAATGATTCCTCTTGCGGGGATTGGCATAACTAGAGGCCATCAATACAATATAGTCACCAAGAAATCCAATAGGGAATTCAGAAATAATTAATTTCCCCAGAAAGTGGTAAAAATATGGAACTTGCTACGACAGAGATTGGTTGCAACCAATATACGATCTTTACTTGAGTAATAGTCGATCTCATGTAAAGGTTGACCTCTGACTATTGGCAAAAAAATCCTTAATGTTTCATATGACTTGCCATATATAAATGAACTCTAGTTTTTGAGGGATAGTAGAGCAATGTGTTTTTCATGTTTTTCAACGTACAACATTTCACCAAAATAATGTAAACACAAATTACTGCTGGTAGTTATAATTTTCTAATGTCATAGTCATACTACCAATTAGATTACCTACACTTTAACCAAAATATCATCTGAAAGCAGGCTCCACCTTGTAAAGCTGTTTAAAATGACCAATGCCATCAGTTATTAAGCCATTCAGAGGTGAGATGCCAATAAAACAACAACAGTGTTACTAGGTTGGAAACTGTGTTTTTGCCAACGCTGCTCCCTACACCAGCCAATTCCACGATAAATAACCTGTTATTACCAGCAATTTAAATTTCCTGATATTATGGTCTAATCTACCAATCCTTTCAGATTATGTACATTTTCCTCTGCTCACATTCTTTCTTTCTCAGGTTGCAATGAAGGAACACTCCAGGAAAGCCTACATTGTTTTGTCAAATTTTGTGTATACTTCATTAACGTCTGTCTCCATGGAGATTAGTATTTTACAAATAAAAATTAATTAATAAAAATACGTATTTTCACATCATCCTCTGCTACCATGATTCATGCTACATCTGGCTGCATTTTGACTAGTTTTTGGGTGGTGTTGGTGGAAATAGTCACTGACCTGGCATTTCTGTGATCAGCTGATGCACTACCGTAAACAGTTAGAAGTCTTACAATACCAGATTAAAGTCCAACAGGTTTGTTTTGATTCACTAGCTTTCGGAGCACAGTTCCTTCATCAGGTGAGTAAACAGTTAGGTAGAGAGATAATGTGGGAAGGTGGCACAACAATTAATGTAAAATAAAGTGGGAGATAAATATTTACAGATTTGAAGTGGGATATGGTGACTGAGCGTGTTTTTTCCCTCATTGTTTCTCCCTCATTAGATTTACCCAAATCTAGACTTCAGCTACCACTGCTTAGCCTGGTAAAAGCATGGCATAGCTCACCAGGAACAGGTCAATAGTTTTCATGTTTGAAGACATCAGTTGCCTCTCTGATGTGCATGGATTTCAACCCCTCGAAAATATCTCTTATGTATAAAACGTTTTGCCTAAAAATTTGATCCAAAAAGCTCAACTTTTACATGAATATGTGCGGTAGATGCAGTTAAGGAGGTGCTGGACAAACATATGAAGGAGAAGGAAATAGATGGTTTCGATGGTAGATTTAGATGAGGCAAGACGGGAACAGGCTTATGTAGAGCACAAAGACTGGCGTGGACTGATTTGGGTAAATGACCTGTTTCTTTGCCATATATCCAATGTAATTGTATGTAAACAGAAGAACTGTACATCTGAACCTGAGGGACACCAATATCCTGGGGGGGAGATTTGTTAGTGCTCTTTGGGGGGGTTTAAACTAATTCAGCAGGGGCATGGGAACCTGGATTGTAGTTTTGGGGTACAGGAGATTGAGAGTATAGAGGTCAGGAGCACAGATTTGACTTCGCAGGAGGGTGCCAGTGTTCAGGTAGGTGGTTTGAAGTGTGTCTACTTCAATGCCAGGAGTATACGAAATAAGGTTGGGGAACTGGCAGCATGGGTTGGTACCTGGGACTTCGATGTTGTGGCCATTTCAGAGACATGGATAGAGCAGGGACAGGAATGGTTGTTGCAGGTTCCGGGGTTTAGGTGTTTTAGTAAACTCAGAGAAGGGGGCGCTGCTAGTCATGGACAGTATTACGGTGGCGGAAAGGATGCTAGATGGGGACTCTTCTTCTGAGGTAGTATGGACTGAGGTTAGAAACAGGAAAGGAAAGGTCACCCTGTTGGGAGTTTTCTATAGGCCACCTAATAGTTCTAGGGATGTAGAGGAAAGGATGGCGAAGATGATTCTGGAAAAGAGCGAAAGTAACAGGGTAGTTTTTATGGGTGACTTTAACTTTCCAAATATTGACTGGAAAATATATAGTTCGAGTACATTAGATGGGTCGTTCTTTGTACAATGTGTGCAGGAGGGTTTCCTGACACAATATGTTGACAGACCAACAAGAGGCGAGGCCACTTTGGATTTGGTTTTGGATAATGAACCAGGCCAGGTGTTAGATCTGGAGGTAGGTGAGCACTTTGGAAACAGTGACCACAATTCGGTGACCTTTACATTAGTGATGGAAAGGGATAAGTATACCCCGCAGGGCAAGAGTTATAGCTGGGGGTAGGGCAATTATGATGCCATTAGACATGACTTAGGATGTGTAGGTTGGAGAAGTAGGCTGCAAGGGTTGGGCACACTGGATATGTGGAGCTTGTTCAAGGAACAGCTATTGCATGTTCTTGATAAGTACGTACCAGTCAGGCAGGGAGGAAGGGGTCGAGCGAGGGAACTGTGGTTTACCAAAGAAGTGGAATCTCTTATTAAGAGGAAGAAGGAGGCCTATGTGAGGATGAGGTGTGAAGTTTCAGTTGGGGCGCTTGGTAGTTACAAGGAAGCGAGGAAGGATCTAAAGAGAGAGCTAAGACGAGCAAGGAGGGGACATGAGAAGTCTTTGGCAGGTAGGATCAAGGAAAACCCAAAAGCTTTCTATAGGTATGTCAGGAATAAAAGAATGACTAGGGTAAGAGTAGGGCCAGTCAAGGACAGTGGTGGGAAGTTGTGTGTGGAGGCTGAGGAGATAAGCGAGATACTAAGGGCGAAATTCTCCCAAAACGGGAGAAATCGTCAAACTGCCGTAAAACCCGGGCGGGTTTTACGGCATCGCGCCCCTTCCCGACGGGGGACCGATTCTGGTCCCCCGTCGGGGCTAGCAGCCCGACGTCGGAGGCTCCGACAAGTCGGGCTTAACGAAAATCGTTAAGCCCGCTTGTCGGACTTAGCGCCGGCTGACGCGTCATATGACGTCAGCCGCGCATGCGCAGGTGGGAAGACTCCACCCGCGCATGCGCGGGTGACGTCATCGCGTTTTTGCGCGAAACCCGCGCATGCGCGGTCCGGGTTGCCCCTCAGCCGCCCCGCGTATTGATACTGCGGGGCGGCGGAAGGACAAATAGTGCGCGGGCATCGGGCCCGCTGCCCGCGATCGGTGGGCACCGATCGCGGGCCCATGGCACCCTTGGCACGGCCGTGGTACTGCCGTGCCAATCGGTGCCATGGTTATTTTTTTCCAGGTGGTCACGACGTTTTTACGAACGGCAGGACCAGGTGTGTTTGCCGTTCGTAAAAAGGTCGTAAAGGGCTGGGACTTGGGCCCTTCTAACAGCTGTGAATCGCTGCCGGCCGTAAAAAAACGGCGGCAGCGATTCGTGTCGGGATTTCGGCGGGGGGGGGGGAGAATAGCGGGAGGGCGTCAAAAAAGTCGGGAAGGCCCTCCCGCTATTCTCCCACCCGTCGTGGGGGGGGGAGAATTTCGCCCCAAATGAATACTTTTCGTCCGTATTCACTCAGGAAAAAGATAATGTTGTGGAGGAAAATGCTGAGACCCAGGCTATTAGAATAGATGGCATTGAGGTGCGTAGGGAAGAAGTATTGGCAATTCTGGACAAGGTGAAAATAGATAAGTCCCCGGGACCTGATGGGATTTATCCTAGGATTCTCTGGGAAGCCAGGGAAGAGATTGCTGAGCCTTTGGCTTTGATTTTTATGTCATCATTGGCTACAGGAATAGTGCCAGAGGACTGGAGGATAGCAAATGTGGTCCCTTTGTTCAAGAAGGGGAGTAGAGATAACCCCGGTAACTATAGGCCGGTGAGCCTCACGTCTGTTGTGGGTAAAGTCTTGGAGAGGATTATAAGAGATACGATTTATAATCATCTAGATAGGAATAATATGATTAGGGATAGTCAGCATGGTTTTGTGAAGGGTAGGTCATGCCTCACAAACCTTATCGAGTTCTTTGAGAAGGTGACTGAACAGGTAGACGAGGGTAGAGCAGTTGATGTGGTGTATATGGATTTCAGTAAAGCGTTTGATAAGGTTCCCCACGGTCGTCTATTGCAGAAAATACGGAGACTGGGGATTGAGGGTGATTTAGAGATGTGGATCAGAAATTGGCTAGTTGAAAGAAGACAGAGGGTGGTGGTTGATGGCAAATGTTCAGAATGGAGTTCAGTTACGAGTGGCGTACCATAAGGATCTGTTCTGGGGCCGTTGCTGTTTGTCATTTTTATAAATGACCTAGAGGAGGGCACAGAAGGTTGGGTGAGTAAATTTGCAGATGACACTAAAGTCGGTGGAGTTGTAGACAGTGTGGAAGGATGTTGCAGGTTACAGAGGGACATAGATAAGCTGCAGAGCTGGGCTGAGAGGTGGCAAATGGAGTTTAATGTAGAGAAGTGTGAGGTGATTCATTTTGGAAAGAATAACAGGAATGCGGAATATTTGGCTAATGGTAAAATTCTTAGCAGTGTGGATGAGCAGAGGGATCTCGGTGTCCATGTACATAGATCCCTGAAAGTTGCCACCCAGGTTGATAGGGTTGTGAAGAAGGCCTATGGTGTGTTGGCCTTTATTGGTAGAGGGATTGAGTTCCGGAGCCATGAGGTCATGTTGCAGCTGTACAAAACTCTGGTACGGCTGCATTTGGAGTATTGCGTACAGTTCTGGTCGCCTCATTATAGGAAGGACGTGGAAGCTTTGGAACTGGTGCAGAGGAGATTTACCAGGATGTTGCCTGGTATGGAGGGAAAATCTTATGAGGAAAGGCTGATGGACTTGAGGTTGTTTTCGTTAGAGAGAAGAAGGTTAAGAGGTGACTTAATAGAGGCATACAAAATGATCAGAGGGTTAGATCGGGTGGACAGTGAGAGCCTTCTCCCACGGATGGAGGTGGCTAGCACGAGGGGACATAGCCTTAAATTGAGGGGTAATAGATATAGGACAGATGTCAGAGGTAGCTTTTTTACGCAAAGAGTGGTGAGGCCGTGGAATGCCCTACCTGCAACAGTAGTGAACTCGCCAACATTGAGGGCATTTAAAAGTTTATTGGATAAGCATATGGATGATAATGGCATAGTGTAGGTTAGATGGCCTTTAGTTTTTGACTTCCCATGTCGGTGCAACATCGTGGGCCGAAGGGCCTGTACTGCGCTGTATCGTTCTATGTTCTAACTGGGTAAGAATGAATTGAATAAAAGAGCAAGAAAGAGTAAGGAGAAAATCAATAACTTACAGGTATGTGATGCATTTTATAACCTGAGAATGCACCAAAAACTTTACTATCAATGTAGTTCTTTTGAAGTATAGTCACTATCATAATGTAGAAAGTGCAAAAATGAATTAATTCACAAACAGCAATGAAATAAATGAGCAAACAGTCGGATATATTTCGTACCACTCAAACTCAATTTTATAACATCATAGGTGGCTGAAATGTCAAAATGTGATCAGTGTTTTATGGACATACAACTGTGATTTGTAATGAAAGGTTGTCCACAAAGTGTATACACATGAACATCAATGATTCCACTCAGCTGTGCACATGTGTTGCCATTCAGCAGCCTGAAAGGTTTTGCACAGCCCTTGGCCCAGGTTAAGTCTGCATGTGTGGCCGTGCAAAATGTTTAAAGGTTCCATGCACAAAAAAACAGGCTGCTCACACCAATGGCATTTTACAGGGAGCATTGATGAATAGCATTCATTTCTGAAGCCACTTTGGCCCAGATCTTCATTCCTCAACCACATCAAATGCTGAGAAGTTCACCACCATTGACTGATTGCATTGCACTGCAAATGTCACCAAACCCCCTTACACTCAAATCCAGAAATCGCAGTGTGGCTTCCTGCTGATGGTCCTTCTGTTCCTGATCTTAAAGCAGTTGAGACTATCAGTGTGAGCATTTTGCTGGAAATAGGGTCAGATTTTATACTGTTGTGGGAGGGGGGATGGCATGGAGCAATGGGGCTGGATCGAGGGCTAGTGATAGGTGGAGATTGACAAACATGCCATGGACAAAAGCCAAAGGAAATGTAAATGCGGCTGATTATGGCTAAGAAGGATGCTGTTAGTGGCGTATAAAGAGATTAGAATGTGAAAACGGCAGAACAAAGGTAAGCAGTGTGTCAAAGCAGTGTGCTGCCATTCACACATTCTAATCTCTTTATGCGCCACTAGCAGCACCCTTCTTAGCCTTAATCAGCCCCACTTACATTCCCTTTGTCTTTCTGTCCATGTCACCTTTATCAAACTATCACTGGCCCTTTATCCAGCCTCACTGCCACCCCCCCCCCCCCCACCACACACAACAGTATAAATCTAACCCCATTTCCAGTTCTCTCCAGCTTTGCCAAAGAGTCATCCAGACTCAAAACATTTACTCCCTTCTTTCTCCACAGATGCTGTCAGACCTGCTGAGATTGTCCGGTATTTTCTGTTTTTATTTCAGATTCCAGCATCCACAGTAATTTATTTTATCTGAGCATTTTGCTGAAATGTCCACTATTTACACAAATTTCTGCCTGCAAAACATTAGGCACACAATCACAGGCATAAGAGAGAAAACTGTCAAGGCTGATGAAGGCTATGTTACTGTGAACAGATATTGGATTGGATTTGTTTATTGTCACGTGTACCGGGGTACAGTGAAAAGTATTGTTTGGCGTGCAGCTCAGACAGAACATTTTGTACATGAAAATAAAATACATACGGCAAACATAAAATACACAATGTAAATACATAGACACAGACATCGGATGAAGCATACAGGAGTGTAGTACTACTTAGTAGAGAAGATGTGTGAAGAGATCAAGGGCGGGATTCTCCGATCCCATGCTGGGTCAGAGAATCGCCGGTGGGGGGGGGGGGGGGGGGGGGGGGGGGGCGTGAATCGAGCCAGGCCGCTCTGACGCTGGGTGACAGGAGAACCGGCAGCAATCGTGCCCGCGCAGTCACTGCCGCGTCGGTCGGGGACCATTAAAAGCGGCAATTCTCCGCGCTGGACTGGCCAAGTGCCAGCCGAGTTTCGCCAAGTCCCGCTGGCGTGGATTACATATGGTCGCACCCAGCGAGACCTTGGAGTTCTGGCTGCGGGTGCATTTCTGGTGGGGGGGCAGGGGGATCTGACTCCAGGGGGACCTCCAGGGTGGCCAGGCCTGCAATCGGGGCCTACCGATCGGCGGGTGGGCTAATTCCGGGGGGGTTGCCTGTGTTCCTCCGTGTCGGGCCCCTGCAGGCCATATTGCCCGGGGGCCGGCGTGGAGACAGCAACCCATGTGCATGTGCGGACCCGCGCGGCCGTGGCACGTATTTGCGGACCCGCGCCGGATGTGGCACGCTGGCTTTCAGTGCCGGAGCAACGGACAGCATTCTGGCGCCGTACTAGCCCCCTGGGAAGGAGTGAATGCCTGGGCCTGGAGGCCCGTTGATGCCGGCGTTGCTCGCGCCAGTTTTGACGCCAGTGTCAACACTTGGTCGGGATTTCAGACTTCAGTGTTCTCAGACTTTTGTATCTCTATCCCGATGGAAGAAGTTAGAAGAGTGAATAAGCCGGGTGGGAGGGGTCTTTGATTATGCTGCCTGCTTTCCCAAGGCAGTGGGAGGTGTAGACGGAGTCAATGGTTCGGAGACGGGTTCATGTGATGGAATGAGCAGTGTTCACGACACTCTGTAGTTTCCTACGGTCTTAGGCCGAGCAATTGCCACACCAGGATGTGATGCAGCCAGATAGGAGGCTTTCTCTGGTACCTCTGTAAAGGTTGGTAAGAATCAATGTGGACATGCCAAATTTCCTTAGTTTCTTGAGAAAGTATTGAAGCTGTTGTTCTTTCTTTGTCGTAGCATCGACGTGGGTGGCTGAGGATAGATTGTTGGTGATGTGCACACCTAGAAATTTGAAGCTGTCAACCATCTCCACCTCAGCCCCATTGGTGCAGACAGGGGTGTGTATGATACTTTGCTTCCTGAAGTCAATGATGAGCTCTTTAGTTTTGCTGACATTAAGGAATAGATTGTTGTTGTTCCACCACTCCACTAGGTCCTCTACCTCCCTCCTACTCTGACTCATCATTGTTCGAGATTCGACCCACTACGGTCGTGTCATCAGCAAACTTGTAGATGGAGTTGGAGCCAAATTTTGCCGTGCAGTCGTGAGTGTATAGGGAGTACAGTATGGACATACGCAGCCTTGCAGAGCCCCGGTATTGAGGACTATCATGGAGGAGGTGTGGATGTTTATCCTAACTGATTGTGGCCTATGATTCAGAAGGTTGAGGATCCAGTTGCAGAGTGAGGAGCCAAGTCCTGGTTTTGGAGCTTTGATATGAGCTTGGCTGTGATGTTGAAGGCAGAGCTGTAGCCAATAATTAGGACTCTGATGTAGTAGCTGTTATTGTTGAGATGCTTCAGAGATGAGTGTAGGGCCAGAGAGATGGGGTTTGCCATGGACCGGTTGAGGCGTTATGCGAATTGTCGTGAATCTAGGAATTCTGGGAGTGTGGAGTTGATGTGCCTCATGACCAACCTCTCGAAGCACTTCAGTACAATCGATGTCAAGGCCACTGGATGGTAGTCATTGAGGCACATTGCCTGGTTCTTCTTTGGCACTGCTATGATGGTAGTCTACTTGAAGCAGGTGGGGACCTCGGAACGAAGTACGGAGAGGTTGAAGATGTCCATGAACAGATCTGCCAATTGGTCCATGCAGGATCTGAGTACACATCCAAGGACCCCGTCAGGATCCGTCACCTTCCGAGGGTTAATTTTCAAGAAGGCCGATCTGACTTCGGAAGCTGTGACGGTGGGTATATGTGTGTCCAGGGCTGCTGGGGCAGTTGACAGCGGTTTGATGGTTTCCTGCTCGAACCAAGCATTGAGTTCATTGAGGAGGAGTGCGCTACTGCCACAGATTCTGTTCGGCTTCGCTTTGTAGCCCATTATGTTGTTTAAGCCTTGCCACAACCCACAAGAGTCCGTGATGCAAGTCTGTAACTCTAGCTTGGTCTGATATTGTCTCTTGGCATCCATGATGGAATTAAGGGCTACGGGGAGAATGCTGGTAGGTGGAGTTGAAATGCCCATCAGCCATGATTGAATGGCGGAGTGGACTCGATGGGCCGAATGGCCTTACTTCCACTCCTATGTCTTATGGTCTTATGGTCTTATGATGACTTTGTGGAGGTCGTACCTGGATTTCCTGTATGGGTCAGGGTCGCCTGACTTGAACGCCTCAGACCTGGCCTTCAGTTGGGAGTCAATCTCCCGATTGAGCCATGGTTTCCAGTTGGGGAACGTAAATACTACTTTCTTTGGCACGCAGTCGTCTACACATTTGCTGATAAAGTCTATGACAATGGTGGCATACTCATTTAGGTTGGTCGTTGAGTTCTTAAGTATGAACCAGTCCACTGACTCCAAGCAGTCACATAGGAGCTCTTCTTTTGTCTCGGACCAGCACTGCATGGCCTTCATAACCAGATTTGCCCGCTTAAGTTTCTGCTTGAATGCCGGGAGAAGGAGCACCGTCTTATTCGTCTGATTTTCCAAAGTGCGGTCAGAGGACGGATTGATTTTTGATTAGCAGTGGTCAAGACTGTTGTTGCACC
Source organism: Scyliorhinus canicula (assembly GCF_902713615.1). Taxonomy (NCBI): domain Eukaryota; kingdom Metazoa; phylum Chordata; class Chondrichthyes; order Carcharhiniformes; family Scyliorhinidae; genus Scyliorhinus; species Scyliorhinus canicula. The sequence goes on from NC_052148.1 coordinate 80,229,333, forward strand.
TGGTGGGACTTGAGATATGTTGGTGGAATTTTGGCAGTCCACTCTTGAGGTTGACCTTGTTGAAGTCCGCGGCCATGATGAACATGGCCTCCGGATGTTCTGTGGACCGCTGTGATAATGGCTGAAGTGAATCCCCGTGGAAGATAGTACGTAATTAGCAAAGAAAAAAATGTCATGATTACTCCAACTTCTCTTACCCTGCTAACTTGGCTCCTCTTCATGTCCTCCTCTTTTTCACAGCAGAAACCACTTAGCTGCCTTTAATGTGGTGAGCAGCTGTCAATCATAGCAAGAATGTTTATTAACATTGTAGTTCGCATCAAAGCATGAAGGGAAAAATAAATAAATAATCCACCAAGCACCGGAGTCTGGACCAATAAAACTGTCAATCACTGTCTAATGAAATGTACTGCTACATGAAATTGAATTGAATAATTGCATTTCAAAGCATGTGAGAGGATTTTAAGCCATTTCAAGTGTCTTTGGTTTTTGACAAAGCCTCAGATACTTGCAACAGCTGCTGATTTAAAGATTTGTCTGAGGCAGTAGATGTTTGGAAAGGGTGAGTGATTTTTCACTGTCCTTCCCAGACTGCTCTTCAGCGTTCAGGCAGGGTTGACAAATGGGTTGGTCTGAGGGGGTCTCTGATGGGGGAACTGATGGTGGTGACTGGTGGGATCTCAGACAGAGATCTCTGATGGGGGCGACGGATGTGGATCTCTGATGGAGGGTCTCATAGTGGGCCTGACGGAGGGTCGGATGGGGGGGGGCTGGTAGGGTCAGCGAGAGGGGGTGGGCGTTGGGATATTCGGGTCACCCTCCTGCATGCAGGCTGTGGGGGGGGAGTGGGGTGAGCCGTTATTTCCATGGTTGGGGGGACGGGGAGGACAGCGTTCCTTGTTGGGGGGAGGGTGAAGAATTAGGGGCGAAATTCTCCGCCCCCCACGACGGGTGGGAGAATAGCGGGAGGGCCTTCCCGACATTTTTGCCGCCCTCCCGCTATTCTCCCACCCCCCCGCCGAAGTCCCGACCCGAATCGCTGCCGCCGTTTTTTTACGGCCGGCAGCGATTCTCAGCTGTTAGATGGGCCGAAGTCCCAGCCCTTTCCGCCGTTTTTACGAACGGCAAACACACCTGGTCTTGCCGTTCGTAAAAACGGCGTCACAAACTCGCTATTAATAACCATGGCACCGATTGGCACGGCCGTACCACGGCCGTGCCAAGGGTGCCATGGGCCCGCGATCGGTGGGCACCGATCGCGGGCAGCGGGCCCGATGCCCGCGCACTACTTGTCCTTCTGCCGCCCCGCAGTATCCATTCGCGGGGCGGCTGAGGGGCAACCCGGCCCGCGCATGCGCGGGTTTCGCGCAAAAAGGCGATGACGTCACCCGCGCATGCGCGGGTTGGAGTCTTCCAAACTGCGCATGCGCGGCTGACGTCATATGACGCGTCAGCCGGCGCTAACTCCGGCAAGCGGGCTTAACGATTTTCGTTAAGCCCGTCTTGCCGGAGCCTACGGCGTCGGGCTGCTAGCCCCGACCGGGGACCAGAATCGGTCCCCGGTCGGGAAGGGGCGCGCTGCCGTAAAACCCGCCCGGGTTTTACGGCAGCTTTACGATTTCTCCCGTTTTGGGAGAATCTCGCCCTAGCTTTTTAGGGGGGAGGGAGCACGCAGCCAGACCTTAGGATCAGCCACCCACTCAGAATGGTAGCCCAATACTGGGATTCTGATGGAATCTGGCAAGCTCTCCACCATGCGTAAATTTGGTGTTGGTTTAGCACAGTTGTCTAAACAGCTGGCTTGCAGTGCAGAACAAGATCAGCAGAAGCCTACTCGTGACAATAAGCGATTTGCATTTGCATTGCAAATTCCAAAGAGTACAGTGCCAGTCTACTCAACCTCTCCTCGTAATCCAACCCCCTCAACTCTGGGATTAACCTAGTGAATCTCCTCTGCATGCCTTCCAGCGCCAGTACGTCCTTTCTCTGGTAAGGAGACCAAAACTGAACACAATACTCCAGGTGTGGTCTCAATAACACCTTACACAATTGCAGCATAACCTCCGTAGTGTTAAATTCCATCCCTCTAGCAATGAAGGACAAAACTCCATTCGCCTTCTTAATCACCTGTTGCACCTGTAAACCAACTTTTGCGACTCATGCACTAGGACACCCAGGTCCCTCTGCACAGCAACATGTTTTAATATTTGATCATTTAAATAATAATCTCTTTTGCTGTTATTCCTACCAAAATGGATAACCTCACATTTGACCCAGTACTGATATTGAAGATGGAGCCGGAGCGAGGTGACTCTCTGTGAACTTTCCCAAACAGATCCACTTTTTACTTAACTTATACTCGTTCTAATCTTTTAAAATTTAATTCTGAGACGAGTATTATTACTAACCTCTCTCTTTCTTGACCTTGTGTTGCCCTATTATGTATTTTCTTTTATTCCCTTTTCTTCCCATGTACGTAATGATCTGTTGAGCTGCTCGCAGAAAAATACTTTTCATTGTACCTCGGTACATGTGACAATAAACAAATCCAATCCAATTTGCCAACATTGTATTGCATCTGCCAGACCCTAGCCCATTAACTTAAACTATCCAAATCCCTCTGCAGACTTCCAGTATCCTCTGCACTTTTTGCTTTACTTCCCCTGGTTCTACACATAATTTCCCTCCTTTGTCCTCGAGTGGACCAACTCTTTCACTAGCTACCCTCTTGATCCTAATATACGTATAAAATGCCTTAGGATTCACCTTAATCCTGTCAGCTAAGGACATTTCATGACACCTTTTTGCCTCCTAACTCCCTGCTTAAGCTCTTTTCTACTTTCCTTGTGTTCCTCAAATGCTTCAACTATTTTTAGCTCCCTGTACCTCATGTATGCATCTTTTTTCTTTTTGACAAGTTTCACAATTTCTCTGGTCATCCATGGTTCCCGAATACTGCCTTTCCTGTCCTTCCTTTTTACCGGCACATGCCTGTCCTGCACTCCCATCAACTGCTCCTTAAAAGACTCCCACATGTCAAATGTGGATTTACCCTCAAACAGCCTCTCCCAAACAACAGCCTCCAAATCCTTCCTAATCTGCTTGTCGTTAGCCTTCCCCCAATTTAGCACCTTAACCCTAGGACACCACTCGTCTTTTTCCATGAGTATCTGAAGCTTACGGAATTGTGGTCACAGTTTGCTACATGTTCTCCCACTGCAACTTTAATGACCTGGCCGGGCTCGTTTCCTGGTACTAAGTCCAATATAGCTTCCTCTCTAGTCGGACTATCCACATATTGTTCAAAAAAACCTTCTTGGACATGCTTAACAAATTCCTCATCATCCCCAAGGGATTTCTAGTCAATATGAGGAAAATTAAAGTCTCCCACTACAACAACCCTATTATTTCTACATCTATCCAGAATCAGGGTAGCATGGTGGTTAGCATAAATGCTTCACAGCTCCAGGGTCCCAGGTTCGATTCCCGGCTGGGTCACTGTCTGTGTGGAGTCTGCACGTCCTCCCCCTGTGTGCGTGGGTTTCCTCCGGGTGCTCCGGTTTCCTCCCACAGTCCAAAGATGTGCGGGTTAGGTGGATTGGCCATGCTAAATTGCCCGTAGTGCCCTAATAAAAGTAAGGTTAAGGGGGGGGGGGTTGTTGGGTTACAGGTATAGGGTGGATACGTGGGTTTGAGTAGGGTGATCATGGCTCGGCACAACATTGAGGGCCGAAGGGCCAGTTCTGTGCTGTACTGTTCTATGATCTATGTCTATGTTTATTTCTGTTCTTCAACTTCCGTGTGCTGTTGGGAGGCCTGTAGTACACCCCATCATAGTGACTGTCCCCTTCCTGTTTCTGAGGTGTACCCACAGTGCCTCGTTACTTAATTCTTCCATGGTGTCCGCCCTCGACAGCTGTCTATGTTCTTTAACCAGTATTGCAACTCCCCCACCTCTTTTACCTTCCTCCCTGTCTCACCTAAAACACCTATATCCTGGAATATTTCGCTGCCAGTCTCGTCCCTTTTTTAACCAAGTCTCCGTTACAGCAACCACATCCAAGTTCTGCACGTGAATCAAGGCTTTAAGTTCATCTGTCTTACCTGTTATACTCCGTGCATTGAAGCAGATATACTCCAGACCTCCAGGCCCACTGATTTCGACCTCCCTCAGCCTACCCTTCCTCAAAGCTAGCCTGACCCTGGTACCATGCTCATCCCCAGTCTCTACACTTGCTGGCTTACTGTTCTGATTCTTACTCCCCTGCCAAATTACTATAAACCCACCCAAACCATACTGCATCTTTGGACTGTGGGAGGAAACCGGAGCACCTAGAAGAAACCCACGCAGACATGGGAAGAAAATGCAAGCTCCACACGGACAGTCATCCAAGGCTGGAATTGAAGCTGGTCCTTCACACTGTGAGACAGCAGTGCTAACGATAGTGCCAACCGTCCCGCTCAGGGGGGAGACTCGCACCTGGACCCTACTTCCAATGCCAGAAGAGACGGGGCCTGATTCTCAGTTGGCGGGAGCACTGAAGCTCCAGAAGGAGAATCCAGGCCACAGTATAACAAGTTGCCCCTAGGCTACTAACCACCTGAACTGATACAGCCTCTTCAACCAACATCAAGTATGATATAATTCTAAGAGTTAAATCCAGCAGATAATTATCACAAACACACGTTATTGGCCAAGTTTGGGAAAACCATCTTCAGTATCAGCAAAGGTAAAATCTGCTGCTTTTGTTCAGGAGACCGTTTCTGCAGCTGGATGTGGCTGCAATGGTAGCTGTGTCTATATCTCTCTACTACAGTGATTGTGCTATGGATATATCCATCGGGCAGCACGGTAGCATTGTGGATAGCACAATTGCTTCCCAGCTCCAGGGTCCCAGGTTCGATTCTGGCTTGGGTCACTGTCTGTGCGGAGTCTGCACATCCTCCCCGTGTGTGCGTGGGTTTCCTCCGGGTGCTCCGGTTTCCTCCCACAGTCCAAAGATGTGCAGGTTAGGTGGATTGGCCATTCTAAATTGCCCTTAGTGTCCAAAATTGCCCTTAGTGTTGGGTGGGGTTACTGGGTTATGGGGATAGGGTGGGGGTGTTGACCTTGGGTAGGGTGCTCTTTCCAAGAGCCAGTGCAGACTCGATGGGCCGAATGGCCTCCTTCTGCACTGTAAATTCTATATCATTCTTTGCCTTTGTTGTAATCTTTTTAGGTGAATTGGACATTCTGAATTCTCCCTCTGTGTACCCGAACAGGCGCTGGAATGTAGCGACTAGGGGATTTTAAATGTAACTTCATTGCAGTGTTAATGTAAATCTACTTGTGACAATAAAGGTGATTATTATAATCATTATTAATCCACCCTGTGGAGTCGGCTTTTAGCATATACATGTCATTTCCTTATCTCTTCAGTTTGAAGTTACCTTTTCTATAACTCATTGTTTTCCTCTCGTCACATAGATAAACATTTGTTTTTCTCATGGCTATGCCATTTTGCACCTCAGAATCTCTTCAGAGAGTTGTCCTTATCAACTTCTTGTTTTATTTGATCTGATCTCCATTTCATTGTTTTAATCTTAATTTTCCCTAATTCTTAACAATATTATCCTGGCTAATTTATAACATTATTAAAAAAAATAATAGACAAAGGCTTTATGCTGATTGAAGCCATGACTTGTTAACAACTCACACAAAATATATTTCTAGCCATCACAAAACTATCACCATCTTGTTATATCTAAAGAGGCACTAAAGTCGGGGTAGCACGGTAGCATGGTGGTTAGCACAATTGCTTCACAGCTCCAGGGTCCCAGGTTCGATTCCTGGCTTGGGTCACTGTCTGTGCGGCGTCTGCATGTTCTCCCCGTGTATGCGTGGGTTTCCTCTGGGTGCTCTGGTTTCCTCCCACAGTCCAAAGATGTGCCGGTTAGGTGGATTGGCCATGCTAAATTGCCCTTAGTGTCCAAAATTGCCTAGTGTTGGGTGGGGTTACTGGGTTATGGGGATGGGGTGGAGCTGTGGGCTTGGATCGGGTGCTCTTTCAAAAGAGCCGGTGCAGTCTCGATGGACCGAATGGCCTACTTCTGCACTGTAAATTCTATGAAATTCTATGAAAGACCCCTTTGACAGCAAAAATAAAATTCCAAGGAAATGTACAAAGGACTCTTTACATTCTGAGGCAAAGTCCTGGCCAACTGAGATGATCTGTCTGTGAAGATAAAGGACCCTGAAACTTTTGGTAAACTTATTAATAGAAGAAACATTGACCATCTCAAGAATCCAGAATTATAAAGAGCAATACACATACTGTGTCCAAACCAAGAGGAAAAAATGGGAGTTATATTAGATTAACCTTTCCATGGCCACCTACCACCCCCACCCCCCGCACGCCCCTCCACCCATTAACACGCACACACACAAGTGGAAGCTGCTAGACCAGGGGTGGGCAAACTTTTCCGTGCAAGGGCCACATTCAGAAATTCACAATTTTAAAGGGCCGCATAGTATATTAATTAATAGTCCCAGTTGTAACCAATTAGTGTGCGGCATATACCTCAGCGCTTCCCCCGGCGGCATCCTGCCTTTAGCCCTCTTTTTCTCTATTTTTCAAAAATGGCGCTTCACCCGGTTATGATTCTGGGCGCCTCATATAGAACATAGAACAGTACAGCACAGAACAGGCCCTTCGGCCCTCGATGTTGTGCCGAGCAATGATCACCCTACTCAAGTCAACGTATCCACCCTATACCAGTAACCCAACAGCACCCCCCCCCCCCCCCCCATTAACCTTATTAATAAAAAAAAATTTTGTTTAAAAAAATTTTTTTTTTTAATGACTTGATCTTGGTGGGCCGCATAAAGACCTTTGGCGGGCCGCATGCGGCCGTAGTTTGCCCACCCCTGTGCTAGACCTTTATGAAGCTTAAAGGAGTTCTGTCCAGGTTGAATTGCCTGGCATTATTGCTTTGAATCTGCACTGTTTCTACACTGTTTCTACAGGAATGTGCGAACTTCAGGACCAGTGCCTAGTACAAGACCAATTCTACATGCTTCTCTTTTCGTGGAAGTCAACACAATTGGAAAAGTGGATTATCCCACATCAGCTTCAGCCTGCTAACCTCTCCAAGGGAATACACCATGAACTTTTGTTTCTGGACCTCAGACTCATGTGAAATAATGATTTTTAATTTGTCTATGGTCTTTGCCCTGTCCCTCTTTTTACACTTGTCTTTCTTTTATTATATGAATGTGACACTAGTGAGCCTCTGAGCAGCAAATGCAGAGGAACCAGCCTGTGCTTGGGTCTGAGCAGCTTTACAGCATCAGTCACTTCAATGTCCAGGTTTGGCGGCTAGTTTGAGTTTCTAAGTCTGCTTGAAATGGAAGGTGCTGGAGCGACATTCCGGTGCACTCCGGCAACACTGCACACTGGGGGAAACATTGTGGAGCAGGAAGAGGAGCCACCTGGCTACAATTATAGACATAAGAATGGAATCAGGCAAGTTCAGTTCCATTTGGTTAGACAGCAGTGGAGAAGTAGTACCCTTATCTTCTTCTTCTCTCCCCCATGCCCACTGACATTAAAGCCCTAATTTTAACTCGGGGTGACCATGACAGGAATGAAAAACCTGCAGAGAGATCAACATGAGGTTGGGTCTATTTTAGTTCAAACCCACAAAACATCCTCACAACGCCTTGAACATAAAACTTACCTACATCTCTTCTGGCCACTCTGTACCTCCTACTGCTTTTGCTGATGAGTTTCATGATCTGGATATCTACAGTTAAGAATTCAATTGCATGGTCAATGACATTTTGAAACTAGAGCAGGCTTGTCAGGTAGTCCTCCTGAACAACTTTGCATTCTGTGAAACTTGCATTGGGCAGGAAATCAGTTTAAGTTGGCTTACTGATGGTATGAAATAAACACAGCGATAAGTGAAGTAATATAAAGGCAGCACGATGGCACAGTGGTTAACACTACCGCCTCACAGCACCAAGGATCCGGGTTAGATCCTGGCCCGGGTCACTGTCTGTGTGGAGTTTGTCCATTCTCCCCGTGTCTGTGTGGGTCTCACCCCCACAACCCAAAACGATGACCAGCGTAGGTGAATTGGTCACATTAAATTGCCCCTTAATTGGAAAAAAAATTGGGTACTGTAAAGTAAAAAAAAAGATATGTAGCAATTTGAGGATAAGGGTGCATGGGGGCTACGTACAACAACACACTTTCAAATAGAGGTTACAATGGGGATATTCTTAAAGAGGCCTCCCTGCAGGTAACTAAGGATGAGGTTAGTCAATCTACTAAATATAAATATGGACCATATGGAAATATATATTCAATAAATGACTGAATCGGTGACCATTATAGATCTCACACATTAACTTACTACTGTAATTGTACCTGAAAGCAACATATAAAGAGATATAATTGGGTTTAAATTTTCTGAACGAAATTTAAACCGATTGTACAAATTGAAAACAAATGTTAAAGCACTTGACAAATTAGTTCTTGATAACATTCATCTGAATGTACTGAATATTTTGAAGCCTTGTTTTTCTGAATTACAGGACCTCACTTCTAAACACTTAATTGTTGTCCCTGCGGTTGCCAAGCAGCAAAGGAGCGAAGGTCAGGGTTGATGCATCATGGGTTCGAGTTATTGTTGAAACAGATGCCTGGTAAGTTCAAGATACTATCTACAACTGTTCCAGAGGGGTTAGCACAGAGCAGATCAAATGACCTGGGAAATCAAAACTCTTTTCATAGAGCAAACAGGTGGTTCGAACATGGATCATGTTGTCATGATGTCATAACTTAAGTGTCAAAGAATTGCTCGTTTCCCAGAGTTAAAGGCTGTAACTAATCCACCAGTCTTTGAAATTTAAACATAATGGAGTAAAACATTCCCTTCCCAGTTCGCTATTAAAAGACTCTTTCACTTATATGGGACCCAATTTAGCAGCAAAATTGTGTCAAATTGAACTTGTCAGTTTTGTGATCATTAGGGGCTGAGCAGGCATTCTGTTTATTGGAAGGCCTCATTATTTCATGGCACAAACTTTTTTTTCTCTTAGCTCACGTCCAAATGTCAGCTATAATTAAACTTGAGTCATACTCGCAAAGCTTAGGTAGCTCTAATTAGATGTCCATCTCCGAAGTGGAAATATCTCACAAGGCATCCAAACTCTGGCAGAACAGCAAAGTTTTCAAAATCCTAAATGGTACTCCAGTCATTAATCATGAGTATTATGACAGGCATTTCACTTTTTCAAGCCTTTGCCTTCTTGGAGAGCTTATCGTTTCTATTCCAGTTAGAAATTTAAAGTGAAATTGTTCTTAAGAATTCTCCAGATTTACAGTTCGAACAAGTATCACTTTGTACGGATTTCCATATGTCCAATAAATTATGTTTGCCATTTTTACACTGTACATATGAATGATTTTGCAAAATCTTGAATTACAAAGTTGCTGTGATAGTTGACAAGATTCCCTTTGTCCTCTAAAGAACTCAAACTGCTCACTTGCTGAGGGTGTGCTCACTCCCACCATTGGACTAGAAGTTGTCTCAAGGCCAGAGAGCCTGAATAAAAATTCCCAGAGAAGTAGAGGCACAGATTCACTAAATGTGAGTAGATAAAATGGACCTAATGCGTTGATAAATAGAATAAATGCCCACTGTGGATGCTGGAAAAATGAAATGATGGCTGAAAATTATGGAAATGCTCAGCAGGCCTGGCATTATCAGTGTGGAGGAACAGAGTAAACTTCAGGTTGATGAGATTTTGTCAGAACTCATAAACTTTATTATGTAAAATCATCACCCACAAAACATAGCTATATAAAATAAATACACACTGAGTATAGCTACATAACATAGAAACCACTCTCTGCACCTAGAATCCTGGTGGATGCCAACATCAGACTGAACTCAAACCTTTAGGACAGTCTTGAGACCAAAAACATATTGGGCGTGATTCTCCTTTTCATGGTCTAAGTGCTGACGCCGGAGCTGAACCGTAGGCGTTCTACGAGCTGCGGATCTCGTGCTGCCTGTATATGAGTGTCTCACACTGTGCAATATCTGTCCCCCCCAGGTGAAGGTGGCCCACAACCTCAGGGAGAGAGAGAAGACCGGAGGGGGCCTGCCAGACCAGTGTACCCTCACTGCCGCAGAGCAGAGGGCTTTGGACCTGGTAGGTGGGGTTGGAGAGCAGAGCCAAGGTGGAGGTCGGCATTGGAGCCCCAATGCATTAAGATGTCCCTATGGTCAGTGTGACGGCCCTCCCCCCACAACCCCTATACCACCCCCACCTGCGAACTATCTATGCTCCTTGTCTTTTGTCCTACAGGATCATCTGGTGGTGAGGCGAGTCCAACTGGCCTCCCTTGGACCCAGCTGCAATCTAGCAGCTGATCTGCTGATGAGATGGCACCTGCTAGTGACCCAAACCCCAGTCGCAATCTCGCGGCAGCCCGGAGCACATTACCGGGGACGACACCGACGTCTCGTCACTGCTGTCACCGGCACCCTTCACCACTCCAGAGACACACACCTCGGTTGGGCACTTTAGTGAAGTGGCGCCTGGGGCACTATTTGGTGCGCACCACCCACATGCTGCGGTACACCAGGTGGAGGTTGGAACCCCCGAGGGAGCGGATGGTTGGAGGGAAGCCCGACCCCAGGGACTAGCTGCCGTCCAAATAGGTCTAGAGCTTCTGGAAAGGGCGATCCCATTGATGTTGGAGATGCAGGCGCAGAGCCAGGGACTGCATGAGGGGATGTCAGCAACCATCCAGCACCTGCAAGTGCAGTTGGAGGAGTCCAACCGCCTGCCGGGGCAGGAGGTGGTGACAACAATGCGTGCTACCCAGGCAAACACCGCACAGGTGGCGTCCGCAGTGGAGGCCTTGGGTGCGAAACGGAGCACCCGGAGGAAACCCACGCAGACACGGGGAGAACATGCAGACTCCACACAGACAGTGACCCAAGCCGGGAATCGAACCTGGGACCCTGGAGCTGTGAAGCAACAGTGCTAACCACTGTGCTACCATTCTGCCCACGGTACATGGAGGTGCCATGTGATGGTGCCTACCCTGTGAGTACCCCGCCACTGCACACTGCCCCGATAACCGGCATGCCTCCCCCCACAACATCACCCCCGTACCCCGAGCCCCACCCCCACCCCCATCACCCAGCGGTTTGATAGGACGTGAAATCGGCCATGAGTCAAGATGTCCAAGGGCACTCTGTGCTGGCAGTGGCCAAGGCACAGGACAAGGCGGCCATGTCACAGGCTGCCATGTACCAGGGCAACATGGACATTGCAGTGACACTCCAGAGCTTGGCCCAGTCACATTGGGTCATGCCCGTGGGAGTAGAAGGCAGTGGCCTGGCACTGGCTAACCTGAGCCAGTCACAGAGGGATCTAACTCGGTCCCTGAGTGACATCACACAGTCCCAGAGGTAGGTGGCCCAGTCCCAGAGGGACATGGCACAGTCCCTGTGCTCCTTGGTCATGAACATGGAGACCCTTATCGAGTGGGCCTCCAGGACTGGCAGTGCCAGGTGACGGGGAAGCCTGGGAGATTAATCTAGCTGCCCTCCCATCCTAAGGAGTAGCCTGGGGGCCACCGAACATCCCAAGGGAGGAGGAGGTGATGGGGCCCATGCCAGGGACTCTTGTAGGGGAGGTGCTAGAGCACCGCAATATGCCCACGTGTCTCTGGCACATCCAATGGGCAGCAGACAGAACATGATGGCACCATACCAGCTGTGCCACCTGAAAGATTGCTGGGCCCATTCGCTCCAGAGGATGGCCACAATGGGGACCCTGGTCGCAGGGTAATATATGCAGCAGGCCGCCTCCACTTCTGAATTACCACCAGGGGAACCCATGAGAAGGAGCATTAGGGCACATAAGGTAATGAAGTTAGACACCAGTTAAGTTGGCTGGGGTGAAGCACATAGATTAGCGGAGGGCTAAGGCACAATACTTGTATATATCACAATATACAACCGACGTTCCGAGCAGCCTGTCAGAAAGGTGTGAGGGATGGGTTGGGGTGGAGAAGAGGTTGTGTCAGGTGGGGGTGGGAGGCAGGTGGTGTGGGGCGCGAGTGTTAGAGATTCCTGAGGGCAGTCAGAGGGCACCCATGTGGTCACCGGAGGTTGCAGGGGAGAGGCCAGACATTTTTTATTTTATTAATTTTTAAAAAATAATCTTTATTGTCACAAGTAGGTTTACATTAACACTGCAATGAAGTTACGGTGAAAAGCCCCTAGTCACCACATTCCGGCACTGTTCGGGTACACAGAGGGAGAATTCAGAATATCCAATTGACCTACTTTGTGGCAGGAAAACGGAGCACTCGGAGGAAACCCACGCAGACACGGGGAGAATGTGCAGACTCTGCACAGACAGTGACCCAGCAGGGAATCGAACCCGGGTCCCTGGCCCTGTGAAGCAACAGTGCTAACCACTGTGCTACCATTCTGCCCACGGTACGTGGAGGTGCCATGTGATGGTGCCTACCCTGTGAGTACCCCGCCACTGCACACTGCCCCGATAACCGGCATGCCTCCCCCCACAACATCACCCCCGCACCCCGAGCCCCATCCCACCCCCATCACCCAGGTGTTCGATAGGACGTGAGATAGAGTGGCCAGCATGAATGCAAGGATCACCCGGGCAACGGTGGAAAGGGCTGGGGTGCACAGGAGTCAGATCTTGTCAAACAATGTGGAGCACCAGAGCTCATCGCGGAGCAGGTCACCATCATCATCCTCCTCCATCCCATGGACCAGACCTGCTGGTGCTGCCAACCCAGGGCCCGCACCCCGTAGTGAAACAGGTGGGAAGAATGGAGAGTGGTGCAGTGAGGTGGTGTAGTTTGGTGTGCAGGTGTGGGACGAGATGTTCGAGCTGCCGGTGACCAGGTCCCCTAGTCAGTGAACCTGAAGGCAATCAGATTGTCCTGTGCGCAGCATCCCTGGCGCACACTTTGTGTGGTTGCCTTTGGCTGCCCCCGCGGGCCCATGTCTTGACTATTCTGGCCCTGCTCCACATCTTCCTCATTGGATGAGACCTAGCGTTCATCGTTCTCCTCCAGCAAGTCGCTCCTCTGCTGCGCAATGTTGGGGAGGACACAGCAGGCCACCACGATGTGGGCTACTCTCCTCGCACTGTGCTGGAGGGCCCTCCAGCAATCCAGGCACCTAAACCACATCTTCAGGATGCCGATCCACTGCTCGATCACACCCCTGGTCGCAGCATGGTGTCGTTATAGTGGTTCTCTGCATTTGGCTGTGGTCTCTGAGTAGACAGCATCAGCCATGACCGCAGTAGATAACCCCCTGTCACCCAGGAGCCAACGCCTCACCAGGGGGAGCACCTCAAAAGTGTCGGGCATTGTTGAGTGTGCTGGGGTGAAGGCACCATGCATGCTCCTGGATACTGGGCATAGATGTGCAGCCATTGGTTACACACCAATGGCTAAAAAAACACAGATCTGTAAGAGGTCAAAAACAGGCCATTGACCCCCTCATTTACGTATGTACGGGGTCTCATAGTTGTTTTCCGTGGCCACCTGGAATAGTGCCACAGCTGCCTTTAGCAATATTACAGTATCTTGCTCCTCCCACTCCTGCTCCTCTGACCCCACAAAGGCAAGATTTTCATTTGGAGGATTTTCATTCTTCGTCATGACAGCTGGCAACTGCAGCAACTTTCCCACTCAGACTGAAGTCCTATTGACTTAACATGTTGCCTATTTGCATTAATGCATGAGACAGGCAACACAGCTGACTAAATGCCATGAACAATTAAAATAGTGTGCTGTGTGAATCGTGAGATAAGGCAGTATGTTCCAATTTAAAGTTCATTCCCCCAAGATAGTGCATTAAAATCAACCATTATCCAGAATAAAAGCATTATGTTTCTTCTCCAAATATTCTTCCCCATCAAACCCAGGTTTAATTGTGTGTCTGTCCATTTGTAACTTGAAGTATTAGGTTCTCAATTCACCCCTGAATATTTTCCAATGTATTAAGCTTTTGAGACGATCAGTGAACAAAGGGCTGTTCCATCTGCTCCTGGAGGCACACAACCATGTCTGCATGGCTTTTCTCCGGGTTCTTCGGTTTCCCCCCACAGTCTAAAGGTTTGCAGGTCAGGTAGATTTACCATGCTAAATTGCCCCTTGGTGTCCAAATATGTGCAGGTTAGGTGGGGTTATGAGGTCACAGGGATAGGACAAGGGAGTGGGTTGAGGTAGGTGCTCTGTCGGAGTTTCAATTCAGACTCAATGGGCCAAAATGGCCTCCTTCTGCACTGTAGGGATTCTGAGCATTCTATGGACAAACGCTGTAAAAACATGGAAACCCACGCAGACACGGGGAGAACATGCAGACTTCGCCCAGACAGCGACCCAAGCCGGGAATCGAACCTGGGACCCTGGCGCTGTGAAGCAACTGTGCTGACCCGAAAGAGAAAATGCTGAATATCTCAGCACGTCTGGCAGCATCTGTAGGGAGAGAAAAGAGTTAACGTTTTGAGTCCGATGACTCTTTGTCAAAGCTGACCACTGTGCTACCATGCTGATAGAGGGGACTGGATGGAGTACATAAGGAGAAACTCTTCCCATTGATACAGGTGTTGAGAACTTAGGGGTGCTGGTTTATAATGAATGTCAAAAGAATCCTCATGACATGAGGAAAAACTTTATCAAGCAGCGTGTTAATAAGCTCTGGAATGCAGGGTGTGATGGAGGCAGAGTCATCTGCTCTTGCTCATGTCTTTGCTTTGCTTGGCCCTTGTTCCACACTGTCAACAATCACTATTTGTCAATGTTCTTCGTTGATTATTCTTTTTGTCTATTGCGTACATACTGTGTACGTTCCCTTGGCCGCAGCAAAATACTTTACACCGTATTTCGATACTTGTGACAATAAATCAATCAATCAATCAAAAGGTAATTGGATGATTATCTGAAGAGAAAAAGATTGAAGGGTTTATGTGGAAAAGCAGGGGGGTGGGACTAGCTGAGTTACTCGTGCAGAGAGTGGCCACAGATATGATGGGTCAAATTACCTTCTTCTGTGCTGTAATAGAAACATAGGATTAGAAGTGTCAAGTGCTAGGAACAATCCCGCAGGTTTAGCTCACTGGGCTAAATCACGGGCTTTTAAAGCAGACCAAGCAGGCTAGCAGTACGGTTCGATTCCCGTAACAACCTCCCCGGACAGGCGCCGGAATGTGGCGACTAGGGGATTTTCACAGTAACTTCATTGAAGCCTACTCGTGACAATAAGCGATTTTCATTTTTTTTCATTTTTCATCTAATAGCATTCTGTTTTTTGGGGGGCTTCAATGGGGAACGCCCCGTCGGGGCCATTTTTAAATGGTGCCCCGATTTCTCGACCCGTGAACCTACCCAACACTTCAACCCACCGGTTGGGAGTCCTCGAGCACACCCGTACACCACCTCACATGGGCAGGGCACCACTGGATTCAATCCCTGTCATGGATAAAATGCCACATGGGCATCTTGCCACTGCCAGTCTAGCATATTGGCAGTGCCTCTGCCATGCTGGCACCCAGGGGGCACTGCCATGGTGCCCAGGTGGCAGGCACTGCCAGGTTTTCAGGCATCAGCAGTGTCAGGGTGCCATTCCTCCCAAATACCAGTCACCCGGGGACCGCCGGCTGCTTGGGAGCACCCCCTAGTGCCGTTCCGCCTGGTCGTTGTTTGTGTTGAACAGCGCCCAGCTGGGGTCTTCTCAGTGAGGCGGGTAGTTCCCGGGAGCTGGTTTGAGCTGGCGTCGGCATGTTAAGTGAGCTAACTCTGCAAGTCTGGGTCCAGCCCATTGTGGGCAAGATCCTCGTTAGATATCGCAAGGCGTAACAACCGTCGGGAATCCTGGGAGAGGCCTCTCCTGGGATCTGCTGGCTGCGTCCCATTGCAATTCCGGAGGGACGCAGCCGGTAAATCACACCCCATGATTCCATGATTGGTAGCATCTGTGGCGAGGGAAACAGGGTTAACTTTTATGGTCGATGACCTCTTGTCAGAATAGTTCGATTTGAATTGCATCTCACTGCGTGAGCTGATTGCTTGTTTCTAAAGCCGTTGAGCCTGTGCAAGAAGAACAATTTTTTGACATCTAACCTTGTTTGAAATCAAAATACTGCTGACTTTGGAATCCTGAAATAAAAACAGAAAATACTAAAATAGCTGTGGCAAGACCAATAGTTAATGTTTCAGGTCAGTGACTCTTCATATATGCTGAAATAACTTGTGTAGATGTGCCCTCTCACTCTCGCCAGCCTACCTGATTCAAAACATTTGTCCACATTGACATCCACATGCAGTCTTGAAGCCTTTTGAGCAGTCAACCCAATGAAGAGGAAAATCTAAACCATAATATTTTCCATCAAGCAGCTGAACTCATGCTTGAGCTGAACTGCTGTTATTTCTGGTTTTGTAACTTTTGTATGTTCTCGAAAATTAGTTTACCCAGGAATAATGAGGCAATAAACTATTCTGTCAGTGACACAGCTCTCTCTGCTTGTTGAAGACCAGAGGCTGCCTCATAATATAATTACAAATATTGTCAGGAGATATATCTTGCTATTTTCACCATATTTGACCCTGGCCGCAATGTTATTTAGAATAATCTTTATTAGTGTCACAAGTAGGCTTACGTTAACACTGCAATGAAGTTACTGTGAAAATGTGCCTCGGTGAGTGGAAACTAGAATATGGAGATAGGTTTTACAGGTGGGAAAACTGGCAGGTGGATCCACAAATTGGAGTGCTGTGCCACCAGTGATGTATCAAAGAACAAGAACAAAGAAAATTACAGCACAGGAACAGGCCCTTCGGCCCTCCCAGCCTGCGCCGATCCAGATCCTTTATCTAAACCTGTCTCCTATTTTCCAAGGTCTACTTCCCTCTGTTCCCGCCCATTCATATACCTGTCTAGATGCTTCTTAAATGATGCTATTGTGCCCGCCTCTACCACCTCCGCTGGTAAAGCGTTCCAGGCACCCACCACCCTCTACGTAAAAAATTTCCACGCACATCTCCCTTAAACTTTCCCCCTCTCACCTTGAAATCGTGACCCCTTGTAACTGACACCCCCACTCTTGGGAAAAGCTTGTTGCTGTCCACCCTGTCCATACCTCTCATAATTTTGTAGACCTCAATCAGGTCCCCCCTCAACCTCCGTCTTTCCAACGAAAACAATCCTAATCTACTCAACATTTCTTCATAGCTAGCACCCTCCATACCAGGCAACATCCTGGTGAACCTCCTCTGCACCCTCTCCAAGGCATCCACATCCTTCTGGTAATGTGGTGACCAGAACTGCACGCAGTATTCCAAATGTGGCCGAACCAAAGTCCTATACAACTGTAACATGACCTGCCAACTCTTGTACTCAATACCCCGTCCGATGAAGGCAAGCATGCTGTATGCCTTCTTGACCACTCTATCAACCTGCGTTGCCACCTTCAGGGTACAATGGACCTGAATTCCCAGATCTCTCTGCACATCAATTTTCCCCAAGACCCTTCCATTGACCATATAGTCCACTCTTGAATTTGATCTTCCAAAATGCATCACCTCACATTTGCCTGGATTGAACTCCATCTGCCATTTCTCTGCCCAACTCTCCAATCTATCTATATTTTGTCCTCCTCGCTATCTGCAACTCCACCAATCTTAGTATCATCTGCAAACTTGCTAATCAGACCACCTATACCTTCCTCCAGGTCATTTATGTAGATCACAAACAACAGTGGTCCGAGCACGGATCCCTGTGGAACACCACTTGTCACCCTTCTCCATTTTGAGACACTCCCTTCCACCACTACTCTCTGTCTCCTGTTGCCCAGCCAGTTCTTTATCCATCTAGCTAGTACACCCTGAACCCCATACAACTTCACTTTTTCCATCACCCTGCCATGGGAAACCTTATCAAACGCCTTACTACGACATCTACAGCCCTTCCCTCATCAATTAACTTTGTCACTTCCTCAAAGAATTCTATTAGGTTTGTAAGACATGACCTTCCCTGCACAAAACCATGCTGCCTATCACTGATCAGTCTATTTCCTTCCAGATGTGAATAGATCCTATCCCTCAGTATCTTCTCCAACAGTTTGCCTACCACTGACGTCAAGCTCACTGGTCTATAATTCCCTGGATTATCCCTGCTACCCTTCTTAAACAAAGGGACAACATTAGCAATTCTCCAGTCCTCCGGGACCTCACCCGTGCTCAAGGATGCTGCAAAGATATCTGTTAAGGCCCCAGCTATTTCGACCCTCGCTTCCCTCAGCAACCTGATATAGATCCCATCCGGACCTGGGGACTTGTCCACCTTAATGTCTTTTAGAATACCCAAAACTTCCCCCTTCCGTATGACAACTTGACCGAGAGTATTTAAACATCCATCCCTAGCCTCAACATCCGTCTTGTCCCTCTCCTTTGTGAATACCGATGCAAAGTACTCATTAAGAATCTCACCCATTTCCTCTGACTCCACTCATAAATTCCCTCTTTTGCCTTTAAGTGGGCCAATCCTTTCTCTAGTTACCTTCTTGCTCCTTACATACGAATAAAATGCTTTGGGATTTTCCTTAACCCTGTTAGGCAGAGATATTTCATGATCCCTTTTAGCCCTCTTTATTGTGCGTTTGAGATTTGTCCTACTTTCCCGATATTCCTCCAAAGCTTCATCAGTTTTGAGTTGCCTCGATCCTATGTATGCTTCCTTTTTCATCTTAGCTGGTCTCACAATTTCACCCGTCATCCATGGTTCCCTAATCTTGCCATTCCTATCTTTCATTTTCACAGGAACATGTCTGTCCTGCACTCTAATCAACCTTTCCTTAAAAGACTTCCACATTTCAAATGTGGATTTACCCTTAAACAGCTGCTCCCAATTCACATTCCCTAGCTCCTGCCGAATTTTGTTATACTCTGCCTGTCCCCAATTTAGTACTCTTCCTTTCGGACCCCTCTTGTCCTTGTCCATGAGTATTCTAAAACTTACGGAATTGTGATCGCTATTCCCAAAGTAATCACCGACTGAAACATCAACCACCTGGCCGGGATCATTCCCCAATACCAGGTCCAGTATGGCCCCTTCCCGAGTTGGACTATTTACATACTGCTCTAAAAAACTCTCCTGGATGCTCCTTACAAACTCTGCTCCATCTACACCTCCAACACTACACGAATCCCATTCAATGTTGGGGAAGTTAAAATCTCCCATCACAACCACCCTATTGCTCCTACATTTTTCTATAATCTGTCTGCATATTTGTATCTCTACTTCATGCTCGCTTTTGGGAGGCCTGTAGTAAAGTCCCAACAATGTTACTGCACCCTTCCTATTTCTCAGCTCCACCCATATTGCCTCAGTGCTCGAATCCTCCATCATGCCCTCCTTAATCACAGCTGTGATATCATCTCTGACGAGTAATGCAACTCCTCCACCCCTTCTACCTCCCTCTCTATCCCTCCTGAAGCATCTATGCCCTGGGATATTTAGTTACCAGTCCTGCCCTTCCCTCAACCAAGTCTCAGTAATACCAATAGCATCATATTCCCAGGTACTGATCCAAACCCTAAGTTCATCTGCCTTACCTGCTACACTTCTCGCATTAAAACAAATGCACCTCAGACCACCTTTGCGTTCATCATCTCTTCCCTGTCTACTCTTCCCCTTAGTCACATTGAGTTTATTGTCTCGTACCTTACTGGCTTTAGTTGCTGCTTCTTTACTGACCCCTAACTTCCTAATCTGGTTCCCATCCCCCTGCCACATTAGTTTAAAACCTCCCCAACAGTGTTAGCAAAAGCACCCCCTAGGACATTGGTTCCAGTCCTGCCCAGGTGTAGACCATCCGGTTTGTAATGGTCCCACCACCCCCAGAACCGGTTCCAATGTCCCAAAACTCTGAACCGCTCCCTCCTGCACCATCTCTCAAGCCACGTATTCATTCTGACTATTCTTGAATTTCTACTCTACGCCAGTCCACCCACACCCAGCCTTAACATAATTTTAAGGGAGGAGAAGACATCAGGCGAGTCACCCATCAATGGCCCAATTGAGGCCCATAAGTGCTCAATTAAAAGGTAGTGGGAAAAGTCTTCACCTAACATGCAGCTCGGTAGGTCTAACACTGTGAGCTGCTGGACAATAAGTCAGTTGAAGGCCTGCCCCACACCACCCTCCCCTCCCAACCATTTTAATTCCCCACATACACCAGAGCCCCCTACCCTGTCCAACATGCCCCACACCTCTGCTCATTGCGGCCTGTCAGCTAGGCATTGGAGAAATCTCAGATTTACCTCAACGTCCATTTACACCACTGGTTGCCACTTCCTGCCTTACCTGCAAAACCAGCAGTGGCCACTCTTCCTGCTTGGCACTGCGAGTGTCCTGGAGGCGAAGGGAAGTCCTGCTCATACTAATTAAAAGGGCCATCATCTGAAATATTAAAAAAGGGCAATCTGGCGAAGTGGATTTCATGCAGCATTGTGGGAAGCCTGACCTCAGCATAAAATCCGGTCCATGGTCTCAAAATACTGAGCTGATCTAGCAAACCGATGTGCAGATAGAGTGGTGGTTCGGTGTTATTATTCCTGCCTATTAGTCAGCAGGGTTGGCTTTAGACACCACTGCAGTTGCACGATAAGTGGTGACCAGAGCAAGAGCTCTCAGTACTGGCTTAATATCCAGATTGGAACTTGTGAATCATGTTGTCTCTCCTCGATTATAAGGTAGACTCTTTAATCTGGGTTGCAGCCAACTTTGATGAAGTGGAGACGTTGCTCTGAAGATTTAAATAAAGGCATGAGGAAAGCCACAGGTAAATAGCTCAATTACTATTCCCTTGTAAACAACTCAAGGAGCTTTCGTGAGATTTAAGTTGGGACCTGGTCAAGGGCAGACAAAATAATCATTTAATTTCATGATTAGTTGTAAACTATATTATCTCTAGCTTGTTGTTATATATGACAGGGCCACTTAATTCCCAAATGAAACTAGTCGGATTGCCACATGATTAGTTCTATTAGTTCTGCTGGCCCCAGGAATGAACAAGTCAGTTTACATAGAACAAAACTAGACCTCACACAGATTAAAATACATTATAAATGTTTTAAATGTTCACCCTACCACACCACACACAAAGCCACCTAATAGGTCCTAGGCCCCTTGCACCAATTAATCAAAACAGCTTCTACAAACTCAATCCTGCAATTAATATTTAAGACACTGTTGGAAACAACATCAGAGGCATTGAATGCAAACAGAATGGATTGCATTTCTCACCTTATTTTTCAAGACAGCCTTTCTCGAACTCTATCTTCCAATTAAGACTCCTGAGATAAATCAATGCAGAGTATTTTTTTTTCCTGAAGAGAGCTACTTCAGAGTCATCTGACTAATCATCTGAACATTGATTCATTTCCGTGGATAGATATCCAAGGTCCTAATCTGTACTGACAGTTGAGTATGTCACAAAACTAATGCTGCAGCAGTTATTTTACGACAGATGTTGCTGGATTGATTAATGCATAGATCTTGCCTTGGTTTGACTCCGAGCCTAAATGGCACCGATTGTTTCACTTTGTCAATGCTGCAGAATTAACAGATATATTGGCTATGTAGATGTTCCAAGACCATCTAAACCAGACTCCTTTCCTGGGTTTGACAGAATTGACTAATAATGACTTACGTGCATAATAGATGCTTCAAAATCAATTGGTATTGTTTTCGCATTACTTTGCCCAGATAGACTTCAAGCCATGAGGATAATACCTCTGTGTGCATAAAAAGGTAATGCTGATTCCTTAATTAACTGGCTCCTATGTTCAAAAGAGAGGAAAGTATTCCCTTCCTAAGGAGTGTTGTTGCACTGTTTCTTTTTTAAATTCACAAACTCTGTGTTACAGCCAAGAAAGACGTCTTCTGTAAAAACTCCGCTGAAACTCTCATGACATTACTGTGGTGGTGTCTTTATTGACTGTAGCTGGCGATGTTTCCATCCATTCGATCGCTGGAATTATGTTCAATTATGAAAAATATGAAGAAAACACAGTCGTCAATTGCATTATTGTACTTGACATAGTTACAAATCTGCTCCCTTAAAGCAGATGACAATGCTCCTTGAATCTTCACGATACAGGACAAAGAAACTATAGTAATAGAATATATTCATAATTGTGTGCTTTCTATCCTGCCTCAAAAAAGAATATGTGATTGACAACGCATTATTTTTCAATGAATGGTTGAAGTGAATACACAATGGATGATCACTA
The DNA here is from genome assembly GCF_902713615.1 of Scyliorhinus canicula. Taxonomy (NCBI): domain Eukaryota; kingdom Metazoa; phylum Chordata; class Chondrichthyes; order Carcharhiniformes; family Scyliorhinidae; genus Scyliorhinus; species Scyliorhinus canicula. The sequence goes on from NC_052148.1 coordinate 80,251,685, forward strand.
ACCCCAACAATAAACATAAATGTAAATTTACAGTGCCTAATCTGTAAATTCCTAAAAAAGAGAGATCTAATTTCCTGGCCATCCCTCCTCTGTATTCAAGGTAAGGGAATGGCTGGAAGCAAACAGGTTAATTCAAAATGATTTTGATGAAGGAGAAACAATTGCGCAAATTACTGAAGAAGTTAGAGGCAGTGGTGGAAAAGTTTGGAATCAATTAACACCCTCATTTAGCTGCTCAACCTGTGGGTAATCTGTGATGAATTATACAAGTATTAAAAAGCACTGCATCATTTATTAGGTACATTCTCTGAATTATTTCAGATTTCCAGTATCCGGAGTTGAAGAGAATATTTTAAGAGTAGTGTGCACTAATATCACCAATTATTTGGTTCCAAGTTGTTTTTAATGCACACGCCTTTTTAAAATTCATTTATGGGATTTGGGTGTTGCTGAAAAGGCTGGCACTTATTGCTTATCCCCAGTTGCCCTCAAGGGTGATGGTGAACTGCCTTTTTGAATTGGTCTGGTACGGCCGTTGATACACCCACAATACTGTAAGGAGCAAGTTCCAGAATTTTGACACAGTGATGATGAAGGAACGTAGATGCATTTCTAAATTGGAATGTGTGACTTAGAGGGAAACCTGAAAGGGGTACTGCTCCCATGTAACTGCTGCCTTTGTCCTTCTATGTGGTAGAGTTCAAGGATTTAGAAAGCGTGATATTTTTAAAGGATAGGCTTACAGACCACAAAGGTACACACAAACAAGAGCTTTATTGGAAAGGTGTTTTCACACAGGCTGCTAGATCAGACTGACTGTTAGCCCACCCAAACTGCTGATGACATCATCAGTATTTCATGTATTCAAACTCTTAAAATAACCCCATGAATACACAATACTTTCCCACACTTTACATCAGAGGTTCCTGCAATGAAACACAATTTAACGTTAACAATAAAATTTGCAATATGAGCAATTATCGAACACAAGGTCAATAATCCTTAGTGAGGGCAGCATGGTATCACAGTGGGTAGCACTGTTGCTTCACAGCGCCAGGGTACCAGGTTCGAATCCTGGCATGGGTCACTGTCTGTGCGGAGTCAGCACGTTCTCCCTGTATCTGCGTGAGTTTCCTCCGAGTGCTCCTGTTTCCTCCCAAAAGTTCCGTAAGACATGCTGTTTGGTAATTTGGACATTCTAAATTCTTTGACCATGCACCCGAAAGGGGGCCAGAATGTGGTGACTAGGGGCATTCCATGGTAACTTCATTGCAGTGTTAATGTAAGCCTACTTGTGACAATAAAGATTATTTTTTTTTAAAGTCAGACTTTTCGGAGACCGTCAATTCCTGTGTGGTTGTTGGCAAACCTCAAGTGTCTGCTTTTTCAGGTTGACTGTAACCTCTGGTGTTTTTGGTGTAGTTTGGACACCATCCATTGTTGACTCAACCGGAGTCGACATAAGATTTAGAGGTCAACACAGTGTTGAAATGTCCTCAACTGAGGTACTGACTTCTACAGTTGTTTCCGGTATTGTCTCAGGTATGTACAGATCTTCACTTGGCACAGTTTGTTGTGACCTGTTAGTTGACTCTCACATTCGATGTGTCCCTTTCTTACCACAGTTTTTGCATTTTGCATCTTTACCCAGCAATCAGTTGCTGTGTGCCCAGTTTCTGCACACCGATGGCAATTTCAAGCCTATGTCTCTGTTCGGGTCCCAGTTGATCCTTTATGGATTTCAGTGCCTCAATTGTTGCACTTCCTTAGCTGCAAGTTCTTAGACATTGTGACTTCTAAATCCTTCTTTAGGTCTAAGTTGCTTTCTGTCAACAGCCTTTTCTGGATAGCTTCACTTCTTAACCCACACATTCAAGACATCCCCAAATTGACAGTGTTCAGTTAATTTCTTCAAAGTAGATACGAATTGTGCGATTGATTCACCTTCTTGCTGGTTATGTTTGTCGAACCTGAAACTCTCGACGATGCCCAAAGACTTTTGTGAGAAATGGTCCTGCAATATTGCCACACTTTCACACTAAGTTTGAACCTGTTTTTTCTGGTTGCACCAAACTTTGCAGGAATTTGGATGTTTTCCACCCCTATCGTGCTCAGGAAGGTCGGGACTACTATGTCCACCAAAATTTTGTTCGTCTTGACAGAGTATTCAATTCTTTCAGTGTATGAGCTCCAGCATTTGGTGATTTCATCATGGTCCCATGGTGCCAAAAATGTTGTCATTTTCACATGGGAACATAAGAACATAAGAACATAAGAACTAGGAGCAGGAGTAGGCCATCCGGCCCCTCGAGCCTGCTCCGCCATTCAATTAGATCATGGCTGATCTTTTGTGGACTCAGCTCCACTTTCCGGCCCGAACACCATAACCCTTAATCCCTTTATTCTTCAAAAAACTATCTATCTTTACCTTAAAAACATGTAATGAAGGAGCCTCAACTGCTTCACTGGGCAAGGAATTCCATAGATTCACAACCCTTTGGGTGAAGAAGTTCCTCCTAAACTCAGTTCTAAATCTATTTCCCCTTATTTTGAGGCTATGCCCCCTAGTTCTGCTGTCACCCGCCAGTGGAAACAACCTGCCCGCATCTATCCTATCTATTCCCTTCATAATTTTAAATGTTTCTATAAGATCCCCCCTCATCCTTCTAAATTCCAACGAGTACAGTCCCAGTCTACTCAACCTCTCCTCATAATCCAACCCCTTCAGCTCTGGGATTAACCTAGTGAATCTCCTCTGCACACCCTCCAGCGCCAGTACGTCCTTTCTCAAGTAAGGAGACCAAAACTGAACACAATACTCCAGGTGTGGCCGCACTAACACCTTATACAATTGCAACATAACCTCCCTAGTCTTAAACTCCATCCCTCTAGCAATGAAGGACAAAATTCCATTTACCTTCTTAATCACCTGTTGCACTTGTAAACCAACTTTCTGTGACTCATGCACTAGCACACCCAAGTCTCTCTGAACAGCGGCATGCTTTAATATTTTATCGTTTAAATAATAATCCCGTTTGCTGTTATTCCTACCAAAATGGATAACCTCACATTTGTCAACATTGTATTCCATCTGCCAGACCCGAGCCCATTCACTTAACCTATCCAAATCCCTCTGCAGACTTCCAGTATCCTCTGCACTTTTCGCTTTACCACTCATCTTAGTGTCATCTGCAAACTTGGATACATTGCCCTTGGTCCCCAACTCCAAATCATCAATGTAAATTGTGAACAATTGTGGGCCCAACACGGATCCCTGAGGGACACCACTAGCTACTGATTGCCAACCAGAGAAACACCCATTTATCCCAACTCTTTGCTTTCTATTAATTAACCAATCCTCTATCCATGCTACTACTTTACCCTTAATGCCATGCATCTTTATCTTATGCAGCAACCTTTTGTGTGGCACCTTGTCAAAGGCTTTCTGGAAATCCAGATATACCACATCCATCGGCTCCCCGTTATCTACTGCACTGGTAATGTCCTCAAAAAATTCCACTAAATTAGTTAGGCACGACCTGCCTTTTACGAACCCATGCTGCGTCTGCCCAATGGGACAATTTCTATCCAGATGCCTCGCAATTTCTTCCTTGATGATAGATTCCAGCATCTTCCCTATTACCGAAGTTAAACTCACTGGCCTAGAATTTCCTGCTTTCTGCCTACCTCCTTTTTTAAACAGTGGCGTCACGTTTGCTAATTTCCAATCCACCGGGACCACCCCAGAGTCTAGTGAATTTCGGTAAATTATCACTAGTGCATCTGCAATTTCCCTAGCCATCTCTTTTAGCACTCTGGGATGCATTTCATCAGGGCCAGGAGACTTGTCTACCTTTAGCCCCATTAGCTTGCCCATCACTCCCTCCTTAGTGATAACAATCGTCTCAAGGTCCTCACCTGTCATAGCCTCATTTCTATCAGTCACTGGCATGTTATTTGTGTCTTCCACTGTGAAGACCGACCCAAAAAACCTGTTCAGTTCCTCAGCCATTTCCTCATTTCCCATTATTAAAACTCCCTTCTCATCCTCTAAAGGACCAATATTTACCTTAGCCACTCTTTTTTGTCTTATATATTTGTAAAAACTTTTACTGTCTGTTTTTATATTCTGAGCAAGTTTACTCTCATACTCTATCTTACTCTTCTTTATAGCTTTTTTAGTAGCTTTCTGTTGCCCCCTAAAGATTTCCCAGTCCTCTAATCTCCCAGCAATCTTTGCCACTTTATATGCTTTTTCCTTCAATTTGATACTCTCCCTTATTTCCTTAGATATCCACGGTCGATTTTCCCTCTTTCTTCCGTCCTTCCTTTTTGTTGGTATAAACCTTTGCTGAGCACTGTGAAAAATCGCTTGGAAGGTTCTCCACTGTTCCTCAACTGTTCCACCATAAAGTCTTAGCTCCCAGTCTACCTTAGCTAGTCCTTCTCTCATCCCCTTGTAATCTCCTTTGTTTAAACACAAAACACTAGTATTTGATTTTACTTTCTCACCCTCCATCTGTATTTTAAATTCCACCATATTGTGATCGCTCCTTCCGAGAGGATCCCTAACTCCTGTCTCATTACACAGGACAAGATCTAGGACCGCTTGTTCCCTCGTAGGTTCCATTACATACTGTTCTAGGAAACTATCGCGGATACATTCTATAAACTCCTCCTCACGGTTGCCTTGACCGACCTGGTTAAACCAATCGACATGTAGATTAAAATCCCCCATGATAACTGCTGTACCATTTCTACATGCATCAGTTATTTCTTTGTTTATTGCCTGCCCCACCATCTCGTTACTATTTGGTGGCCGATAGACTACTCCTATCAGTGACTTTTTCGCCTTACTATTCCTGATTTCCACCCAAATGGATTCAACCTTATCCTCCATAGCACCGATGTCATCCCTTACTATTGCCCGGATGTCATCCTTAAATAACAGAGCAACACCACCTCCCTTACCATCCACTCTGTCCTTCCGAATAGTTTGATACCCTCGGATATTTAACTCCCAGTCGTGACCATCCTTTAACCATGTTTCAGTAATGGCCACTAAATCATAGTCCTTCACGATGATTTGTGCCACCAACTCATTTACTTTATTCCGAATACTACGAGCATTCAGGTAAAGTACACTTATGTTGGTTTTTTTACCTCTGTTTTGAATCTTAACATCTCCAGTTTTATTCCTTTTGTTATTACTGGTCCTATTCACTGTGCTCCCCTCAGTCACTGTACCTTAGAACATAGAACATAGAACGATACAGCGCAGTACAGGCCCTTCGGCCCTCAATGTTGCACCGACATGGAAAAAAAACTAAAGGCCATCTAACCTACACTATGCCCTTATCATCCATATGCTTATCCAATAAACTTTTAAATGCCCTCAATGTTGGCGAGTTCACTACTGTTGCAGGTAGGGCATTCCACGGCCTCACCACTCTTTGCGTAAAAAACCCACCTCTGACCTCTGTCCTATATCTATTACCCTTCAATTTAAGGCTATGTCCCCTCGTGATAACCACCTCCATCCGCGGGAGAAGGCTCTCGCTGTCCACCCTATCTAACCCTCTGATCATTTTGTATGCCTCTATTAGGTCACCTCTTAACCTTCTTCTCTCTAATGAAAACAACCTCAAGTCCATCAGCCTTTCCTCATAAGATTTTCCCTCCATACCAGGCAACATCCTGGTAAATCTCCTCTGCACCCGTTCCAAAGCTTCTACGTCCTTCCTATAATGGGGCGACCAGAACTGTACGCAATACTCCAAATGCGGCCGTACTAGAGTTTTGTACAACTGCAACATGACCTCATGGCTCCGGAACTCAATCCCTCTACCAATAAAGGCCATCACACCATAGGCCTTCTTCACAACCCTATCAACCTGGGTGGCAACTTTCAGGGATCTATGTACATGGACACCGAGATCCCTCTGCTCATCCACACTACCAAGAATTTTACCATTAGCCAAATATTCCGCATTCCTGTTATTCTTTCCAAAGTGAATCACCTCACACTTCTCCACATTAAACTCCATTTGCCACCTCTCAGCCCAGCTCTGCAGCTTATCTATGTCCCTCTGTAACCTGCAACATCCTTCCGCACTGTCTACAACTCCACCGACTTTAGTGTCGTCTGCAAATTTACTTACCCATCCTTCTGCTCCCTCCTCTAGGTCATTTATAAAAATGACAAACAGCAACGGCCCCAGAACAGATCCTTGTGGTACGCCACTCGTAACTGAACTCCATTCTGAACATTTCCCATCAACCACCACTCTCTGTCTTCTTTCAACTAGCCAATTTCTGATCCACATCTCTAAATCACCCTCAATCCCCAGCCTCCGTATTTTCTGCAATAGCCGACCGTGGGGAACCTTATCAAACGCTTTACTGAAATCCATATACACCACATCAACTGCTTTACCCTCGTCCACCTGTTCAGTCACCTTCTCAAAGAACTCGATAAGATTTGTGAGGCATGACCTACCCTTCACAAAACCATGCTGACTATCCCTAATCATATTATTCCTATCTAGATGATTATAAATCGTATCTTTTATAATCCTCTCCAAGACTTTACCCACCACAGATGTTAGGCTCACCGGCCTATAGTTACCGGGGTTATCTCTACTCCCCTTCTTGAACAAAGGGACCACATTTGCTATCCTCCAGTCCTCTGGCACTATTCCTGTAGCCAATGATGACCTAAAAATCAAAGCCAAAGGCTCAGCAATCTCTTCCCTGGCTTCCCAGAGAATCCTAGGATAAATCCCATCAGGCCCCGGGGACTTATCTATTTTCACCTTGTCCAGAATTGCCAACACTTCTTCCCTACTCACCTCAATGCCATCTATTCTGTTAGCCTGGGTCTCAGCATTCTCCTCCACAATATTATCTTTTTCCTGAGTGAATACTGACAAAACGTATTCATTTAGTATCTCGCTTATCTCCTCAGCCTCCACACACAACTTCCCACCACTGTCCTTGACTGGCCCTACTCTTACCCTAGTCATTCTTTTATTCCTGACATACCTATAGAAAGCTTTTGGGTTTTCCTTGATCCTACCTGCCAAAGACTTCTCATGTCCCCTCCTTGCTCGTCTTAGCTCTCTCTTTAGATCCTTCCTCGCTTCCCTGTAACTATCAAGCGCCCCAACTGAAACTTCACGCCTCATATTCACATAGGCCTCCTTTTTCCTCTTAACAAGAGATTCCACTTCTTTGGTAAACCACGGTTCCCTCGCTCTACCCTTTCCTCCCTGTCTGACTGGTACGTACTGATCAAGAACACGCAATAGCTGTCCCTTGAACAAGCTCCACATATCCAGTGTGCCCAACCCTTGCAGCCTACTTCTCCAACCTACACATCCTAAGTCATGTCTAATGGCATCATAATTGCCCTTCCCCCAGCTATAACTCTTGCCCTGCGGGGTATACTTATCCCTTTCCATCACTAATGTAAAGGTCACCGAATTGTGGTCACTGTCTCCAAAGTGTTCACTTACCTCCAGATCTAACACCTGGCCTGGTTCATTACCCAAAACCAAATCCAAAGTGGCCTCACCTCTTGTTGGCCTGTCAACATATTGTGTCAGAAAACCCTCCTGCACACATTGTACAAAGAACGACCCATCCAATGTACTCGAACTATATCTTTTCCAGTCAATATTAGGAAAGTTAAAGTCTCCCATAACAACTACCCTGTTACTTTCGCTCTTTTCCAGAATCATCTTCGCCATCCTTTCCTCTACATCTCTAGAACTATTAGGTGGCCTATAGAAAACTCCCAGCAGGGTGACCTCTCCTTTCCTGTTTCTAACCTCAGCCCATACTACCTCGGAAGAAGAGTCCCCATCTTGCACCCTTTCTGCCACCGTAATACTGTCCTTGACTAGCAGCGCCACACCTCCCCCTCTTTTGCCCCCTTCTCTGACTTTACTAAAGCACCTAAACCCCGGAACCTGCAACAACCATTCCTGTCCCTGCTCTATCCATGTCTCTGAAATGGCCACAACATCGAAGTCCCAGGTACCAACCCATGCTGCCAGTTCCCCTACCTTATTTCGTATACTCCTGGCATTGAAATAGACACACTTCAAACCACCTACCTGAACACTGCCGCTTTCCTGCGAAGTCAAATCTGTGCTCCTGACCTCTCTACTCTCAATCTCTCGCACCCCAAAACTACAATCCAGGTTCCCATGCCCCTGCTGAATTAGTTTAAACCCCCCCAAAGAGTACTAACAAATCTCCCCCCCAGGATATTGGTGCCCCTTGGGTTCAGATGTAGACCATCCTGTCTATAGAGGTCCCACCTTCCCCAGAAAGAGCCCCAGTTATCCAGAAATCTGAATCCCTCCCGCCTGCACCATCCCTGTAGCCACGTGTTTAATTGCTCTCTCTCCCTATTCCTCGTCTCACTATCACGTGGCACGGGCAACAACCCAGAGATAACAACTCTGTTTGTTCTCGCTCTGAGCTTCCATCCTAGCTCCCTAAAGGCCTGCCTGACATCCTTGTCCCCTTTCCTACCTATGTCGTTAGTGCCAATGTGGACTACGACTTGGGGCTGCTCCCCCTCCCCCTTAAGGACCCGAAAAACACGATCCGAGACATCACTTACCCTTGCACCTGGGAGGCAACATACCAAACGTGAGTCTCTCTCGCTCCCACAAAATCTCCTATCTGTGCCCCTGACTATTGAGTCCCCAATTACTAATGCTCTGCTCCTCTCCCCCCTTCCCTTCTGAGCAACAGGGACAGACTCCGTGCTAGAGTTCCGCACCCCATGGCTTACCCCTGGTAAGTCGTCCCCCCCACAAGTATCCAAAACGGTATACTTGTTACTCAGGGGAACGACCGCAGGGGGTCCCTGCACTGTCTGCTTCTTCCCAGTCCCTCTTACAGTTACCCATCTATCTCCAGTCTTTGGTGTAACTACTTCCCTGAAGCTCCTATCTATGACCACCTCTGCCTCCCGAATGATCCGAAGTTCATCCAACTCCAGCTCCAGTACCATAACTCGGTCTTGTAGGAGCTGGAGCTGGCTGCACTTCCTGCAGGTAAAATCAGCAGGGACACTAACAGCATCCCTCACCTCAAACATCCTGCAGGAGGAACATTGCACTACCTTCCCTGCCATCCCACTTAATTTCAACCAAGTTCTGGTAAACAAATATAAAACAAATAAAAAAATAATAATATAATATAGCACTTACCTGCTCACCCCAATGGGTCTTATTATTAGGTTAGAGGAGGAGGGCGGGTGGGAGACACTACACGTGTAGTGTCTCGGGTATCCTCTCCACCACAATTTATTGGCTAGGAGAAAATCCTTCCCAGAAGTCCGCGGGTCGTACTTCCGGTTCCCGCCTTATATTATCTTTGCTCCCACTGGCACCCCGCCGCTCTCAATGTGTCCCCTCCCGCTCTTTTCAATGTCCCGGCTGTCTTACCTCTCGCGCTCTTTTCAATGTCCTGGCTGTCTCTCCTCCCGCGCTGTTTTCAATGTCCCGGCTGTCTTACCTCTCGCGCTCTTTTCAATGTCCCGGCTGTCTCTCCTCTCGCGCTGTTTTCAATGTCCTGGCTGTCTCTCCTCTCGCGCTCCTTTCAATGTCCTGGCTGTCTCTCCTCTCGCGCTGTTTTGAATGTCCCGGCTGTCTTGCCTCTCGCGCTGTTTTGAATGTCCCGGCTGTCTTACCTCTTGCGCTCTTTTCAATGTACCGGCTGTCTTACCTCTCGCGCTCTTTTCAATGTCCTGGCTGTCTCTCCTCCCGCGCTGTTTTCAATGTCCCGGCTGTCTTACCTCTCGCGCTCTTTTCAATGTCCCGGCTGTCTCTCCTCTCGCGCTGTTTTCAATGTCCTGGCTGTCTCTCCTCTCGCGCTCCTTTCAATGTCCTGGCTGTCTCTCCTCTCGCGCTGTTTTGAATGTCCCGGCTGTCTTGCCTCTCGCGCTCTTTTCAATGTCCCGACTGTCTCTCCTCTCGCGCTGTTTTCAATGTCCTGGCTGTCTCTCCTCTCGCGCTCCTTGTACCGCCCTTATGGATTTCTGACTATGTCTTCTCTGCCTTGCACTTTTCCCCTTACTTCCTTTTGTTTCTGTCCCTGTTTTACTACCTTCCAACTTCCAGCATTGGTTCCCATCCCCCTGCCACATTAGTTTAGCTAGTTTAGGAAGGCTAGCATAAACACAAATGTGCCACAAATCTTTCAGCAATCTCTTTGATTTTTCTTTCAAATAAAGGTAATCCTGAACTCAGCCTGTTACTTTCTGAGTTTTGCAAAGTGTGTTGTAAAATCCCCCCAGCTTGCAATTAATTTGCAGGGAATGTTCCACTTTACTTGCTACCTCATATTAGAGGGAGCACTGTTCCAGAACTTTCTAGACAGAGCACATGACAAGCTTTTTTTCAATATTTTCACCAAAATCTTTGTTTAAGTTTTGATGGTTGCTGCTTTTATTCGGCACCCCTTCATTACCAGCTTTGGTCGAACCATGTTTTCATCTTCTTAATCCTTTTTGAATGGCTGCAGAATGGACTGATGATTGTTCTTACTCCACTGGTTCACTCCAGTTCTTTTTGCATGTTTGCAGCGTGGACCAACTACCTCATCGCCAGTTTCCTTTGTGGCATTTTTAAAGGTTAGGCTTGCAGACCATGAAGGTACAAACAAACAAGAGCTTTATTGGAAAGGTGTTTTCTCACAAGCTGCTAGAATAGACTAACAGTTAGCCCACCCACACTGCCAATGATAGCATCAGTAGTCACGTGATTTAACTCAACGTGACTTTATCCCAGCTCGGAACCAAACTGAATACACAACAGAATGTACTGTTAAAGAAGCCTGGCTGAATTGCTGCAATCTGACTGAATGAGGGTATTACCCATGGCAGTGAATGTGATGCCAATCAAGCAGGCTTCTTTGTCCAGGATTGTTGCAACTGCACTCAGTCAGGAAAGTGGAGAGTATTCTATCACACATCTGTGTGCCATGTTGGTGGGAGTCACAAGCTGAGTTATTCGCTGCACAATACCTTTCTTTTGCAGCCATATTATTCTTTTGGTTAATCCAGTTACATTTCTGGCAGTTACATTTTTAATGGTAAGTGCCTAGAACATTGATGGCATTCACCGATGGTAATGCTGTTAAATGTCATTGGGAGATGGTTAGATTCTCTCTTCCATACGAACATACAAATTAGGAGCAGGAGACGTAAAGTGGAACATTCCCTACAAATTAATTGCAAACTGGGGGGATTTTACAACACTCTTAGCCTACTCCTAACATTGACCCCTTGAGCCTACTCCACCATTAAATGAGATCATGGCTTATCTGATTGCAACCTCACATTGCCACCTCCACCTGATGATCTTTCACTTCCTTGCTTACCAAGAATCGATCTGCCTCGACCTTTTGAGAAAGAGAATTCCAAAGACTCACAACCCTCCAAGAGGCATGGTAGCACAGTGCCAGGGTCCCAGATTCGATTCCGGGCTTGGGTCACTGTCTGTGCGGAGTCTGCACGTTTCATAGAATTTCATAGAATTTACAGTGCAGAAGGAGGCCATTCGGCCCATTGAGTCTGCACTGGCCCTTGGAAAGAGCACCTTACCCAAGCTCACACCTCCACCCTATCCCCGTTATCCAGTAACCTACCTGACCAAACATTTCTGGACACTAAAGGCAATGTAGCATGGCCAATCCAGCTAATCTGCACATTTTTGGACTATGGGAAGAAACCGGAGCACCTGGAGAAACCCCCCGCAGATACGGGGAGAATGTGCAGACTCCGCACAGACAGTGACCCAAGCCGGAATCGAACCTGGGACCCTAAAGCTGTGAAGCAACTGTGCTGACCACTATGTTACGTGCTCCCCGTGCATTTTCCCTGTGTCTGTGTGGGTTTCCTCCGGGTGCTCCGGTTTCCTCCCACAAGTCCCAAAATACGTGCTGTTAGGTAATTTGGACATTCTGAATTCTCCCTCTGTGTACCCGAACATACGCTGGAATGTGGCGACTCAGGGATTTTCACAGTAACTTCATTGCAGTGTTAATGTCAGCCTACTGTGACAATAACGATTATTATTATTATTTAAAAAATTGCCTAATTTCTGTCCTGATGGGCGATTTCTTATGTTTAAACTGTGGGTTCTTGGGGATTTGGTCATCACTCATCAGAGACATTCGACAAGGGAACAAGGGAATTGCCCATTGGAAGTTCAAACTTCCCAGACAATTCCCATGGAAGTCAGCATGTCAGGACTTCCACAGGGTTCCAATGCATATCTTGCCTTGTAGATACGTTCTCCAACAAGATGGAAGATCTGGGCCAACGTTTCTTTGGTATGGGATATAATTAAGATTCTATTACCCCAAAAAGAAAAAAAATAGTTTGGGCCAGTATTCTTATTTCCGACTTTTAACTGTGATTTCCTTCTGGGGCATTTGAATTTATATGTAAATGTGAGCCTTTTACATCATTTAAAATGATCTGTAGGTTTTTCACTTGTCCTTATGCTAAAACAAGGCAAATAAAATGGTGTTAAGAAACGTTAGAATGTATCGCGCGTGTCTTTACAAAGTAAAAATTATCCTTTAGCAGTGCTGAAATATAATAGCGTGTATGGAAGTTTCTAGTATGTAAGGTTCATATTTTCTTTTATGGGGAGACACTGGGGAGGTCAGCGTGAAACCATATGAAACACTATTCTTTTTGCATGTGAACTTTTAAGATAGCCCCCTAGGCTTTTTTGACAAGACATTTCTTATTGTAATTATAAAGGCGTGACCTTGTCAGAAAAATAACCCTGAACCCAAATGGAAAATTGAAACAAGACAACTCAGAAGTCCTGTCATCAAAGTTTTGATGAAAGGTTACATCTGAAATGTGAACCTATTCCTCTAGTCGCTGACCAAGCCTGCCGTATTTCCAGAAGTTTCTAATTCTATTTCAGATGTCAGAATATTTGTGTCTTTTTTTTCCTCAAGTAGTTTGACCAAACTTAATAGGGAACCTTGTGCAAATTTCAGAACAGTGGTCAATTTTGCGAAAAGGTAATTTGAAATTAGGTTAGTCGCCACTTAGTGTTTATCACAGGGAAGGGACAGTAAGAAGTCTTATAACACCAGGTTAAAGTCCAACAGGTTTGTTTCAAACACATTCACCTGAAGAAGGAGCACTGCTCCGAAAGCTAGTGTTTGAAACAAACCTGTTGGACTTTAACCTGGTGTTGTAAGACTTCTTACCGTGCTCACCCCAGTCCAATGCCGGCATCTCCGGATCATCACAGGGAAGTTTCCTTTCACAAAATATTGTAGGATTTCTGGTTTGTCCGAATGGTTGTCCTTTACGATTATTTCAGAACTAGCCTTGGGTTTCGGAGTAGTTATTAAAACTAGCAGTTACATTAAAAGCATATTACTGTGGATGCTGGAATCTGAAACAAAAACAGAAAATGCTGGACAATCTCAACATGTCTGACAGCATCTGCGGATAGAGAACAGACAAAGAGTCATCCAGACTGGAAACACTAAGAAACACTAGTTCCGTTCTCTCTCCACAGATACTGTCAGACCTACTGTGATTCATAGAATCATAGAATCCCTACATTGCAAAGGAGGTCATATGGCTCATCGAGTCTGCATCAATCCTCCAAAAGAGCACCCTACCTGAGCCCACTCCCCCGCAACACCATAACCCCACCTAACCTTTGGACACTAGGGGCAATTTAGCATGGCTAATCCACCTAACCTGCATATCTTTGAACTGTGGGAGGAAACCAGAGCACCCGGAGGAAACCCATGCAGACACAGGGAGAATGTGCAAACACCACACAGTCACCCAAGTCGTAATTGAACCCAGGACCCTGGCGCTGTGAGTCAGCAGTGCGAACCACAGTGCCACCGTGCCCATTGCTCAGCATTTTCTGTTTTTGTAGCAGTTAGATAATTTATCTTCAATTTAAATAAATATAGTACAATAGTTCTGGAGTACGTTTAAAAAATCCTCATCACAACAGAAATTAAAAGCTGTAAATTCACCACAGTTTAATCAACAAAATGATGAAGCGAGGTTAATAGTTTGGCTAGTGCTATTCACGCTAACAAAAATAAAATTGTCAACCTATTTTCAGCTGCTGACTATCACATAGATTTTCTTATTATAGTGCCATTTAAAATTAATGGTTTCCCATCAGCAACACAATTGTAATGGTTTCCCATCAGCAACACAATTGTAAATGTAGATGTTTGTTCGGAGAAATTGGGAAGAGATTTAATCGGAATAAGTATTATGGATTGGGTTTTGGGAAAAGTTATCAACGTAAGCAAAATACTGATTATACTATACGATGAGGCAATTTGAACAAGATTTTGACTGAAAATTAAGTTTAACAAGTGGAGAGGACATGTACAAGGACAGCAGAGAGAGGACCAACAAAGGGTTCAAGGTCACAGGAGGCATTGCCAAAGTAATAGGGGTGGAAGGCAGAGTCTCAGCTTCTTTCATTTCTTAGAAGCACAATGCTTTCAGAAGCTGACATTGTTCCATAAATTGGTGGCACTCATCCATTGCCTCCTTGAAGGAGGCTTGTTCTTTCCTCGACCTGGTGGCCTTGTGTTACCAATGGCTGTGAAGGTGGTTACCACGCTGAAAGTTTTTGTCTCTAGTTCCTTGCAGGGCTTTGCCGAAGACAAATCCAAGATCTTGCAGTTAGCTGCACACATCCTGGAAACACACCGAGACATAGTGAGGTACACAAGTCAAAGGACATGTCGGGGAACAGTTTAGGTACAGATGAGGTTAGGCACAGACAGTCACTTGTTGAATCTTGACATATCACTGAATTAAATATTATTCACCACCTGAACACCTCACATTATTTAACTCTCCTCTCGGTGGCATTGATCTTCTCATCGAGACACAATTTTTCTCATTGGCCCTCAATGTCCGCCAGACGGTTAGGTCCTCTCAGTGTGAATATTTCATTTGCAGTGATAGGCCTCGGGCATGATGATTCAGTGAATCCTAGACACTTGCCTGGAATCACCTTCTAGAGCAAAGGAACGTTGTGCAGAACCTCACTCAGACGTGAGCCAGGGAATCAGCGTGCTAGCAGCAGACAGACATAAGCAGTAGCTGAGGAGTATCACACTGCATTCCTCTCAGCGAGTCATCATTGCCCTCCTGCATGAATTGGGCAGCAGGTACTCAAGGACTCCCCTGCCCCAGCACCAGATGACCGAGATCTCGGCCACCTTCAATCCCTGGTCACAGAGGGATTACACTGTTGGACATCATGCTAGTCCTCCTCCATAAAGTGGGAGGCTGTGAGGTCATCTCTCGCCCTCCTGCTCATACGCACCCATCCCCCTCTTGGCCTCAATCCTCTGGATCCTTAGCGAGCTCTTTTGCAACTCCCTCTTGAACGTCATCTTTATACGAGGACAGGTGCTGCTTCTTGAGGTTGTCCACAGGAAAGTCATCGCCTCGCTGCAGAGCAAGGTGGTGTTGGGTTCTGCAAACCACAACAATGTGGGAGCCCCTCTGGAGGCTGCATTGGAGGGTCGGTTGAGGCACCGGAACTGTATCTTTAGGAGACCGATGCACGGCTCAATTGCAGATCAGGTGGCATTGTGAGCATCATTGTACCTGGCCACTGCTGCAGTCTCTGGCCTCCACACTGGCATCATCAGCGAAGACTTGTGGGATATCTCTTGTTCCCAAGAAGCCTTCTCTGCAGCCTGGACTATCACTCGAAAATGCCAGATATCTGGGATTGGCCAAGGATGTAACTATTATACATGCTTCCTGGAAAACAGGCACACATGTGAATGAAGCCCATCTCGCGGTCACACACCAGCTGAACACTGAAGGAGTGGATCACCTTCCGGTTTATGAAGGGGATTTCTTGATGCCACAGAGGTCAGCGGGCAGAACGTAGTTACATGGCAAGGCATGTGCCACCACCAAGACAGCCAGCGCTCTCAGAGGACACCCACCAGGGGCATCAAAGGCCACAGGGCACGGTAAGCAGCTGGCTTCCTCCACCACTGATGTGCATCCTGGGGACACATCTAGACATAGCGGCAGAGCACAAAAGGCCAAGAAGATGGAGGATCACTGATAGCGCATCAGGGTGGGGAGGGCGGCACCATCAGCCAAACGGTCACAATTGTACACTATTAAATCACTTTACACCCAAGACATGTGAAGCTTCTGACATGTTGTTCCGTATTGCAGGCCAGCCTGCACCTCCCCCCCCCCCTTTCCCAGCCCCCCCCCCCCCCGGGCCGGGCACAGTGGTCCTGGATCTGCCATGGCCACCCGCACCCCAAGGCATACCACGCGCAGATGATGGTGTGAGCCTGCTGGCATCAGACAGACAGGAAGCAGACTATGGCCTTGTATGTTTACCTACTGACCATGCCAACACAGGTCCATCACCCTGGAGTGATGCAACACAGACCCTGGGAATGTGGAGCAGGGTGACTGAGGGGAGGATGGGGAGAGGGGGTGAGATGCTAGATGAAGCCAAATCCTATGAGAAGTGGGTGAGGATAAGAGCCCTCCAGGTATGCTGAACCCTCAACGCTGCCGCCTGTCCTCCATCTTTCGGCTGTTCCTGTAGGTCCTCCCTGGCTCGTCCACCAGCTCCTCCTATCCAGCTCCTCCTCATCCTCCTCCTCCGACATAGCCTCATGTTCCTCCTCCTCCACCTCCAGCACATTGTCTGCTGCCGTTCCAGGTTGTGGATGGCACAGCAGACCACGAAAAATCAGGCGAACCTCCGGGGGTTGTATTGCAGGCAACTACCAGAGCGGTCGAGGCATCGGAACTGAATTTTAAGCACCCCGATTCACTGCTGAATGACAGCCTCATGGGTTTAATTGTATCAGATCTCTATTTCAGTCACCAGTCACTGTACTGTCATCATTAACCAGGTCCTCAGCGGGTACCCTTTATCCGCCAAGAGCCATCCGATCATCCGGCTTGTCCTCCGAAGATTCCGGTGATCTCCAATTACCCCAGGATGTAGCTGTTGTGCGCACATGCTGGGAAGCATGCACACTCGTTCATGATCTTCAGGTGGTGGTCGCACATAAGTTGGAAGTTTGGGGCGTGCAACCCTTTCCTGTTAATGAAGAGCACTCCTGGACCACCTGGCAACATGCATGAAATCTATTACCCCCTGGACCTAGGACATCCCGGCAATGGAGGTGAATCCTGCTGCCCGGGCACCGTGGTGGGCTTGGTCCAGATCAAAGTTTATATAGTCGGCTGCCCAGGCAAACAGGACATCCAGGACTTCATTGATGTACTTGTGGGCTGTTGGTTTCAATATGCCATACAAGACCCCATTCAAGCCCTGGAATGAACCCGAGGTATAAATGTTCAGGGCTGTGGAGACCTCAACAGCCACTGGGGCGATCATCCTTCTGCACGTGGTGCCAAGCCTGCAAGTACATGACACAGATTCCGCACCATCCCATTGTTAAGGCAGAGCCTCCTGCAGCACATGCTGTTTGACATTTCTTAAAATGACCAGCAATACCTGTGCACCCTGTGCCGTCACAGGCTTCGCCCTCTGGGTCCCTCCATGGATTGATGGGCGGCTGAGTGCTCAGGGTGGGTGGAGACCCCTGTACATGGGCTGCTGCCTCGAGCTTCTGCCGACATTGCTGCCTGCACCTTGTTCGGTGTCTAGCCGCCTGGACTGTCAACACCACCGCGAGGGCAGCTGCTTCAGGATCCACAATATCACCCATACTGTGATATCTGTAAGGATTGGAGAGGGTGCGAGTCTGAGAATCGGTTATGGCTTCCACCCCGTCACCCTGTAATCCCACAAGACTCCCCCACCCTCACATTCCCTGCCATCTCTCAGGGTGCAATCCAATGATCCACTTGTGCGGGGTGAGGGGGTGGGGGTGGTGGGGTGGGTGGGATGGGTGGGGGGGGGGGGGGGGTGGGGTGGTGGGGGGGTGGGGGTGTGGGGTGGTGAGGTGGGGAATGGGGGGGGTGGTGAGGTGGGGGGGTGGTGGGGTGGGTGGGTGGGGGGGTGGGGGGGAAGACGGTGGTCAGGGAAAAACAAGATAGAAAGTAGGATGAAAAGGGGGATGGAAAAGTGAATCAATGGAAGAAATGAAAATAAATTGATAGAAATAAAAGTGTGGTGGAGGTTGAGGAGAGAGTTCACAGCCTGATGTTGTTGAACTCAACGTTAAGTTCGGAGGGCTGTAACGTGCCTAATCGGAAGATGAGGTGCTATTCCTCCAATTTGCACCGGGCTTCACTGGAACATTGCAGCAGGCCAGTGATGGACATGTGGACATAAGAGCAGGACGGTGAGTTGAAATGGCAAGCGGCAGGAAGGTCTGCGTCCTGCTTGCGGACAGATCAAACATTTTCTGCAAAGTGATCACCCAGTCTGCATTTAGTCTCTCCAATGTAAAGTAGACCCGCAGCAAATGCAATCGACCAGATTGAAGGACGTGCACATGAAGCACTGCGTCACCTGAAAATAATGTTTCGGCCATTGGACGGTGAACAGGGAGGTGGTAAAGCGCCAGGGGTTGCATCTTCTGTGATTGCATTGGAGGGTGTTGTGGAAAAATGGTGAGGTATTGGGAGTGATGGAGGACTGGACCAGGGTATTCGTGAAGCGGCGGTCCCTGCAAAATGGTGATGGGGGAGCGAGGGGAGGATGTGTTTGGTGGTGCCATCATGCTAGAGTTGGTAGAATTGACAAAAAATGATTCTTTGAATGCAGAGGCTGGGGGAGTGAAAAGTGAGGATATGGGGGACCCTAGCCTGGTTCTAGGAGGGTGGGGGAGGGGGGAGGGCAGAGGTGCAGGAGATGTGTCAGACATGGTTGAGAGTCTTGTCAACCACAGTGGGTGGGAAACCACAATTACAGAAGAATGAAGACATGTCAGCAGCACAGTTTTGATAAGTGGCATCATCAGAAACATATGGGACGGAGGTGAGGGAACTGGGAGAATGGGATGGAGTCCTTACAGGATGTGGAGTGTAAAGAGCTGTCGTCGAGGTAGCTGTGGGAGTCGTTGCGCTTGTAGTGGATATTAGTGGATAGTCTATCCGCAGAAATGGAGATACAGAGGTCAGGGAAGGGAAGTGTTGGAGATGGACCATGTGAAGTTGATAGAGGGGTGAAAATTGCAAACAAGGACATGAAGTGACACCGTTATACACCGATAAAAGAGTTGTAGGATAGGGCCAGAGTCGGACTGGAACAAGGAATGTTCATCCCATAAAGAAACAGGCAAATCTGAGATCCTAATTAAGTACCTAATTTGCCTAAATAAGTACCTGCTGCTGCTCTTAGAAAGCTTGTGTGCCTGAGTTTAAGGGTGGAATTAAACTTAACTTCCAACTTAAGTAGGAATGTTTACTTAATTGCTAACTTCAAAAGATCCTAAACTGCAGATAGAAATGAACCCTTTTGATTCTCTCACTCACCTATTTACAGTGCTTCAGAAAATATTGATATGTTCTGGTAAGAAGTGTTTTACAAGAACAGTCTGTGGCGTAAAGAGACCTCAATGTGACATTGCTGAAGGCATGCAATTAATTGAATGAGCATTTCACATCCCTTTCACACTGATCCAAAATAGTACTGGTGACACAAAGCCAGCAGGATAATATTCCCATAAACCAACTAAAACAAGTGGCCTGCTCCTAGCCAGAAAAGAGAGAACAGTTGGGATTTTTATTCCTGATCACTGTTCAATAGTTCCTGCTGCAAATATACTGTGAGTGTTGGATGAAGTCAGAACTGGGTTCAGCTGCAAAGTTGTTGTGGTAAATAGCTTCTTCACACTCACTGGCCGGAATTTCCGCTTCTGTTCGTGCCAGGCGGATTTTCCAATCGGAGAACAAATCGCGAGAAGTCTAAAGTCGTGTTTCACGTCAACGTGAAAGCATACCGCAATCGATTTTATATAAATCATTTAGATATGAATATAGGAAGGTTGATCTGTGAGTTTGTGGATATTATGAAATTGGTGAGGTGGAAAATCGTGGTAAATAGTGAGGAGGATAACCTTCGATTGAAGGAGGATATAGACAGGCTGGTCAGATGGAAAAATCAGTGGCAAATGGAATTCAAACCGAATAAATGTGTGGTGATGCACTTGGGCAGGACAAACAAGGCAATGGAGTACATGATAAATAATAATAATAATACTCTTTTTTAGTGTCACAAGTAGGCTTACATTAACACTGCAATGAAGTTACTGTGAAAATCCGGCGCTTGTTCGGGTACAGTAAGGGAGAATTCAGAATGTCCAATTCAGCCAACAAGCACATATTTCGGGACATGTGGGAGGAAATCGGGGCCTGGAATCCCATGCGGACACGAGGAGAACATGCAGACTTCGCACAGACAGTGACCCAAGCCAGGATCGAACCCGGGTCTCTGGCGCTGTGAAGCAACAGTGCTAACCACTGTGCTACTATGCCACCCAGGATGGCAGGACCCTGGGAAGTACCAAGGATCAGCGGGATCTTTCTGTTCATGCATGCCGGTCCTTTAAGGTAGCAGAGCAGCTGGATACAGTGGTTAATAAGGCATATGGTATACTTGCTTTTATTAGTCGAGGTCAAGAGTTTAAGAGCCGGGAGGCTATGCTAGAACTGTATAAAATGTTGGTAAGGCCGCAGCTAGAGTGTTGTGTGCAGTTGTAGAATCTACATTACAGGAGGAATGTGATAGCACTGGAAAGGGTGCAGACGAGATTTGCCAAGGTGTTGCCTGGGCTGGAGAGTGTTAGTTATGAAGAGAGTTTGGATAGACTTCCATTATTTTCCTCAGAACAGAGGCGACTGAGGGAGGACATGATTGAGATGTATAAAATTATGAGGTGCATAGATAGAGTAGGCAGGAACAAATATTTCCTCTTTGTGGGGGCGGGGGGGGGGGGGGGGGGGGCTGGTGGTGGTGTCAATGACCAGGGGGCATAGGTTTAATATAAGGGACAGGAGATTTGGAGGGGATAGGAGGAAACACTTTTACACAGAGGGTGGTGGGAATTTGGAACTCACTGCCTGGAAGGGTGGTGGAGGCAGAGAGCCTCATAACATTTAAAATGTATTTAGATGTGCACTTGTGATCTCAGTGCATACAAGGCTATAGACCAAGTGCTGGAAAATGGGATTAGAATGGTTAGGTGGTTGTCTTTGACAGGTGCAGAAACGATGGGCCGAAGGGCCTTTTCTGTTCTGTATGACTCTGTGACATTGGAATATGTGTTTCATGCTCTGTGTTAGTGCTCAGATAAGGCACCTGTTATTACGTGATGGGTTGAAAAGTCTATTCTCTTCGTGCATGCTGTTGTTGTTACTCATGGTGACACAGGAATATGCAACAATCTCTGCTGCCATGACCAGGACTTTTACTACTTAGACTAGCCCTGGCCTGCTGTGATAATCTGCTTTCACTGCAGGCAATTCTGAGACAGCCCTGGGGTCCTATGCAATCCAGGAATGCAATCTTCTCCTATTACTAAATCCTTTGAGTAATTTTCAGCTTAAAGAATTCCTTTCCGAGGATGGTGAAGTGACTGTCCAATCCTCTGTCTTTTTTCATGCTTTTCTGCTGAGTTTAACAATGAAGAATGATTGAAGATCAAAGATTAAGTCTCGGCAGTTCTTCAATTTGCTTTAATTTTATGAGCAGGAATGTTACATTTGCTGAATTATATTGTGATAAAGTGCTCCTGGTATTCTCACAGCTTGATTATGAGATGAAATTCTGCCAGGGATATAAAGAAGATTTATTCAACAGGAAAAATAACTGCATCTTTTTTTTTTTGATACAGATTCTAAATGTTATATATGTAATAGCCTACAAAATGATGGATATGATTTAATACATCATCTGTTCATGAGTAAGAGTGCTTGCTTTACTTAAATGGATTTTATGTTCTTTATGTCAAAATGCTATCAAACAAATATTTTGTAAAGTGTAGCAGCCTTCCTTTTTTTGCCAATGCTTTCCTCTCCCCAACTCTCCTGAAGGTGTTGACTCACTTTTGGGGTACTGTTCCATGGATAGTAAAATAAAAATGATGTAATAATGAAAGGGACATGATAAAAACAGCAGCATTATTCATCCAGGCCCATATTCTAATTTAGCTGGGCAGAGTCTGCTTGAAGCCTCGCTGTAGTTACTCTATTGAGAAACATTTGCATTACAGCAAATCCAAAGCAAATTTGATGAGATGGAGACTCAGTGAGATGGAGTCTCAGTGGAGTGTAGGAGATACGAGATGTCATCAAATTTGGATCAGCACAACCTCTTTGCTTATTTTGTTCAATAACAGAACACAGTACAATACTAAATGATTAAATTAATTATGTATATTAAAAATAAAGTTGTTAAATTAAGAGACTTACTTAAGTGCTTTCCTACTTGCTTTTCTAGTGCAATCTTAGCATTTTGAAGTTGCACTATAGTTCAGCTTGGATGAAGTAGAAAGCATTTTAGCCAACTGCTGCAAAATAATTTTTGTAAAACACAAAAATTAACATTGTTTTTATTCTATATATTAATTATTTGTGGTGTTGCTACAGATGGTAATCCCACATTGCCTCCCTTCAAAGGCACTAAGGCCCTCCCGATAACATGTTTTGTGGTGGTAGCAACAAATGTCCATGGTGGGGGAGATGCCCCAGTAACACACACTAAACCCAGCCACATTCATGCTGAAGACCATGCAAATGACCATCTCTGTTATCTCTGACAAGATTTAAACCTCTTCCCTCGACACTTAAAAACTGGTAATCCCCATTATCAGACTCCTGGGGGTTACCATTGACCCGGAATTTAACTGGATCAGACATAAAAATACTGTGGCCATAAGAGCAGGTCAAAGACTGAAAATATTACAACAAATAACCCACCTTCTGACTCTCCAACACGTCCACCATCTTCAAAGCAGGAATGTGTCTTGAGACCATGCCCCTTTATTTTTGAAAAAATGAACTTTCAACCGGCTAGAAATTTTGCAATTTGAAATGATAACAGAACAAATTACTTACAAAGGCAAGGCCAGATTCCAAGGTGAATATTGAAAACAAACATAGAACATAGAACATTACAGCGCAGTACGGGCCCTTCGGCCCTCGATGTTGCGCCGACCCGTGAAACCATCTGAAGCCTATCTGACCAGAGAACATAAAACAAGTCACCTTCAGGAGAGTGTGAAGAGAGAGACATTTCCCATAATTCAGAGACCCATTGAAACTCTAAGTTCGAGACATTAAAATGTAATGTGGTAGTTACTGAAGTAATGGTTGCCACAGACAGACACATTACACAAATGTGTGGAATAGTTCAAGGCCAGGCTGTAGCCACTGCACAGAGATTATCAGAAAGCTTACAGCAGCGGAATCAGACTGAAAGCTAGGCTCTGTCCCTCTCTATCTTGTAGAAATCTACAAGCAAACCAAGATCTCATAATAATTTTAACATCTACATCCAAATGCATCTGCAAAACCAACTAATCCAGACCAGCTGCAATATTTAAAAATCGACACCACCAGGACGCATAACCATATATTTTAAATTTTTATCCAACTTCTCTTTTTTCTGATGTGTGAGCGTGCACATGTGTGCGTATGTACGTGTGTGTCTGAATGACTACATTAGGGCCAAATGCTTTATGTCTCATTATTATTATATTTCTTGGGTTTAGTGGTTAATAACTCTTGTTTTATTGGCTCCTTGTGCTCACAGTTTAAATAATTTGGTATATTTGAATTCTGAAAAGGCATATCATTGTGAAAAAAGAAACTTAAACCTTGATTGTGACCATTCAAGGAAGTTGAATAGAGAGGACTGAATTCAACCCTTCTCACCTGGTCATAACAAGTGTCATGAACTACTCTTTGTTTGCCTGGATGCGTGCAGCTCTAACACCTGTCAAGCCACGACACCTTCCAGGGCAAAGTAGGCCACTTGGGCAGCATCCCATCCACCATCTTAAATATTCACTCCCTTCTCCACCAACACACCGTGGCAACAATCTGTACCTTCCACAAGATGCACTGCAGGAACTCCTCAAGCCTCTTTCAACAGCATGGTTAAAACCTATGAGCTCTACAAACTAGAAGCACAGGGGCAGCAGATGAATGGGAAAAAGTCATCACCTGCAAGTGCCCCTCCAAGTCTCCTGGTAAGCTGACTCAGAACTGGCATTGCTTCACCTTTGGGTCAAGCCTTTCTGTGTCACAATTGTCAGATATTCCTGTGACTTCTGGTCTACATTCATCTGTAAGTATGCTGGGCTCAGGTCAGTTTTGCCAAAATGTTGGTCTCCTGACAATCTTGCAAAGAGTTCATCAATGTGCACAATACTGGATTAAGGTTGACTTTGAAGTTTCCGCAAATCTGTACAGATTCATCCTTTTGATGGTTGGTACTATTGGTGTAGCCCATTCACGAATACTGACCCTTGTCTTCACCAATCATTCCAAGTCGGCCTCCACTTTTGGCCATATAGGAGACGACACTGGCCTTGCCTTCAAGCATTTTGCTTGGCTTCCTTCTTTGATCTTCAATTCAACTGTGATGTCAAACTCAACAGTGTGCTTCTTTAGAGTTTTTTAAGGCCTGATTCTTCATTCATCATCAGGTTGACTTCTCCCCAATTCAGTCAAATATTTTCTAACCATATTCGACCCATCAATGCTGGCACATTGCCCTTTATCACATGTGAAGACAAATCTACTGTTTTCCCATTGAATTTCACAGCTACGCCAATGTGGCCCTTCAATAGAACAACTTCACCAGTGTATGTCTTCAACATTATTCTTGAAGGTTTCAAGGGAATGACTCTGAGTTTTTCCTCACAGACAGTCTCTGGCACCAGCGAGACTGCTGCCTCAGTGTCAACATCCATCCTTGCTGGCTGTCCATCCAGCAGTGGAATGACCCAGTACCTATCTGTAGCACCAGCAATGGCTGGTATGTTCAGTGGCAAATCGTCATTAGACTGTGAATTGCCTTGTTTCTCTTGACACTCTAGTCCAGCATGAACACTTCTTCTTTTGTTCTCTGCACACTTTGTTTTGGTTTGCTCTTGCTTCATATTATTTTTGCTTGTCGCCTGACTTTTCTTCCAGCAGGCATGCTCTATATGACTATTTTCCCCACAGCTGCTGCATGTTATATCCTTGCACCAGCATTCCGCAGATGAATGTCCTGGCTTTGTGCATCAGTGACAGGTATAAGTTTCAAAAACCCTTCAGTGTCGATTCATTCGACATTTTTTGTATTCAAACTCAGTTGCTGAGCTTCATTCATAGCCAGCTCCATCAAAATAGCAATTTCCATAGCCTTTTTCAGAAACGGTTACTCACAGTTAGCAACTGTTTTTGCATTGCAGACCCCAGAACAGTCTTCTGAATTTTATCATTCATAGAGGAGGCAGTGGCGCAGTCACTGGACTAGTAAACCAGCGATCCAGAGTAATGCTCTGGGGACCCAGGTTCAAATTGCGGTGGCAAATGGTGAAATTTGAATTCAATTTAACTCTGGAATTTAAAAAAGTCTAATGATGACCATGAAACCATTGCTGATTGTGGGAAAAACCCATCTGTTTCACGAATGTCCTTTAGGGAAGGAAATTTGCCATCCTTACCTGGTCTGGCCTACATGTGACTCCAGACGCACAGAAATGTGGTTGACTGTCCCCTCAAGAGCAATTAGGGATTGGCAATAAATCCTGGCACAGCCTGTGACGCCCAGGTCCCATGATCGAAACAAAATAAAAATCACCAAACTCACAATTCTCTGCAAATCGTTTTAGTACAGCCACAAATTGCACAATTGATCCCCCGCTTCTTGATGTCTTTGGTGGAATCTGAAGCACTCTGCACTCACCAAACGTTTTGGCGAATAGTGTGCTTGCAGCACCTCTACAATTTGTTTATATGTTTTACTGCCTGACTTTTCCGGTTGCACTGAACCTCCAAGGAGATTGAATGTTTTTCCCCCATCATGGTCAGGAATGTGGGAGCCCTAATATCTTCTGCTATTTTGTTTGCCTGCAATAATTGTCAAAACGCTCTGTATTGGAGCCCCATTTTTGCACATTTTAATTGAAGGCTCCCATAGCTCTGAAAGCTCCCACTGTTTTCTTCCGAATGGTTCCCCATATGCATACTTTGCAACGTGTTTTCAGCAGGTAGCTTGCCTTTCCCATTTAAACAAGGCAGCAACCCGAGCTTTAACCTCTTTTTTAAACACCCCCATCTCTATAATTGCTTTATAGAGGATCACTACTCTGTTTCACCATACTCATTATGTCCGGAGCGTATGCAAGAGCTTTTCTTCTAAGTCTTTTTTTTGGCTTTCGTTCAGTACTTTTTCTCCCAGGTGACTAGCAAGCGCTTTTCAAAGTCCTCGTCGCCAATTGTTATGTTGTGCATTGTGGAGAAAGCATGGAGGGTAAAAATTAACTGATCTGTAGTTTTTTTAAATAAAGGGGCAATTCAGTGGGGCCAATCACCTACCCTGCACATCTTTGGGTTGTGGGGGTGAGACCCACGTAGACGCGGGAGAATGTGCAAACTTCACAGGGATAGTAACCCAGGGCCGGGTTCGAACATGGATTCTCAGTGCCATGAGGCAGCAGTGCTAGCCACTGTGCCACCCCGACAGAGCTTTATTTACAGGGTGTGTTCATTACACTGCTTCTCTCTGACAGTTTCTTTTTTTCAAAAATAATTTATTGAAGCATTTGTAATTTTCACAATTTAACATGTTGACATTTCTAAACAACCACGCGGGTTGATACACAAAATACACCCTGAAGGAACAACAACAATAAACCACGTCCCACACTTCTCCCGCCCTGTCCCCAATTACCCGTATACTAAGTTCACTATCCTTATTTAACATTACCATGCCTCCTGTTTTCCTTCCCCCCCCCCCCCCCCCTCACACTTTCTCTTTCCCCCCTTACTGCTGATGTTCAATTTTTGTTAAAAGAAATCTATGAATGGCCGCCAACTCCGGGCGAATCCCTGTATTGATCCTCTCAGGGCGAACTTGATTTTCTCCAGACTGAGAAGCCCTACCATATCACTGACCCACACTCCTGACTTTGGGGTCTCTGAGTCCCTCCATCTCAGCAAGATCCGTCTCTGGGCCACCAGGGAGGAGAAGGCCAGGATATCGGCCTCACGCCACCCCCCCCCCCCCCCCCCCCCCTTTGCTCCCGGAACCTCCAACACCCCAACTATTGCCAATTCTGGACTTGGAGTTACCCTACCTTCCAGGACTTCTGACATAACATCCGCAAATCCCTGCCAGAATTCCCTCAGTTTCGGACAGGCCCAAAACATATGAACATGATTGGCCGGGCTACCCCCATACCATCCAAATCTGTCCTCTTCCTCCTTAAAAAACCTACTCATCTGGGCTACCGTTATGTGGGCCCTGTGCACTATCTTGAACTGAATCAAGCTAAGTCCAGAACAGGAAAAGGATGCATTTACCCATTTCAAGGCTTTTTCCCACAGTTCAGTTTCCAACTCCCCTCCTAGCTCCTCTTCCCACTTCCTCTTCACCTCTCTGATAGGGGCCCCTTCCCACTATAACAATTCCCTGTATATCTCCAAAACCTTCCCACCTCCATCCCCTGTTTTTGACAGCACTTTATCCTGTAGTCCCCTCAGTGGGAGGGGAGGAAAACTTAGGACCTGCCTCCGTACAAAGTCGCGCACTTGAAGGTACCGAAGCCCGTTTCCACTCGGCAAATCAAACTCCTCCTCTAATGTTTCCAAGGTCGGTTTCTGCCAGGAGAGACCTGTAATATCACTTCTGGTGACATCCTGCATATATAAATACGCAGTGCTTACTGCAGTTACCAAGATTCAATATAAATACAAAACAGACCCCATGCTATTTAAAGTGGAAAGAAGAAGTAGACGGTGTCTGCCAGTAATGGTGTTCGGGACTGCTGTATTTAGAAACAAAATGGCTGAAGTTGGGAAAAGCAGGGACTCAGGTTCTGAGATACTGAACTGGAGACCTCAGTTTAAAAATGGAGAGGAAGAGGGGTAGCCTTTATCCTCTAGGGGGCAGGAAACTCTCCAGAAAAATGATAAGGAAGCAATAGCAGCAAGTAAGGTCAATACCAGAAGCATTGTTCGTACATTTTAGATGTAGTTCAATAAGAAATATAGAAGAAATAGAGAAAGATTTACATAACAATGGGAGGCCATTCGGCCCATCATGTTTCTGCCAGCCCCCAAAAGCTACCCAGTCTAATCCCACTTTACAGCTCCCTATAGGTTATCATGCCTCAAGTGCAGAGCCAAGTTTTTCTTTTCTTCCTTTACCACTCTTTCAAATGTTCTCTGATTTGACAACGTTTGTCAAGGTAAGATGACTGTTCAAGTGCCTTTGCAACATAATTGCATCATTCAGAGCCACTGAAAAGGTTACATCAATCTTCACCACCACGGCACAGCACACTTCACATTATTCTTTCCCTCATCCTCAACCCCCATTACACAGACACCCGCAACTACTATCTCATGCACGATGGCAGTTAATCAACCATGACAGCCAGTCCCCAATCACCTCACACGACTCTCACTGAAACATTTTCCTCTTACTTGCTGGCGAAGATGGCGGATAACATCGGGCAGCCACTTGCCAACTGTGAGGGAGCCATGTGATAATATACCCTGTCTCCTATTAAACAAATTAGGCTGGCAATCATGGGAAAGGGCAGATTATTATTGAAAGATTTGTGCACAAGAAGCATAATCCATCTGTCTCCGAATGCAACACAAATTCTAATGTGTGGGAAAGGTGCAAACACTTTTCTACATCTAAATTACATAATTTTTAACCTGAATAAAATAAATTTGAGACAAAGATATTTCCAATACTAAATAGCCGTAAGTAAAGTTTGCAGCTTATGGTTCACACATTGTCAATTCACTTTTTAATTTAAAAAAAGTCAAAGACTGATGACTAAAATGGTTCCTTGGTGGCAGGTTGACATTTTTAACATTGGTTCCAAAAGCACTTTGTTTATTTTTTCTGAAGCTTCCTTTCTGAAACCCACCGAGAGAGATGACAAATTCAGACTTGTTATCTGGTTTGTCAGAAAAAAAAAGGCTTTCTTTTAAATTACTTTACAATTGACAGACTGGAATATGAGTGCATACTTAAAAAGTGACTGTTTTAAATTAAAGTCAGCTAATGTTACATTTTGTGGTCTAAAAATACCAGATGTGTGTAAGTTGGAATATTTTTCTCTGCGATCTGCACTTTGAGGAAGGTTTTATTCTAATTCAGTGATAAAATGCACCTTTCTGTATATTATTTTCACTGAAATCTCAAGCACATTCGAAACATTGCAATGTTGCTAAAATAGCCAAATGTAGAAAATCATTTACAATATAATTTGAAAGAACAGGAAGTTCAGCATTCTCATCAAAATGAAGCTGGGATCACTAGGAAATTCAACATGATCATTCATTATACAAATTTAGATGTAGTCATTGTACTTTTTCCATAGCTGTAGGGAGAGCAATGTATTGAAGGAGCTATCATTCATCAGAGCTAAAGTGCATAAAGGATTGCTGTACCAGTAAAATTCAACTCTTTCTTTGTGTTAGAATGAAGATCTGTGGGTGGTTCAGCTACCTTCAACAATGAGAGCTTGGATGTTATTCCAGAAGAGGTACAACAGAGAACGTAGCCAGTCTTGGATTGACGGTGATGTGGGTGTGGGGGGGCGGGGGGCCCCTTACCTAATAATAATAATCTTTATTGTTACAAGTAGGCTCACATTAACACTGCAATGAAGTTACCTTGAAAAGCCCCTCTTCGTCACATTCCGGCGTCTGTTCAGGCACATGGAGGGAGAATTCAGAATGTCCAAATTACACAAAAGCATGTCTTTCAGGACTTGTGGGAGAAAACTGGAGCACCCGGAGGAAACCTATGCAGACACAGGGAGGTTGTGCAGACTCCGTAAGGACAGTGACCGAAGCCGGGAATCGAAACTGGGACCCTGGTGCTGTGAGGCAACAATGCTAACCACTGAGCTACCATGCAGCCAACTGTGCTGCAATGTGCAGCATTCATGGCAACACGTAGTTGACTGAGTAAGTGACCGCTGCCTTCCAAGCAGATGAATATGGATGAGGAAGAAATTCACAGGCCTGAGGAGTAATGCCAAGATAAAGCTCCTTGAATTGGATTAAAAGGCATGATCAAAGAAAAGTGGGAAGAAATCAGCAGGCATCAGCCTAAGAGAGTGGTAATAGTTACAGTGAACAAACAAAGGTTGTGTCCAAATAAGTTGTGAATTGCTGCATTAAAAAGTATCTGAATGCAAATTGACAGGATTAAAAAAGGAGCAAGGTAAAGACTGACCAAGTGAAAAGATGTGGAGATGCCGGCGTTGGACTGGGGTGAGCACAGAAAGAAGTCTTACAACACCAGGTTAAAGTCCAACAGGTTTGTTTCAAACACTAGCTTGCGGAGCACTGCGCCTTCCTCAAGTAAAAAGAAAAGTGAAAAGAAAAATGTACCTTTTTTTGTTCTTCCTGCCTCCTTCTGAGTGGGCTAAACAGCTGCTTGTAATGCAGAATAATAGCAGCAGCGCGGGTTCAATTCTCGTACCGGCCTCTCCGAATAGGCACTGGAATGTGGCGACTAGGGGCTTTTCACAGTAACTTCAGTGAAACCTACTTGTGACAATAAGCGATTATTATTATTATTATTATTAACGCCATAAAAAATGTGGATGTATCATCTGTGAGCTGTTCAAATACTCTCGCTTTTTGCCTCAAGCCAATGGATAAGTGCAACCGTCTTATGGGTTTCTGCAACCTGTGTAGCTTCCATATTATTGCGAGCTTTTGGGTCTTCGATCCTGAAATCCAATCCATCGATTCCATGGCTGGTCTCCTGAAGGAGAAAGGAAAGATTCCAGATCAGATAAATTTAAACTATTCTCCATCCAGTCTCCAGTTATTGTGTTTTTGCAACAAGGACATCCAGCAAGAAACGTACACACCAGCTTCAATATATGACCAGGTCTTTATTCCAAAAAGCTTCCAAATTGTCTGCAGCTACCAGCTTACTTTTAGTTTGTTCTGGAACCATACCCAAAGGCTTGACTACAACACACAGCTTAGAGAACAGTCAATAGGCACGCACAATCTAACACCGAACAATTGAATGCAATACACAGCGAAACAAGAATAGAACTAGGAGCAGGTGCAGGCAATACAGCCCCTCTAGCCTGTTATGCCATTCAATACCATCATGGCTGATCTCATCTCAACTTCATTTCCATCTTCCTGCCCTCTCCCCATAGCCCCTCATCCCATTATTAATTAAAAACCTATCATCTCCTCCTTAAATTTGTTTAGTCTTCCGGCATTCACAGCCGGAAGGTGCTGGGTGAGAGAATTCCACAGATTCTTTTGAGTTAAATAATTCCTCCTCATTTCTGTTTTAAATCTGCCACCCTTTATCCTAAAATGATGACCTTTCATTCTAGAAAGTCCACCGGGGGAAACATCCACACTATGTCTTCCCTGTCAATCTCCTTTAGCGTCTCATACACCTGGACTGACCTCATTAACACTACACCCATGTCTGCTTCATCCGATGCCAATGCTTATGTAGTACATTGTATATATTGTGTTGCCCTATTATGTATTCTCATGTATTTTCTTGAATTCTGTTTAATTCCCTTTTCTTCCCATGTACTGAATGATCTGTTGAGCTGCTTGCAGAAAAATACTTTTCACTGTACCTCGGTACACGTGACAATAAACAAATCCAATCAATCCAATCCAATCACTTAGATCTCCTCTCATTCTTCTAAACTCCAGTGAGTATAAGCCAAAAGTGTTCAATCTCTCTTCATAAGACAAGTCCATTATCCCTGGAATCAATCTACTGAACCATCTTTGAACTGCCTCTAATGGATTTATATCCTTCTTCAAGTAAGCGGACCAGATCTGTGTGCAGTACTCCAGATGTCATCTCACTAATGCCCGATACAGTTGCAACAGCACTTTCTTCCTTTTTTAGCTCTATTCCATTAGCAATGGATATCAGAATTCTATTTGCCTTCCTTATTACGTGCTGCACCTGCATGCTAACTTTCTGCGATTCATGCACAAGGACGCTCAGATCCCTCTGCATGGAAACACGGAAACAAGGACATTTGGCATGTCAGCTACGACTCTCACCAACTTCTACAGATGCACAATAGAAAGCATTCTTTCTGGTTCTGTCGCAGCTAGGTAAGGAGCCTGCTCTGCCCAAGACCGCAGGAAACTACAAAAGGTCGTGAATGTAGCCCAGTCCATTACGCACACCAGCTTCTCATCCATTGACTCTATCTATAATTGCCATTGCCTCAGAAATGCAGCCAGCATAATTAAGGACCCTACTCACCCCGGCCATACTCTCTTCCATCTTCTTCCGTCAGGAAAAAGATACCAAAGTTTGAGGTCACGTACCAACCGACTCAAGAACAGCTTCTTCCCCACTGCCATCAGACTTTTGAATGGACCTACCTCGTATTAAGTTGATCTTTTCTCTACACCTTGCTATAACTGTAACATTATATTCTGCAGTCTCTCCTTCCTTCCCTATGTACGGTTTGCATTGTTTGTACAGCATGCAAGAAACAATACTTTGCACTGTATACTAATACATGTGACAATAATAAATCAAATCAAATCATTTTGAAGTTTCTCTCCTTATAGATAACAAGTTACCTTTTTATTCCTTTGACCAAAATGGATAACCTCACACTTATTCAAGTTAATTTTGATCTGCCATCATTCGGCCCATTCATTTGGCCCACTCACCTAGCCTATCCATATCCATTTGTAAATTATATCCTCATTGCAATTTGCTTTCCCACATATTTTAGTGTCATCTGCAAATGTGGCTACAGTACATTCCACCCCTGCCTCTAAGTCATTAATTTTTATTTATATTTTTAAAATATTTTTTTTATGAATTTAAAGTACCCAATTAATTTGTTTCCAAATAAGGGGCAACTTAGCATGGCCAATCCACCTATTCTGCAGATCTTTGGGTCGTGGGGCGAAACCCACGCAAACACAGGGAGAATGTGCCAACTCCACAAGGACAGTGACCCAGAGTCGGGATCGAACCTGGGACCTCAGCGCTGTGAGGCAGCAGTGCTATCCATTGCGCCACCGTACTGCCCTATCCAAGTCATTAATATAGATTTTAAAACACAGAGCAAGAATTTTAATTGCTTATTGTCTCAAGGAGTGATATCCCAAATCACGTTTTAATTGCTGAAAACCTTTCAACAGTTTGACTTGGTCGGTGCTTCCAAAGGTTCAACAGAAAGTCAGCAAGCAGGTGCAGCAAGCAATTAGGAAGACAAATGGCACATTGGCCTTAATTGCGAGTGGATTGGAGTACAAGAATATGAGTCTTGCTACAATTGTACAGGCATTGGTGCGACTGCATCTGGAGTACTGTGGGCAGCTTTGGTCTCCACGTTTAAGAAAGAAGATACTTGCATCGGAGGCGATACAGCAAAGATGCATTAAATTGATCCCTAGGATGAGGGGGCTCACCTTTAGTGAGCAATTGAGTAAATTGGGCTGTTATTCTCTGGAGGTTAGAAGAACAAGAATCAATCTCATTGAAACCAACAAAATTCTGAAAGGCCTTGATAGGGTGGACGCCGAGGGATTTTTTCTCTTGTCAAGGAATCTAAAATGCGGGGGCACCATCTCACGTTAAGAGGCTAATGATTTAGGACTAAAATGAGGCGGGAAAATAGAATACAAAATCATCCATGATCATACTGAGTAGTCGTGCAGGTTGTCTGGGCTCTTTGAGCTACTCCTGCTCCCATTTCTCGTGTTAGCCCATTTTTGGAGAATCCAGCCCAGGGAGTTATGTCACAGATCAGCCATGATCTCATTGAGTGGCAAAGCACGCTCAAAAGGCTGAATGACCTCCTCCTCTTCCTATGTTCCCAAATTATTTCACTTTAATTTGCAGGAAGTCTGACAACACCAGGTTAAAGTTCAGCAGGTTTATTTGGAATCACTAGCTTTCTGAGCACAGCACGGGTGGCACGGTAGCACAGTGGTTAGCACAGTTTCTTCACGACTCCAGGATCCCAGGTTCGATTCCCAGCTTGGGTCACTGTCTGTGCGGTGTCTGCTGGGTTTCCTCCGGGTGCTCCGGTTTCCTCCCACAGTCCAAAGATGTGCGGGTTTGGTGGATTGGCCATGGAAAATTGCCCTTAGATTAGATGAGGTTGCTGTGTTCCGGGGATAGAGTGGAGGTGTGGGCTTAAGTCAGGTGCTCTTTCCAAGAGACGGTGCAGACTCGATGGGCCGAATGGCCACCTGCTGCACTGTAAATTCTATGATTCTATGAAACATGATAAGAAGCATCATCTCCTGTTCAGTCTTTCAGAGTCTGCAGACAAACATACATCAATGCTGAGCAGGAATAATGCAATCTTATTCATCATTCCAGATCATTCCTGCTTCTGAACTTGGCATTGTTTCTATTCCCACATTTGCCATCAAGGTCGTTAAGAGACAACACATTCAAGTCTGAATTGTAATTTAGACTGATTCGGAATAGTGCTGTTGATTTGCCATTCACCAATTTTCAGCTAACAGGACTGTTGTAAAGAGTAGAACATAGGGGGAAAATATTAATCCTTATGGATGGATGGGGTGAGAGTGGTGGTGGTAAGGTAATTATCAAATCCAACCCCATCCACTTCTGATTTTAACAGTGGCAGGCAGAGCTGAGGGAGTCAACCAAGTTGCTCTCAGGAGGTGGGCGGGTCAATCACTAAAATCTTGGAAGGAGGCTGCATCCTCCCACTTTAATAAAAGTTTTATTTTAGTTGTATAAGCCTTTGGTTCGGCCACATTTGGAATACTGCATACAGTTCTGGTCGCCACATTACCAAAAGGATGTGGATGCTTTGGAGAAGTGGCAGAGAAGGTTCACCAGGATGTTGCCTGGTCTGGAGGGCGTAGCTATGAAGAGAGGTTGAGTAGGTTAGGATTGTTTTCATTAGAAAGACGGAGGTTGAGGGGGGGCCTCATTGAGGTCTACAAATTCATGAGAGGTATGGACAGGGTGGATGGCAAGAAGCGTTTTCCCAGAGTGGGGTTCAAGGTGAGAGGGGAAAAGTTTAAGGGAGATATGCGTGGAAAGTTCTTTACGCAGAGGGTGGTGGGTGCCTGGAACCCATTGCCGACAGAGGTGGTAGAGGTGGACACGATAGCGTCATTTAAGATGTATCTAGACAGATACATGAATGGGCAGGGAGCAGAGGGATACAGATCCTTAGAAAATAGGTGACAGTTTTAGATAGAGGATCTGGATCGCGCAGGCTTGGAGGGCCGAGGGGCCTGTTCCTGTGCTGTAAATTTTCTTTGTTTTTTGTTCTTTTTAAACACCTGAGGTTGGGATTCTTTAGAGTTAGGAATTCAAGCTGAAGAAATGGCTGGAACCGTGAGGTCAATCCATTTGTGGCACAGCCTATGAGCCACGAGGAACAGGAATGAGCTCTCAATTCCAACAATCCAACAACTTACGTCCATGTGATCAGACCCTCACGATTATTTGAGCCCCAGCTCCACAACCCCAATCAGCCAAGCTCCCCACAATGAACAATACACACACCCCTATGAAGTAAAAAACCCCAATACTCCCACCCTGTGACGTCAGAGGAACCTGATATCGACTTCCCAGCTCAGCCAGGCTGACTGACTGCTGAGTGGGAAACCTGTTCGAAATAATTAATCGATATCCTGACCTCCATTAAATTGAGCAGGACATGCCAGAAAGGTGTTGTTAGGAAATTGTCATGGTTCCTCCTGCTTTATTCACAGCTCTGAGTAAATATTGGGTCAAAGAGTACAAAAGCAAGAACGTTATCCTGAACCTTAATAAATCACAGGTAACCCCCACAATTTGGTCTCTGTGGCCCTCCAATCTCTTCAACCTTTGACTGAAGGTGGACTTCTCTTTGTTTTCTTCTTGATGTTTGTCATAGCCTGCATCCACACAGGACTTATGGGCGGGGACAATTGAATTCCCAGTATCCTTTGCTGCATATGCACTTCCCCGCAAAGGGGGTAGGGGAAGCATAATAGCCATTAGATATAAGGTTGGCCATTCAGGACCGGCTATCTCAGAACTGGTTGGGTACCACTGGGAGCAGTGTGCCTTGAGCCTGGTTAATATCTTTGTTTCTTTTGCTTAACTCAGTGTGGACTCCCCATGTCTTTTTAAAACTGTTTTGCGAAAGCCTAGTCTGTGGCACCAACAATGCGGAGAGACAGAAAAAGCTTTGACAGTGCCTCTCCTGAACCTCCAGTCGGTACTGCAGGTATCCTTATCCCGTGAGCATGTGATTGTGGAGATTTAGTTCACATCACCAAAAGCCTGTCCTGGCCCACTCACGTTGACGCTAGCACCAAGAAAGCACAACAGCACCTCTACTTCCTCAGGAAATTAAGGAAATTTGGCATGTCCACACTGACTCTTACCAACTTTTACAGATGCACCATAGAAAGCATCCTATCGGGCTGCATCACAGCCTGGTATGGCAACTGCTCGGCCCAGGACCGCAAGAAACTTCAGAGTCGTGAACGCAGCCCAGTCCATCACACAAATCCGCCTCCAATCCATTGACTTTATCTACCCTCCTGCTGCCTGGGGAAAATGGGTAGCATAATCAAAGAGCCCTCCCACCCTGGTTATTCACTCTTCCAACTTCTTCCATTGGGCAGGAGATACAAAAGTCGGAGAACATGCACGAACAGATTCAAAAACAGC
This sequence comes from Scyliorhinus canicula, assembly GCF_902713615.1. Lineage (NCBI taxonomy): Eukaryota > Metazoa > Chordata > Chondrichthyes > Carcharhiniformes > Scyliorhinidae > Scyliorhinus > Scyliorhinus canicula. The sequence goes on from NC_052148.1 coordinate 80,288,587, forward strand.
TTCTTCCCCGCTGTTACCAGACTCCTGTGACCCTCTTATGGACTGACCTGATTAATACTACACTCCAATATGCTTCACCTGATGCTGGTGTCTATGTATTTACATTGTGTACCTTGTGTTGCCCTATTATGTATTAACTTTTTATTTTATTTTCATGTACTAAATGAGCTATTTGAGCTGCTTGCAGAAAAATACTTTTCACTGTAACTCGGTACACGTGACAATAAACAAATCTAATCCAATCCTGCTGATTAGTACCGCTTACACAGTCCAATTCACAATGGTGTTGATGAAATTGACCTTTGAATTCAATGTTCCCATGTGAGGACACAGTCACACGCATTCTTGCTTGAAAGTCAACCTGGTCCTACTCCCACCTTCTGTCTACATAAGCTCATGAACCTGGTTAACGATCAAGAATATAGACACCAGCCGAGAGATGTTTAAACTAGTTGTCTTGTCCCCATTGCCACCACAGCAAAATTCAGCAAATGTTGCTGGAGATCAAATCTGGAACCTGGTCAGTGTGGCTCAGCTAGTCACAGAATAAATTTACCGAGTTTTCAAAACACCCTTACTTTATAAATTTTATAGATGGCTTTCACTATCATTTGCATAGTGGGATAGGCCAGCCTTGCTCATCAACAGAGGAAACTGAAGGACTTTAAATACAAATGTAGTGGAAGAAATGATGGTCAAGCCAGACCAGGGGAGATCATTTATTCCCACTCAATGGACAGCCGACCTGACGAGAGTCACGCTGTGAATCCTGTCCATTGTGGGTGGGATCACTATTTTGCAAGTTTGTATATTACAGTGAGACAGCTAGTCTCACTCTAAAATGAACTCCCATTATCTACCAAGACCTTGGGATCTAAGCCCTTTGCCGAAAAGATCTCAGGTGAGCATTATTCAGTGCTGATTTCTACAAATGAGGGCCAGATGGAATGGCACTGTGAGGGTCTCTCAGGTACTTGCCCTCTGTGTGGGTGGCACTGCTGGTGCCACCTGGGCACTGTCAGCATGGTATCTTGGCAGTGCCACCTAGATACAAGCTGGCCACTCTCAAGGTGCCTGGCTGGCATTTTCTCCAAGCTGGGGTTCCGCCCGGGAGATGTCTTGCGTGGGCCTCCAGGGACCTCCTTATAGGAGAGGTGGATTTGGGGGTTGTGTTGTGGGCTCGAGATATCTGTCCCTGCATTGAGGAGTTCTGGCAAGTGGTGCTCCTCAGAATTGGAAATGGGACTAAGTGTAGCCTTATTGGGGTGTTCCGCGCTGAGGCTGCAAATTGAAACAGAGCCCTGATACATAGCCTGTTACTCAGCACGATGGGAAACACCCGGCTAAATGCACCCGTCCTGGGTTAGATTGCGCCCAATGAGTGAGAGAATTACTTTTATTTTAGCAGCACGGTAGCATAGTGGTTAGCACAATTACTTCTCAGCTCCAGGGTCCCAGGTTTGATTCCCGGCTGGGTCACTGTCTGTGTGGAGTCTGCACGTTCTCCCCTTGTGTGCGTGGGTTTCCTCCTGGTGCACCGGTTTCCTCCCACAGTCCAAAGATGTGCAGGTTAGGTAGATTGGCCATGCTAAATTGCCCTTAGTGTCCATAATTGCCCTTAGTGTTGGGTGGGGTTACAGGGTTATGGGGATGGGGTGGAGGTCTGAGCTTGGGTAGGGTGCTCTTTCAAAGAGCTGGTGGAGACTCGATGGGCTGAATGGCCTCCTTCTGCACTGTAAATTCTATGATTCGTTCATCCTTGGGATGTGAGCATCATTGACAAGCATTTGTTTCCCACCCCTTGTTGCCCTTCACATGGTGGTGGTGAGTCATGATCTTGAATTGTTGAAGCCCACATTTGACCTTAAGTGGGAGGGAAGGTCACTGACGTCGCACTTAAGATGGTCGGGTCTAGGACACTAGAGGAAGAACTCTTACAATGATGTCCCATGGCTGAGACGATTGACCTGGAGTAGGTCCAGGTTGAAGCACACTCAGCGAGGATTTACAAATCATGGTCCCTAGCAGGGAGCATCGCCCTCAGGAGGTTGGTCTCCGCAATACATTGACATTGAGTGAATGATTTTCTACTCATTGCTGGTCTGCACTGGAGGTACTGGATTGGGTAATCATTCTGCGAGTTGATGCAAGGTGGAGAAACGTTTCTTTCACTGTTCTGTTCTACTTTGACCTGGACGTGCCTGAGGTTGACCTAAGGTGACCAAAGTAGTAAAATATCCACTTCACTAATGCTAATGTGTCTCTCCCTCGCAAACATCAAATAAATGAGCAAAAGTTTCTGATTTCATTAAATCTACTGCTGGAGGCTATTTGTGATTCGAGATCATTTACAAATTGCAACTGGAAAAGGGGCTTAATTTCTTGTAATTAAAGACTTTTACTTATTTGATTCCGTATCACAACAGTTCATTTGAATGGCAGCACTTGTTCAAGACTGGGGATTGTCACTTTAAGGTACCTTTTGACCTTGGAGTTAGCTGTGATTGCAAAGCAGGTGATTCATATCACGCTGATGTTAACAGCTGACAAAGCTATCCTAGCAATTTATACAAGAATAAGAAAGTACATAGCGCATGTGTCACACTGTAATTGAATATCACCCGGTGCTTGGACAGAAGTAAGCCAGTTGTTAAGTATGAATCCTGGGAGATTGCTTTCTGTTGAGTCACCCTAAATTCAGCAGAATCTGATCTCCACAGGAGTTCTTGTTATCAATTGAACGTGAGGAAAATAGAACATTGGTGAGGCTGGCTGGCGATGTGTTGAAACTAATTGTCCTTGATTCTAACTGTCATCCAGAAGTAAAATGAAAGTGTTGGTGCTGCAGGTACAGACAAATGTGACAGCTGTTTGTGTTGCCATGCTCAAGGTGAAAAAATCAAATATGTATCATTCTTACTGAACTATTTCAATCCATGCAGAGTTCCAATACTGATTACAAATTAATGATAATATAAGTCACAAGTTAATTATAAAAGTAAATAACGAGGGATCAATGACCGGGGTCTTAGATTTAAGGTAAGGGGCAAAAGGTTTCGAGGGAATGTGAGGAAAAGCCTTTTCACCGAGAGGGTGGTGGGAGTTTGGAACTCACTGCCCGAAAGGGTGGTGGAGGCAGAGACCCTCATAACGTTGAAGAAGTATTTAGATGTGCACTTGTGATGCTAAGGCTGACAAGGATATGGGTGAAGTGCTGGAAAATGGGATTAGAATACTTAGGTAGTTGTTTTTAACTGGCGCAGAGGCGATGGACCGAAGAGCCTTTCTGATCTGTGGACCTCATGGATTCTATGTGTTTGTACATGCAAATCAAATCTTATGGATTCCTATTCTGCAAAAAGATCAACAAATCATTCAAAAAATGACGTTGTGTTCCTTTTGTAGGATCACAGAACAGTTACAGCACAGAAGGAGGCAATTCGGCCCATGTGTCTTCACCAGCTTCTGGAGGAACGAGTGCCACTACCTCGCCTTGCACATTATACTTTTTCCGATACCAACCAAGTCCTTCATGAATGTCTTCACTGAACCTACGTCCACGACACTCTCAGACTGTGCATTCCAGATCCTTACCAACTGCTTTGTAAAAATCTTCTTCCTCATGTCGCCATTGCTTCTTTTGCCAACTACCTTAAATCTATGCTCTCTGGTTCTTGATGCTTCCACCAATTTCCCCATATCAACTCTGTCCAGATCCCTCAAGATTTTGAATCCCCAACATAAAATAACTTCTTTGGCTTTGTACTCTATGTTCCTATGACACAAGAATTAGGAACAGGAGAAGGCTCTTGAGCTGCTCCACCATTCAGTAAGTTCCTGGTTGATCTATATGTGGCGTTCACTCTACTTTGCTGACTAACCTCCATAATTCTTGACTTACTGATCAACAATCTACCTCACTCTGCCTTCAACATATTCAATGACCCAGCCCGTGCTGCTCTCTGGGGAAGCAAATTCCACAGACTAACTACCCTCTGAGAAAAAATCATTCTCCTCATCTCAGTCTTAAATAGGAGACTACTAATTTTTAAACTGTGCCCCCTGGTTCTAGATACCTTCACCAGGGAAACATTTGGGCGACATGGGGAGTGGGGGGGGGGGGGGATTCTCTGTCACGCCAGCCCCATTTTCTGGCACGGTGCACCCCCGCCGGCAGCGGGATTTTCCGTTCCCACAGCCGGTCAATGGGGTTTCCCATTGTGGGCCATCCTACGTCATCGGAAGCACTGCTAGTGGAGTGGAGGATCCCGCTAATAGAGAATGCCGCAATAGTCTCCCACCGGAGACTATTGTGTACCCCTATGTGTGCAAATTTATGCATGGCAAGGAATTGATGGATTCCCAAGGGAATCCCACCCTTGGGCCACAATTTTGAGCCGGCAGCCTGATAGCAAAGTCCTGCGGCCAGCCCACCCCCCACCCCCTCCCCCCCCCGCCCTCCCACACCGTAAAGGAGCCACCCACTCCCGAATTTCCTGGTTGCCCCAAGTACAGGGGTGACCTGACCCATGAACCCCCCCCGGGACTCCTGAAAGAGAGAGACCTCCCCCAGGGACCCCTGTTATAGGGAGACACCCCCCTCCTGTCCCAGGGACCCCTGCAATAGAGATTCAGCCAATTTTGTACCTACATTGCTACTGTCCCTTTAATTCCATGAACAATAACTTTTCTCACAAGTCTATGGTGTGGCACTGAATTGAGCCTTTAGAAAGTCCATGTACATCACATCATCAGCATTACCCTCATCAATCCTTTCTGTTATCTCCTTAAAAAACTCCAGCAAGTTAGTTAAACATGATTTCCTCTTTCAAAATCCATGCTGGCTCTTCTTAATCAACTCACATTATTCCATGTGACTACTAATTCTATACCAAATAATTATTTCCAGAAGCTGACTGGTCTGTAATTGCTGGGGCTATCCTTTAAACCTTTTTTGAACAAGGGTGTAATGGTTGCAATTCTCCAGTCCTCTGGGCACCTCCCTCCAGTTGAGGAAAAACTGAAAATTGATGGCCTGTACCCCCCCAATTTCCACTCTCAACTCTTTCAATATCCTTGGATGCACCTCATCCGGTCCCTGTGCCTTGTGAACTTTAAGTGTTGACAATCTATTCACCACTTCCTCCTTATCAATTTTGAACCCTTCTTAGTGACATTTTCCGCTTCTGTCACCATGGCAGGTGTCACATTTACCTCCCCCCCCCCCACCCCCCCCCCCCCCCCCCACCCCCCACCCCCCCCTCCCCCCGTCCCCGGTAAAGAGAGTTGCAAAGTATCTATTCAATGCCTCAGCCATACCACCTGCCTCTATGTGTAAATTCCCTTTTCGGACCCGAATCGGTAATACTTCTCCTTGGACCAACCTTTTATGAATTATATGTCAATATAAGACGTTGCGATTACCCTGTGTGTTGGTTGGCTAGTCTTTGATTTGATTTGATTTGCTTTATTATTGTCACATGTATGAGTATACAGTGAAAAGTATTGTTTCTTGCATGCTGTACAAACAATCCATACCGTACATAGGGAAGGAAGGAGAGACTGCAGAATATAATGTTACAGTTATAGGAAGGTGTAGAGAAAAGATCAACTTAACACGAGGTAGGGCCATTCAAAAGTCTGATGGCAGTGGGGAAGAAGCTGTTCTTGAGTCGGTTGGTACGTGACCTCAAACTTTGGTATCTTTTTCCTGACGGAAGAAAGTGGAAGAGAGTATGTCCGGGGTGCATGGGGTCCTTAATTATGCTGGCAGCCTTTCTGAGGCAGCGGGAATTATAGATAGAGTCAATGGAGGGGAGGTTGGTTTGCGTGATGGACTGGGCTACATTCACAACCTTTTGTAGATTCCCACGGTCTTGGGCAGAGCAGGCTCCATACCAAGCTGTGATACAACCAGAAAGAATGCTTTCAATGGTGCATCTATAGAAGTTGGTGAGGGTCGTAGCTGACATGCCAAATTTCCTTAGTCTTCTGAGAAAGTAGTCATTGGTGGGCTATGAGAGGCTGTTTAGTACACAGCTAAATCGCTGGCTTTGAAAGCAGATCAGTGCAGGCCAGCAGCGCCTGCACTGGTCTGCTTTCAATTCCCGTATCAGCCTCGTCGAACAGGCGCTGGAATGTGGCGACTAGGGTATTTTCACAGTAACATCATTTGAAGCCTACTTGTGACAATAAGCGATTTTCATTTTCATTTCATTTCTTAACTATAGTATCGGCATGGAGGGACCAGGACAGGCTGTTGGTGATCTGTACACCTAAAAACTTGAAGCTCTCGACCCTTTCTACTTCGTTCCCATTGATGTAGACAGGGGCATGTTCTCCACTATGCTTCCTGAAATCGATGACATTGGTGTCTTTGTTATCTAGGTGTTTCAGGGTAGAGTGCAGGGCCATGGAGATGGCGTCTGCTGTTGACCTATTGCAGCGGGAGGCGAACTGGAGTGGATCAAGGCAATCTGGGAGGCTGGAGTTGATTCGTGCCATGACTAACCTTTTGAAGCACTTCATGATGGTGGATGTCAGAGCCACTGGACGACAGTCATTAAGGCATGCTGCTTGATGTTTGTTTGGTACAGGGATGATGGTCGTCTTCTTGAAGCAGATAGGGACCTCATATTGTTGTAAAGAGAGGTTAAAGATGTCTGCGAATACCCCCGCCAGCTGATCCACGCAAGACCTGAGTGCTCGTCCGGGTGCCCCATCCGGGCCAGTGACTTTCCGTGGGTTGACCTTCGAGAAGGCTGCTCTGACGTCTGCAGTGGTGATCTCAGATACAAGTTCATCTGCGGCTTCTGGGGTGGAGGGCTCGCTCTTGCCGACCTCTTGCTCAAAACGGGCATATAATGCGTTGAGCTCATCAGGGAGGGGTGCATTGGAGCCGACGATTTTACATGCCTTCATCTTGTAGCCCGTTATGTCTTGCAGACCTTGCCATAGATGGCAGGGGTCCGTGTGGCTAGCCTGGGACTCGAGCTTGGTCCGTTACTGTCTTTTGGCATCTTTGATGGATCTCCTTAGATCATATCTGGCTTTCTTGTAGAGGTCAGGGCCGCCTGACTTGAGCGCCTCAGACCTAGACTTCAGCAAGCAGTGGCTATCCCTGTTCATCCAGGGTTTCCGGTTGGGAAACACGCGGATTTGTTTCTTTGGCACACAGTCTTCTACACACTTACTAATGAAGTCAGTTACTGTAGTGATGTAGTCGTTCAGGCTGGTCGCAGAGTTTTTAAATGCTGACCAGTCCACTGACTCTATGCAGTCCCATAGGAGATCATCCGATTCCTCAGACCAACAATGCACGACTTTCTTTGATGGATTCTCGCTCTTCAGTTTTTGCTTATAAGCCGGGAGCAGGACCACAGCCTTGTGGTCAGGTTTGCCAAAGTGTGGGTGGGCGATAGAGCGGTCAGCATGTTTGATATTTGTGTAGCAGTGGTCTAGGATGTTTGGGCCTCTGGTGGAACAGTTGTCGTGTTGGTGGTAACTTGGTAGTACGCTCTTGAGCTTGGCCTGATTGAAGTCCCCAGCTACAATGAACAAGGCCTCGGGATGTTTTGTTTCAAGGCTATTTGTGGTGGGGAATATTTCGTCCAGTGCGATTTTCACTTTCGCATGGGGTGGGGTGTAAACTGCCGTCAGGATAACGGAGCTGAACCCCCGCGGAAGGTAGTAGGGGCGGCATTTTAGCGTCAGGTATTCTAGGTCCGGGGAGCAGAAACTCGCCAGTGTTGCTACATCTAGGCACCAGAAGGTGTTGATTGGGAAGCAGAACCCACCTCCTCTTGCCTTGCCTGAGGCCGCCATATGGTCCATTCGGTGGATTGAAAAGCCCTCTGGTTGTAGGGCACAGTCCGGTGAAGCAGGAGTGAGCCATGTCTCTGTGAAACAGAGCACACAGCAGTCCCTCAGTTTGCTTTGAAAAGTGAGTTTGGCTTTAGGTTCGTCCAGCTTGTTTTCTAGAGATTGGACATTAGCTAGGAGTAAGCTAGGCAGAGGTGCTTTGGGGCCGCGTTGTTTCATTCTAACCTGCAGGCCTGCATGTTTTCCATGCTTCTTGGAGTGACTGCTTCTTTTCAAGCCTGGGAGACGGTGGCAGTTTGCAGTGTTAAAGGAATAGTTGTGTCCAATGAGGTTATTCACTCTGGTTGGTGTGTGAATGGAGGATTTGTTGCCTTGCTTGCGGTTCCTGCGTCGGTAGTTGTGTCTGTGCCGTCGAGCATTCTGGGTCGCTGTCGGGCTGCGGTTTGTATTCACAGGTTGGTGGATGTCCAGACCATGCTCCGGCGTGGATGGGGTGAAGGCTGGTAAGTGGATGACATCTCTGGGGTCGCGGTTGCGGATGAGGCGATGGCCAGGTCCGTGTGTTGGAGTCCGCAGGGTCCTTTCCATATTGCATTCTTCCTCTAGAGGACGGAGGATCTCTTGACCGGCAAGTAAATTTAAAAGAGCAGCATTAGTGATTGTTAGGCTGTGGGAGTTGATTTTCAGGAGTGTGGGTCGCAGCTCTCCGGGTCAGAGGGGTTGTTTTTTCTCATGATCCCTCTTCACTTCTCTGATTTGCTTTTTCACCTCTGCTCCGAACCTTTCTGCATTTCTGAGAGTCATAGAATCCCGACAGTGCAGCATAAGGCCATAAAACCCATGGAGTCTGCACTGACCCTCAAAAAGAGCACCCTACTAAAGCCCAATCACCCACCCTATTCCGTAACCCCACCTAGGGGCAATTTAATATGGCCAATCCACCTAACCTGCACATCTTTGGACTTTAGGAGGAAACCGAACCACCCGGAGGAAACATGGGGAGAATGTGTAGACTCCACAGAGACAGTAACCCGAGCTCAGAATTAAACACGGGTCTTTGGAGCTGTGAGGCAGCAGTGCGCCACTGTGCCACCGAGACACAACTGGATCTCAATTCTATTTTTATTGTACAACTTATCGTTTGTCAATGCTGTCTCCCTGATATTGAAGTTTTGTTGATGGTCTTCTCAGTTTTTCAAGCTCTGGTGTCAATCGAATATGGATTCTATTTCGTCTCATTTGCTTACCAGTTTCGGTCTTAATTATGACGTTAATTTCCATGTATTCATGATTGCATGCTGTACATGCACACTTTGTGCTTTAAACAGCTCAGGTAGGGATTTATTGCGTTTGCTGAAGTGCTGACCTGTTCTTTCCTCTGCTTCAGTGAGGTGTCTCACTTCCTGCTAATCACTCGGAGGATGTGCTTTGCTTGGCAGAATGGTCTTATATTTTCTTCCAATCAGTAAATTTGCAGATGATTTTGGATCAGCCTTGAGAGGCATAGATCAGAGTGACAATAAGGTAAGGTTTGGGTCTTCCTTTGACCCTCAACATTTCTCAAAGGTTCTTTTGACTTTCTAGATGTGTTTTTTATAAACCTGTGTCCCCTTGATCAATGTGGTGATGGGGTGAGGCTATTGTACACATACTGTTCAGCAAATTCCCAAACTTTCTGGATATGAACATGTGTGCCTTTGTCACGATGAGTCTTTCAGGAATCTATTGTTCAGCAAACAGAATGCATAGTGCTGAGATGATTGATGTGACTCACAATTCTTTCATCTTCTGGATAAAAGGAAACATTGAGCAGTACTCTGTGACAATGAGTTACCACTCTTGATGTATGTGATTGTGTCCCACAGTATGCCATGGTCAAGATGGTATTTCAAAAGCTATAATCTGTTCTTTCTGCTTTGTGTTTCTATACTTCTGGCTTATGTTGCACAGAGACACTATATTTTCAATAAAAGCAAACTATTGTGCTTACTGGAATCTGAAACAAACATAGAAAATGCTGGAAAATGTCAACAGGTCTAACAGCATCTGTGAAGAGAGAACAGAGCTAATGTTTTGAGTCAGGATGACGCTTCATCATAGAATTTACAGTGCAGAAGGAGGCCATTCGGCCCATCGAGTCTGCACCGGCTCTTGGAAAGAGCACCCTACCCAAGGTCAACACTTCCACCTTATCCCCATAACCCAGTAACCCCACCCAACACTAAGGGCAATTTTGGACACTAAGGGCAATTTAGCATGGCCAATCCACCTAACCTGCACATCTTTGGACTGTGGGAGGAAACCGGAGCACCCGGAAGAAACCCACGCACACACGGGGAGGATGTGCAGATTCCGCACAGACAGTGACCCAAGCCGGAATTGAACCTGGGACCCTGGAGCTGTGAAGCAATTGTGCTATCCACAATGCTACCGTGCTGCATCCACAATGCTACCGTGCTGCATCCAACTCTGTGAGTGGGATTATTAGTGCAGAGTGGGGTTTTCCCAATGAGAGTCCCGTGTCAGGCACATATAGCCTGCCCAGCAGAGTTGATCGAGTGTGGTCAATGCTTCGATGCTGGGACTGTTCGCTCGAATGAGAAGACTGATGTTGGTGCACACTTCCTGCCAATAACCCTGTAAGATATTGAGAATACAGCGCAGGCGGTACGTCTCCAGGGTTTTGAGATGCCTGCTGTACATAATCCACATCTTTGAGCTATATAGAAAGGAGGGTAGCACTACTGTTCTTTATCCATGAGTTTGGTGCTGATTCTGAGATCCTGGTCTTCAAACACTCTCTTACTCAGGTGACCAAAGTCTGTGCTGGCATGCTGAAAATAGTGTTGAAGCTCATTGCCGACGTCTGCCCTTGTTGAGAGTAGGCTCCTAAGGTATGGAAAGTGGTCCACGATGTTCAAGGCCTCTTCGTGGATTTTGATAACTGGGGTTTGGGTGGGGTGGAATGACAGTGAATGGGACAACCTTGGATCTGGCCGACATGTGGTGGAGGTTGAATAGATTCCCATTTGTTCCGTGTTTTAGCTCCATTCCAGCAGAGAGCTTGCTGACAGCGAAATTAAGCATTGCAGCAAGGAGGTTCGAGAAGAGTGGCGGTGAGAAAACATGGGGTGGGATTCTTTCAGCCCGGGGCCAGGCCGGAGAATCCCTGCGACCGCCGCGAACTGTGCCATGCTGCCCCAATGGAGAATTGGCGCCATTGGCATGGTTTGCGCGGCGCCGGTCGGGGGCTGCTCTACGCGGCCAGTCCGCTGATTCTCGACCCGAGATGAGCCAATTGGCCGTTGTGAAAACGCCGAGTCCCGCCGCCGCTGTTCACACCTGCTCTCAGCCGGCGGGAACTCGGAATGTAAGGATCGGAAGGTGGCCTATGGGGGGGGGGGAGGTGGGGGTCCGACCCCTGGAGGGGGACCTCCGATGTGGCCTGGCGTGCGATCGGGGCCCACCGATTGGAGGGTTGGCCTCTCTGGCTGGGGGCCTCCTTTCCTATGCACCAGCCCCTGTACTCCTGCGCCATGTTGCATTGGGGCCGGCGCATTGAAGGAAGGCGCTGCACATGCACGCATTGGCGCTGGCACCACTGCTCATGCGCGGATTTCGCGGCGCCCAGTTCGTGCCGGGATCAACAGCTGGAGCGGCATGAACTCCTCCAGTGCTGTGCTGGCCCTCTGTAGGGGCCAGAATTAGTCGTTGGGTCGGCCCGTTCACATCGTCGTAAAACGCGACGGCGTTTACGATGGCATGGACACTCTACCGCGGGATTAGAGAATGCCGCCCACGGCTTTGCTTCAGTTGGTTCTGTGTTGGATCCGTGGGTCAGGATCACAGCTTACACATCATGGAGTAGTCGGAGGATGGTAAGAAACATTAGGGGTCAACTGGAAAATAGGAGGATGCTCCATAATCCATTCTGCTTGTCAGTATCGAAGGTTTTAGTTTCACAGAGTCAAGGAGTTCGACAGCACAGTAAAAGGCCCTTCGACCCATCGCATCCACGCCAGTCAGTACAACCACCTAACTATTCTCATCTCATTTTTCATTGCCCTTGGCACATCTAACTATCTCTTAAAAGTTATGAGGGTTGCAGCTGTATAGAACCGTAGTTCGGCCACACTTGGAGTATAGTGTTCAATTCTGGTCGCCACACTACCAGAAAGATGTGGAGGCTTTAGAGAGGGTGCAGAAGAGATTTACCAGGATGTTGCCTGGTATGGAGGGCATTAGCTATGAAGAGCTATTGAATAAACTCGGTTTGTTCTCACTGGAACAACGGAGGTTGAGGGGCAACCTGATAGAGGTCTACAAAATTATGAGGGGCATAGAAGGTTCAATTACTATGGGGCATAGGTTTAAGTTGCGAGGGGCAAGTTTTAGAGGAAATGTCCGAGGCAAGTTATTTTACACAGAGGGTAGTGGGTGCCTGGAACACGTTGCTGGAGAAGATGGTGGAAGCAGGGACGATAGTGACATTTAAGGGGCATCTTTACAAATACATGAATACAATGGGAATAGAGGGATACGGACCCAGGAAGTGTAGAGGATTTTAGTTTAGACGGGCAGCATGGTCGGCACGGGCTTGGAGGGCCGAAGGGCCTGTTCCTGTGCTGTATTTTTCTTTGTTTTTTGTTCTTTGTTCTAGGGTCTCTGCCTCCACCCCCCTTTCAGGTAGTGAGTTCCAGACTCCCACCACCCTCTTGCTCAAAGGTTTTTCTCACATCCGCTCTAAACATACTGCCTCTTAACTAAAATCTATGTCCACTGATCTTTAATTCCTCCACAAGGGGAAACATTTCTTCTTGTGGACTCTATCTATGCCCCTCAGAATTTTTTACATCTCAATCATGTCCCCCCTCAGTATCCTCTGCTCCAAGGAAAACAATCCAAGTCTATCCAATCTCTCTTCATAACTACCACTCTCCAGCCCGACAACATCCTGGTAAATCTCCTCTGCACCCTTTCCACTGCTATCTCATCCCTTCTATAATGCGGATTCCAGAACTGCACGCAGTACTCTTACCAACATTTTATCCAGCATAACCTCCCTGCTCTTAAACTCTATGCTTTGGCAAATAAAGGCAAGTATACTATATGTCTTCTTAACCACTTTATCCATCTACCGTGCTACCTGAAGAGACTGGTGTACATGCACACCAAGATCCCTCTGATCCTTGGTGCATCCAGAGTCCTGCCATTTATCATGTATTCCCTTGTCTTGTTTGTCCTGCCCAAGTGCAGCACCTCACACTTATCTGGACTGAATTCCATTTGTTACTCATCAGCACATCTGACCAGCCCGTCTATATCCTCCTGCAATCTAAGACTATCCTCCTCAATATTTACCACCCAACCAATTTTTTTGTCATCTACAAACTTACTGATCATCCCTCCTACATTCAAGTCTTTGTAAGGTCAATGAAACGTAATGTACAAGGGTTGGTGGTGTTTCCTACATTCCTCAAGTGGAGCCTGTACTATCTGCTATTACACAGTCCGTGGGGTTTTGTTCGGACCTGCAAGCCCATGCACTGGCTGTAATGATAAACTTTCAAGACTTTATTAGAAACATGAAAGGTATTTATTAATAATAAAAACTAAGCAGAGGCCAGCAGCCCCACAGCTGCCCTAGGACGGTCCAACAACTGACTCAGTCCCTAAATAACTTCTACATGTCTTCCCCTTATGGAGGACTGCATCCTCTGCGGTGATTAGCCACTCTCAGTCCAAATTGGTCCCACAGCAAGGTCCAACATGTCAGGTTCACGATTACTGAGACGACAAGTGATCCGTACCCACGTGATTCCCGGCCACGTGGACTGCAGAACCATGGCAGGCCTGAGCATATTGTGCGGCCCACTAAATAAATGCAAATGGGTCATTAAGACCTCGCCTCTGCGCACCATGGACCTCATTCACGCTGACAGGGGGGGGGGGGGGGGGGGGGGGGGTCAGAGCACCACGCCAATCCCGATTTGCCCCTGATGCCTGATTCTCCGTCCCATTAGGAAATGCATTCCAGACGACCCAGGATGCAGAATCCTGCCCAATATTATGTCAGCACAAGGAAGAACATAAGAACATCATATAATAACTAGGAGCAGGAGTAGGCCATCTGGTCCAGCGAGCCTGCTCCGCCATTCAATGAGATCATGGCTGATCTTTTGTGGACTCAGCTCCACTTTCCGGCCCGAACACCACAACCCTTAATCCCTTTGTTCTTCAAAAAACTATCTATCTTTACCTTAAAAACATTTAATGAAGGAGCCTCAACTGCTTCACTGGGCAAGGAATTCCATGGGTTCACAACCCTTTGGGTGAAGAAGTTCCTCCTAAACTCAGTCCTAAATCTACTTCCCCTTATTTTGAGGCTATGTCCCCTAGTTCTGCTTTCACCCGCCAGTGGAAACAACCTGCCCGCATCTATCCTATCTATTCCCTTCATAATTTTAAATGTTTCTATAAGATCCCCCCTCATCCTTCTAAATTCCAACGAGTACAGTCCCAGTCTACTCAACCTCTCCTCATAATCCAACCCCTTCAGCTCTGGGATTAACCTAGTGAATCTCCTCTGCACACCCTCCAGTGCCAGTATGTCCTTTCTCAAGTAAGGAGACCAAAACTGAACACAATACTCCAGGTGTGGCCTCACTAACACCTTATACAATTGCAGCATAACCTCCCTAGTCTTAAACTCCATCCCTCTAGCAATGAAGGACAAAATTCCATTTGCCTTCTTAATCACCTGTTGCACCTGTTAACCAACTTTCTGTGACTCATGCACTAGCACACCCAGGTCTCTCTGCACAGCGGCATGTTTTAATATTTTATCGTTTAAATAATAATCCCGTTTGCTGTTATTCCTACCAAAATGGATAACCTCACATTTGTCAACATTGTATTCCATCTGCCAGACCCTAGCCCATTCACTTAACCTATCCAAATCCCTCTGCAGACTTCCAGATTCCTCTGCACTTTTTGCTTTACCACTCATCTTAGTGTTATCTGTAAAATTAGACACATTGCCCTTGGTCCCCAACTCCAAATCATCTATGTAAATTGTGAACAATTGTGGGCCCAACACGGATCACTGAGGGACACCACTAGCTACTGATTGCCAACCAGAGAAACACCCATTAATCCCCACTCTTTGCTTTCTATTAATTAACCAATCCTCTATCCGTGCTACTACTTTACCCTTAATGCCATGCATCTTTATTTTATGCAACAACCTTTTGTGTGGCACCTTGTCAAAGGCTTTTTGGAAATCCAGATATAGCACATCCATTGGCTCCCCGTTATCTACCGCACTGGTAATGTCCTCAAAAAATTCCACTAAATTAGTTAGGCACGATCTGCCCTTTATGAACCCATGCTGCGTCTGCCCAATGGGACAATTTCTATCCAGATGCCTCGCTATTTCTTCCTTGATGATAGATTCCAGCATCTTCCCTACTACCGAAGTTAAGCTCACTGGCCTATAATTTCCTGCTCTCTGCCTACCTCCTTTCTTAAATAGTGGTGTCACGGTTGCTAATTTCCAATCCACCGGGACCACCTCAGAGTCTAGTGAATTTTGGTAAATCATCATTAGTGCATCTGCAATTTCCCTAGCCATCTCTTTTAGCACTCTGGGATGCATTTCATCAGGGCCAGGAGACTTGTCTACCTTTAGCCCCATTAGCTTGCCCATTACTACCTCCTTAGTGATAACAATCCTCTCAAGGTTCTCACCTGTCATAGCCTCATTTCTATCAGTCACTGGCATGTTATTTGTGTCTTCCACTGTGAAGACCGACCAAAAAAACCTGTTCAGTTCCTCAGCCATTTCCTCAACTCCCATTATTAAAACTCCCTTCTCATCCTCTAAAGGGCAAATATTTACCTTAGCCACTCATTTTTGTTTTACATATTTGTAAAACTTTTACTGTATGTTTTTATATTCTGAGCAAGTTTACTCTCATACTCTATCTTACTCTTCTTTATAGCTTTTTTAGTAGCTTTCTGTTGCCCCCTAAAGATTTCCCAGTCCTCTAGTCTCCCACCAATCTTTGCCACTTTATATGCTTTTTCCTTCAATTTGATACTCTCCCTTATTTCCTTAGATATCCACGGACGATTTTCCCTCTTTCTACCGTCCTTCCTTTTTGTTGGTATAAACCTTTGCTGAGCACTGTGAAAAATCGCTTGGAACGTTCTCCACTGTTCCTCAACTGTTCCACCATAAAGTCTTTGCTCCCAGTCTACCTTAGCTAGTTCTTCTCTCATCCCATTGTAATCTCCTTTGTTTAAACACAAAATACTAGTATTTGACTTTACTTTCTCACCCTCCATCTGTAATTTAATTTCCACCATATTGTGATCGCTCCTTCCGAGAGGATCCCTAACTATGAGATCATGAATCAATCCTGTCTCATTACACAGGACAAGATCTAGGACCGCTTGTTCCCTCGTAGGTTCCATTACATACTGTTCTAGGAAACTATCGCGGATACATTCTATAAACTCCTCCTCAAGGTTGCCTTGACCGACCTGGTTAAACCAATCGACATGTAGATTAAAATCCCCCATGATAACTGCTGTACCATTTCTACATGCATCAGTTATTTCTTTCTTTATTGCCTGTCCCACCATAACGTTACTATTTGGTGGCCGATAGACTACTCCTATCAATGACTTTTTCGCCTTACTATTCCTGATTTCCACCCAAATGGATTCAACCTTATCCTCCATAACACCGATGTCATCCCTTGCTATTGCCCGGATGTCATCCTTAAATAACAGAGCTACACCACCTCCCTTACCATCCACTCTGTCCTTCCGAATAGTTTGATACCCTCGGATATTTAACTCCCAGTCGTGACCATCCTTTAACCATGTTTCAGTAATGGCCACTAAATCATAGTCATTCACGATGATTTGTGCCATCAACTCATTTACTTTATTCCGAATACTACGAGCATTCATGTAAAGTACACTTATGTTTGTTTTTTTACCTCTGTTTTGAATCTTAACATCTCCAGTTTTATTCCTTTTAGTATTACTAGGCCTATTCACTGAGCTCCCCTCAGTCACTGTACCTTGTCCTGTCGCCCTTTTTGATTTTTGACTACGTATGTCTTCTCTGCCTTGCACTTTTCCCCTTATTTCCTTTTGCTTCTGTCCCTGTTTTACTACCTTCCAACTTCCTGCATCGGTTTCCATCCCCCTGCCACATTCGTTTAAACCCTCCCCAACAGCTCTAGCAAACACATAGGACATCGGTTCCAGTCCTGCCCAGGTGCAGACCGTCCGGTTTGTACTGGTCCCACCTCCCCCAGAACCGGTCCCAATGCCCCAGGAATTTGAATCCCTCCCTCTTGCACCATCTATCGAGCCACGCATTCATCCTAACTATCCTGACATTCCTACTCTGACTAGCTCGAGGCACTGGTAGCAATCCTGAGATTACTACCTTTGAGGTCCTACTTTTTAGTTTAACTCCTAACTCCCTGAATTCCGCTTGTCGGACCTCATCCCATTTTTTACCTATATCGTTGGTGCCTATGTGCACCACAACAGCTGGCTGTTCACCCCCCCCCCCCCCCCCCCCCTCCAGAATGTCCTGAAGACCAGAGGTATTAATTTAAAAACTATTAAGAAGTAAAGTAATTAATTAATTTGTTGAAACATGATAAAGATAGAAAGGCAGGTGATGTGTGGCAGCTGCAGTGTATGGGACCTGATGGATGTGAGTGTGATCCAGGGCAAACATATTTGTCTAAGCGTCTGCCACTTGAGGGATTTCTGCTCAGTATCATTGAGCTGAAAGCTGATACCGCAATGCATCGGGTGGGGGTGGGGGGGTGGGGGTGGGGGGGGGGGGCGGCGGCGGGGGGGGGGGGGGGGGGGTTACCTGGACACTTTGTTCCAGAAAGAGGTCACACCCTTTAGGATAGGGTCTTCCTATTTGGTTCGTGATCAGGGACAGGAAAGTTTGACTGTAATTGAGGCAGGTGTGGGAATCGCAAAAGTAGAAGTGGAGAAACCTCATCCTTTCCAATTGGCCAACAGGTTGAATTTCTTGCAGTCTGTATGGATGTGAGTGGGGGCTGCAGGGTGGATGAGAAAACTGACTATTGGTCCATGGTATAGGAAGCCATTCAATCTGAAGTAGTAAATAGGAATGTAGTGGTAGTAGAGGACAGTGCCAGGCAGATTAACACCGTTCTCTTCAGGCTAGAATGGACAACTGTGTTGCCTGCCTGGTATGTGGTTTGACACATCCATTTTGGTCTGGAGAAGAACTTGCAGTAGGAAGGGAAGGATCCAGTTGTCATGGTCAACCTAGATACGAACAACCTGGATAACACTAGGAAAGAGGTACTGCTTACGGGAGTATGAGTAGCTCGGGGTTAAAGTAAAAAGCAGAAACTTAAACGTAATAATCTCTGCATTATTACTGACTATAAGCATGTGAACATCAGGTAATTCAGATTAGGCTGTGTGTCAAAGATTGGTGTGGGAGAAATGGGTGTTGATTCAAGGGGCACTGGCACCTTTACTGCGGAAAGTGGGAGCTGTGTCACTGGGATGGTCTTCACCTGAACCGCACTTGGTCAAATGTTCTGGTGAGTCGCCTCTCTCGGAAGGTAGAGATTTACCACATCCTCCCTCACTATTTAGTTTAAACTAGTTACAACCAAATAGTGAGGAAAGATGTGGCAAATTAAAGGGAAAGGACAAGGCCAGAGAGCAATGTAGTGTTCTGAAGTACTGTCACATAAGATAGCAATTTACAATGTAATCGGCTGAACTTTTTGAAAATAAATCTTCTCCTAAACAAAGGAGATGGGCTTATAGCAACTACGATATTGCATTTCCAAAACAAACAAGTTGCATTATGGGAACACGTAGTCTATGGAGCTCTCAAAGAAAAGTCACATGATCCAGCTCACAGCTGAAATATACTGGGCAATCCCAGTGACACAGCTCTCCGTTGGCCTACGCCAAAATCAGGAAACACTATAGGGCAGAGAATCGGATCCGATGCCGAAATCACGGCAGGCCCCGATTTCACGCCGAATCACAATTCTCCATAGTCTCGAGAGCGGAGTCAATGCATTCCGAGACATCCGTATCGGAAATGCCATTTGCATATCATTGGTGGACATGACCCAGTATTCTACGGGGCCTCCACGAATCTACGCCTCCGATGGGCTGAATTCCAGATGGCGTGGTTCATTTGCTCTTTTGAAACTGTTGAAGCCAGCATCATGGCTGATGAGGGGGAGAGAGGAGATAGGACACAGAGTGGAGTGACCGTGGGCTGCCGGGCTGGACACTGGTCCATTGGCTGTGGTGGGGGAGGCCCTGCCAGGGCTGGGAGGGGTGGGGCTGTGTGATGAGGGAGATGGGCCTTGGGGCTGGGGTGGCCCCCATGGGACTGGGACGGTGCCCAGGCATGGACCTCCAATGCCGTGGCCTGCAAGACAGCCATCTTGCTGCACACCCCTCTGACTATCCACCTAGACTCCTGGTTCTGCAGAGTGACACCGGCCGTTTGGGTGCCCCCGCATCCCCACACCCCATCCTCCTCTATCCTCCCTTAACACCCAACTGGCCAGTATTCAAAGGCGGGGCATCAGGCGACCCATCCTGGGCACTTTCCCATGTAGCCCTTACGGGGACACTGGGCTGGTGTCGTGGAGCATATGGCAGGCAACGGCAGCACCAGCTGACGGTACCCCTGGCAGCAGGGATGGACACCAGGGACAGAGGCCCCCACAGTACCGGGCACCGATGGTGCCAGGGGGGCAGAGATGGGGGGCATGAAGGGCCAGGGCAGAGCCGGAAGTGCCAACCGGGTCACCATATAGCCCAGTGGACCTGGTGGGCCACCATGCTAACATTTCGGCCTGTCACCCCCTGCGGACAATGGATATTGGAATTTGACCAGCAATGGTGGCCTTCCTGCTGGAGCCCTGGGAGATGCACTGGGGCTGTATTAGCTGGAGCTGCTCGAGGGGGAGGAAGTTGCAGCAGCAAACATGCCCGAGAGCAACAGGAGGCAGCCACCCAGGATGGAAAGCCAGCTGCCCAACAGGCCAAGGGGGATGAGGAGGTGCAAAAGAGGCGCCGCATGAGGCCTCATGTCTATCTGCAGTGCCTGTCATTCGAGGACCTGCTGGGCCGGGCCTGCAGTTGACGTCTCTGTCTGAGCAGGGGAGAGTGCAACATATCTGCCAGATCATGGCGCACCTGACACCATGGGGAATCGGAGAGGACACCCACTCCCGGTGACTGTCAAGGTGATGGTCGTCCTGAATGTTTACGCCACGGGGTCCTTCCAGGTGCCGAGTGAGGACCTGTCTGGGATCTCACAGAGCTCGGTTCAGAGGTGTATCCACGCCATCACGGAGGCCATATCTGCCCTGTCGGCACAGTACATACAAATCAACGGGGACCAAGACCTCCAGGATGCCCGGGCAGAGGGATTCGCCACCATCAACTGCTGCCCGAGTCCAGGGGGTGATCAACGGGATGTATGCCCCCAACGGCAGATGACAGGCCGAACTACATAAATCTTTCTGGGTTCCACTTGATGAACGTGCAGTGATGTGTGACCATGAGATGTACATCATGCACGTCTGCACCTAATACCCAGGCAGTGTGCACAAGGTCTTCATCCTGGCACACTCGACAATTGCTAGCATGTTCAAGATGCAGCACCACCCCCACCCCCCACCCTGCCCCGGCTGAGGGGATGACTCCCGGGTGACAGGGGTTACCCATGTGGTTGTGGCTGATGACACCTATTCAGAGGCCGCAGACCGACACAGAGACCCTCTGCAACGATGCCCATGCAGTGATCGAGTGGTACTTGGCCTCCTGAAGATGCAGTTCTGGTGCGTGGACCGTTCTGGAGGGGACCTCCAGTATGATGCTGAGAGGGCCACCCATATTGTGGTGGCCCGCTGCGTCCTCCGCAACATTACTCAGCAAAGGGGCAACGTGCTGGAGGTGGAGGATGAACACCAGTCCTCATCTGACAAGGAGGATGTGGGGAAGGGTAAAAATGGTCAGGATATGAGGTCCAGATATGCGGGCGGCACGGTCACACAAGCGGCTAGCACTGTGCCTTCACAGCGCAATGGTACCAGGTTTGATTCCCCGCTGAGTCACTGCCTGTGCGGAGTCCGCACGTTCGCCCAGAGTCTGCGTAGGTTTCCTCCGGGTGCTCCGGTTTCCTCCCACAGTCCAAAGACGTGTAGGTTAGGTGGATTGGCCAAGCTAAATTGCCTTAGTGTCCAAAAAAGGTTAGGAGGAGTTATTGGGTTATGGGGATAGGGTGGAAGTGAGGGCTTAAGTGGTTCGGTGCAGACTCAATGGGCCGAATGGCCTCCTTCTGGACTGTATGTTCTATGTCGTACGACGTGCACCAGGGCAAATACGCACAAGGCGCTCTGACCGCTTACGGTTTCACCGACTTGGTGTGGGGAATGAAACTGGCCAGATGTACAGACACCGGATCGCACCTGCCACCCACACAACCGCCGCTCCGCCCCCCGGACACCCCCCACCTCCAACTCCCTCCGTGATACATATCTGCTGCACCTACAGGGTGCAGGCTCTAGATTGGCAATACAGCGGGTCTGGTCCATGAGATTGAGCAAGGTGACAACCCACTCTGCAAAGGGTTCTGGTGCTCCACATCATTTGACAATGTCTGACTCCTGCCCATGGTAGCACTTTCCACCGTCCACCTGGGTGATCCCTCAATGTAAGCTTCCCATTCCATCACACCGTCCCATCTGATCCCTGGGGTTACGGAGGTGGGGATTGTCGGGGGGATGAAGGTGGGGAGCCTAGGCCCCACAACGTCCACCCATCCCCCCCCCCCCCCCCCCCCCCCCACCACCGCCTCTCTGGCCAGCCCAGACCAGCCCACGCCTCACACCCATCTGACAGCGCACCGAGGCAGGTTGTAACAGCTGTTCAAAGTGCACAAGTATTTACAGAAATGTGCCCTAGCCGCAATACCTAAACTGTGCCCTTTACCCATGCCGACTTAACTTGTGTCTAACTTTCTGGCCTTACAGAGCCTAACGCTACGTCTTGGTGGATCCCCAAATGGTACATCAGGAGTAGAGGTGACCAGGGCAGCAAGGTGGTTCAGTGGTTAGCACTGCTGTCTCACAGAGCAGAGTACCCGGGTTCAATCCCGGCCACAGGTCACTGTCCGTGTGAAGTTTGCATATTCTCCCCGTGTCTGCATGGGTCTCACCCCCACAACCCAAAGATGTGCAGGGTAGGTGGATTGAACACGCTAAACTGCCCCTTAATTGGGAAAAAAAAGAATTGGGTACTCTAAATTTAGTTTTAAAAAGGAGTGGGGGTAGCCTGCTGTGATTCCCGTGCTACGACCTGTTTCGCATTGGCAGCTGTCATCTGGGGCACCTGGGTCTGGATGAGCCCGGCTGCTGCCGGATGTCCCATGTGGTCTCGTGATGCCCTGTTCTGCCCATTGCCCACCAGATGCAGCAGGGACTGGAGGGGGGACCTAGGTGCTGCAGTGTTCTGGCACCTCCCCTGCAGGAGTCACCAGCACGGGCCCGATCACCACCTCCTCCCTCAGGTTGTCTGATGGCACCCGGCCTACTCCATGGGTTGGGGGTGCAAGTGGAACTATCCCCTGAGGCTCTCCATCAACTGGCGGTGCCAGTCCTGGAGGCCCGCTCTGGTCTCGACCAGGGTCTGAATGCTCGCAGCCATGGAACACAGGGAGTGGACCATCACCACCAGGGTCTGCGCTACATCACCCATTGAATGTGCCACCATCATCTGGGTCTCAGTCACATCAGTCAGTGACTGCGCCATCTCCCTCTGGGACTGAGCCACCTCACTCTCTGTCTGCGGCATGTCATCCAGTGTCTGGGCAATGCCGCCGACGTTCTGAGCCATGGCCTGCTGTGACTGGGCCATGCTCAGGAATCCCTCGGCAATATGCAGGTGACTCTAGCACATGGCTGCCTGTGATAGGGCAGCCCTGTTCTGGGCCATGGCCACTGACTGCACAGAATTCCCCAGGCCTTGGACATGCTGATCCACAGCTGAAACCTCTGCCCCGAATGCCTCCACCGCAGACGCCACCCGTGCGGTGTTGGCCTGGGTGGCAAGCATGGTCGGCACCACCACCTACTGTTGCATGTGGTTGGACTTCTCCAACTGCACCTGCAGGTACTGGATGCTCGCCGACAATCCCTCATATAGTCCCTGGTTCTGCGACTGCATCTCCACAATCGATGGGACCGTCTGTACCAGAAACCCAAAACACATCTGGACGGCAGCTAGTCCCTGGGGTCAGCCTCCGACCGTCTGTCTCCTCAGGTGTTCTTACCTCAACCTGCTGTACTGCACCAGATAGTGTTCCAGGAGCTTCCTCACTAAAGTGTCCCACCATGGTGAGTGTCTCTGGGGTGGTGGAGGATGTTGGAGACAGCTATGACAGAGCTATCTTCAGACTCAATCTCCGGGTGTCTTGGGTCACAGGAATATGGCTCCCATCCGTTCTGTCTCCTCACCGCTGGTCAGCACACGGGGGGAATCGGAATCCGGCTGTGGCACTGGCTGGGGGTGGGGGACTCCAAATGGGCTCACCCCATCACCAACATTTGAGCTGTCAATTCCTTTTGTTGACACTGGAATGGCTCGCGCCACTTTTGACGCCAGTGTCAGAATTTGGCCGTGGGATCGGAGAATCCAGGCCCCTTTCTTTAGTGAACACTGGTGCAAAGTATTAATTTCGTACTTTCCTCTGGCACAACACATGGATTCCCCCATTGTCCTTAAGTGGTCCTATCCTTTCCCTGGCCATCCTCTTGCTTTTTATATATGAATACAAAGCTTTGGGATTCACCGTAATCCTACTTGCATAGGACTTTTCATGTCCCATCCAAACCCGCTGAATTTCCTGCTTCAGTACCTTCCTACTTTCATTATACTCCTCAAGGGTTTCGACTGTCCCCACCCTTCTAGACCGTACAAAAGTCTCCTTTCCTTTTTGACAATGTTCACAATATCCCTTGTTATCGAAGGCTTCCTAAACCTCCCATATTTATCCTTCATTTTCTCAGGAACGTGACTTTCCTGAATCCTAATCAACTATCGCTTGAAAGACTCCCACAAGTTCGATGCTGATTTACTATCCAACAGCCGCACCCAATCCAAATTCTTCAATTCCTGTCTAATGTTATCGTAATTTGCCTTTCCCCAGTTTAGCAACTTAACGCGAGGGTTACCCTCATCCCTGTCCAAAAGTATCCTAAAGCTTACGGAATTGTGGTCACTACTCCCAAAATGTTCCCCTACTGAAACCTCAACCACCTGTCCAGGCTCATTCCCCAATACCAGATCCAGTACCGCCCCTTCCCTAGTTGGACTATGTACATATTGCATCAAGAAGGCTTTGTGGCTATACCTTACAAACTCTGCCCCATCCAAACCCCTAGCACTAAGTGAGTCCCAGTCAATACAGGGGAAATTGAAATCCCGTCCCACAACAACCCTGTTACTTTTGCACCTATCCAGAATCTCTCTACCTATCTGCTCCTCTATCTCTCACTGGCAGTTGGGGGTCTGTAATGAACGTCCAACATTGTGATTGTCCCCTTCCTGTTCCTGAGCACTACCCAGATTGCCTAATTATATGAGCCCTCCAAGGTGTCCTCCTACAGTATGGCTATACTATTCTCCTTAACCAGTAACTGCCCCACCCCTTTTACATCCCCCTCTGTCTCTCCTGAAGCATCTATATCTTCCAATGTTCAGCTGCCAATCCTGCCCTTCCTTTAACCACATTTCTGTGATAGCCACAACATTATAATTCCAACTACTAATAAGTGCTCTCAGTTCAACTGCCTTACCATTATGCTTCTGGCGTTGAAACAAATACACTTCAAACCACTACCAGACAGGGTGATGTTGTTCTCTTATTTTTGTGCTCTATTTCCCCTTCAGTTATTACACCATCTAAGCTAACTCTTTGGTTCCCACCCCCCTACCATACTTGTTTAAATCCTCCGTGTGACTCTAGCAAACCTCCCAGCCACGATAATGGTGCCCCTCCAGTTTAGATGCAACCGTTCCTTCTTGTACAGGTCACACCTGCCCCGGAAGAGATCCCAGTGGTCCAGAAATCTGAAACCCTTCCTTCTGCAACACCAGCTCAGCCACATATTTAGCTGCACTATCCTCCTATTTTTAGCCTCACTGGCACGTGACACAGGGAGTAATCCCGAGATTACAACCCTAGAGGTCCGCTTTTTAGTTTATAGCCTAACTCCTTGAACTTCTGCAGGACCTCATCACTCTTCCTGCCTATGTTGTTATTACCTATGTGTACTATGACCTCTGGCTGTTCACCCTCCCCCTTCAGAATGTCCTGTGTCCGTGTTGGGCAAGCATCATGGTGTTTCAGAGGGTTGTCATCAGCCAAGAGTGGAAGGCCATGATCCTGTCCTTTAGAAGTCATGCTCTGATATTGCTGGAGGTGTAAAATCATGGGCGGATGGTTCTGGAATGAAGCATCACAACAGCTGCCAGTGAAACTGGCAAAATAAATTGCAGGATACTTTGGCAAATATCACACCAGTAACGTTTTGATGGAATAAAAGACCATTATGTTGAGTAATAGGTCTGTCCCTTCCTCTGGAAAACTGAAAGTGACACAATTGTGTTCAATAAGGCCTTATAAAGAGGGAAGCCAGCCAGTTCTGCAAATCACTAAGCTCTCTCGCTATGGCTCTCACCACCCATTGGAGATAGTGTGCTTATTGGCTTTTGTTACGAAAACATAATGAGCTACTTAATACAATTATGCACAGCAGTCTGGGAGATACGGATGATATCTTCACCAGCAGCCTGGAGGGAGCCTGAGGCAAAACAGTTCAGGATGGTGATAATTTCCACAGCCTCTGGCAAAGCATAACTCCAGGTTGAGAGGCAGTAGATGCTGCTGCAGGATTTTGGACAGATCTGCGACTGCCTGATTCATGAGGCGCAACCGACTGACCCACTCTAGTTGTAGCTGATTAGAGATCAATACAACTACCTTTTCCCAGATTTTTCATGAAGTTAATCACACTTATCTGAACAGCTGGCAGCTCTTTGCTGCGGATGATCTTGCAATTAGCACCATCAAACATTAACTGACTTTAACCTGACACATCCTTCCCAGTTTTAAAGGCAATTCGACTCTAGGAAAAATCCCACTGATATTTTCACAAACTTTTCTTTTACATCTCCGCTCAGCAGATGTCTGAGCAAATTGACCCTGTAGCTGGATAAGACATCCCATGAGCAACCCCTTCACTCCCTGGGTGAATGTCCAGAATTAGGATGAAAAGGGTTAATCAGGAATATTGCAGCAAGTATGATTGATTCTCTGAAGCAACTTGTTTGTGCAATATTGCTGCACTGTTTTAATTGCATGTATGAAACATTAGCCTCTCATCTGAACAGCAATGTAACAATATAGTTTATATAGTTATAAACCATCATATTTTGAAATAGTTAACCAAAGTATAGTGCTTCTAAAATGGAAGATGTGCAGTTGGAAAATCAGCTAATAAGCAGCTGGCCTGTGTGGGAAATACTGAGCTGAGATATACAAGAGAAGTTTGCTAAAATATCAATGGCATATCTCCTAGAGTTAAATTGGCTGTAAAACTGGAAAGGATGTGCCAGGTCAAAGACAGTTAATGTTTACTGGTGCTAATTGCAAGGACATCCTCAGCAAAGAGCTGCTATCTGTTCAGATAAGTGTGATTAACTTCACGAAAATGCTGGGAGAAAGTAGTTGTATTGATCTCCAATCAGCTACAACGAGAGAGTTGTGGCAGAGCTGTCACATGCAGCAGTGATAAGGTAGGGTGTAAAGAGAGAGGCAATACGTCTCAGTACGGCCCTACAGATCCTCCAAAGAAGACAGAGTCCTTGAGCTAATGTAGCTCCTGTACCAAGGTACTCCATGTGCCTCGTTGGTAGAATTGCCTCTGGTTGCGTAGAGCCCTCTCTCTGACTATTAAGGTAATGTTGCTGCAAACTGGGGCTTGAAGTCTGTCATAAAGATAAAAATACAAATTAAATTAATATACGCATACAATCAGTTCTGATTTGGCATGTCTATTGCTCAAGTTTATATTCAGAGACATGACAAAATTGTTTAGGTCTACACCTGCTGTGCAACAACAGACCCAACTGTTGCTTGTTCTGGCTGCTGTTGCTATTGCACTTCCTTCAAATGTTCATCCATCCAGAATAACAAAGAACAAATGGAACACATGAGAAGTTGGAAATGCTTTGTCAGGATGATTAAAGCACAGAAACCAAAACTATTCATCTTCAAGCCCTGGATTGCTTTGACAACCAGTAATCAAAAAAAGCATTGAAATCCTATTAACCCAAATGACTTCACATGAAAATACCTTGACGTGAAAGTCCGTTTAAATCCTTTTCCCAGTCAAATCAAAACTCTGAGGTTTTACTGAGTTTAGGATTGGGCAACTGCCCTGTCCCAATAAAATAGCAGTGAGGTTCCAATGATATCAGGAGGCACTGACCACAAAATTCAGCTCCTTAGATCCAGTTTTAGCCACACCATATCTGAGTTTCTGGTGAAAACATTTTTGCGTGCAGGGAGTGTCTGCCGCAAGTTTGCAGAGTTGGAAAACTTGGATATTAATAAGCGTGTAACACTGATTTCACATCAGCGCTATCTGTGCTATCAGTGCTCCAGTTAATTTCAGTTCTCAACACACACAACTGAACATCTGTTTACTGCTGGTTAAAGGGATGATCAACCACTTACAGGCTCATTGTTGGTGGCTTTCTAAAGGCTTTGGCTTTGATTTTAGAAGCATTTGGTGGTTTCTCGAGTTGTTAATGTTTACAGGGGTTAGTCTTCTTCTTTGGCAATCGCTCGCGAATGAGTATGATGGTCCACTCGGCGGCACAATGGTTAACATTGTTGCCTCAAGGTGCTGAGGACCCGAGTTCAATCCCGGCCCGGGTCACTGTCTGTGTGGAGTTTGCACATTCTCCCTGTTGTGGTAATATGCCTGTAAGTGATATTATAGCTGGCTGGCGGTGCGACCTCCAACCACCAGGTGGTGGTACAAGCCCACCATGCCTCAAGATAGTGGCCATGTGACGAGGCATTCAGATATAAGTGGGGACACATCCGGTGATCCGGAGATGGTTATAAAACCTACAAGAGGACAGTCCTGCACGAGGGGTAGTTCCAGAGGAGTACAAAGAAACTCCATGATAACTTGCTCTGTACCAGATTGTTATCTTACCACGTGTGATTTAATAAAAATCCTGATTTGGACATGTCTCAAGTTATTTGGTAGATTCCTTGCTAGACATCCAACACCTGTGTCAGCATGGGTTTCACCCCCTATAACCCAAAAAAGATGTTCAGGCTAGGTGGATTGGCCACGTTAAATAGGCCCTTATTTGAGAAAGAAGAATTATAGTTCACCTAAGAAATCCCGTGTTAATGGTCATGATTCTATGGGTCCTTGCATGGCTAATGAGCCCAGTCCTTGAGCCACATCTTTGACCGTAAACTTGGCAGGTATTTCTGGGAGGTTGGATCAGTCCTTGGACTTGAGCTCACTGGTATTCCTTTCTCAGGTTCTTTTTCCAGGCCTCCTCTTGCCATAGTTGAAGAATTATGTCCCTTCAATTAGGAGGTTCCTCCAATAGGTCTCTTCTGTTAAGGGTCTCCCAGGCATTGACGTTGATGTCAAGGGCTGGTTTATCTCAGTGGGCTAGACAGCTGGCTTGTGATGCAGGACAAGGCCAGCAGCGAGGGTTCAATTCCCATACCAGCTTACCCGAACAGGCGCCGAATGTGGCGACTAGGGGCTTTTCACAGTAACTTCATATTGTGACAATAAAAGATTATTATTATGTTGCATTTCTTGAGGTAAATCTTCAGAGTGCCTTGAAGAGCTTCCTTTGTCCTCTGTTTGGAAACCTGCCTTGAGCTGGGTGAAGAAGATTGCTCTGACATCCTAAGCACATGGCCGGCTGAGACAGGGTATAGGACCGTGTCCTGAATTTAAGGACATTGTATAAACCTCTTGTAGACAGCTATGGGTGTAGTATCATGCATATTCCACTGAGACCACAGCAAGTCAGGCAGAATGAGTAGAGGCAATGGAAAACAAGACAGGCTGCCGGAATACGGAAGAAGCGGAGGGGAGATCGGGGCTGAGTTTTTAATCAGGCAACATGTCTTCAAGAAAAGAGAAGTAATTGGAGAAAACTTGAAGGGGAGGGAGAAATTAAATAGTCCTTGCTAACTTTCCCACTTTCTTGCCTCCTCCATTGAATGATCCTTACTGGGTACAGTTCCTTGCGTGGCAGTTGTCGTTTAGTGTCAATTTCAAGTGGACATTCATCAGATATAAGCTTAAACCGTGTCCATTCCACCACTTCAAGTCTGACACATTATCCCAGTCCTCACTTGACACCACGTAAGTGCATCCATAAGAAGCCATAAAATAGCAATTAATCCTCTGTAAACCTGGCTGCCACTGAATTCAGGCAGAAAACCTGAGAAAATACCAAGCATTCATGTAGGTTGCAAGACTAATACCACAACAATTACACTATCGTACTCCCCTGCTACAACCTGAATTGTTCCCTTTATGCATGCGATTGTGACTAGTATAAATCAAACTACTTTGAGGAACAATAGGATACTTGAGAGTAAAGCCCATACACTATACATGGATTTGACAGGCATGTTTCCAGTGAGAGAGAAAGGATTGAAGGATGAGATAAGATACTGGGTAAGTGAGGAAAGCTTGTTAATCATAATTTCTTTATTCTTAAACTTCCGCTTTTATGGTTATGATATCTTTATGGTTGCTTAGGCGGATAAACCAAAATTAGTCTATTCAGGATATTGAATTCTACCATCAAATCCTTTAACAGAGCTCAATCTAACCATGTTTTGTGACTTTCCCAATGGCAACTCATATTTAAAAATATCTGAGAAAATGCACAGTTTGTAGAATCATAGAATTTACAGTGCAGAAGGAGGTCATTCGGCCTATCGAGTCTGCACGGCCCTTAGAAAGAGCACCCTACTTAAGCCCACCTCTCCACCATACCCCTGCAACCCAGTAACCCAACCTAACCTTTTGGACACAAAGGGGCAATTTAGCATAGCCTATCCACTTAACCCGCACATCTTTGGACTGTGGAAGGAAATTGGAGCAAACCCATGCTGACACAGGAAGAAAGTGCAAACTCCACACACAGTCACCGGAACTGAACCTGGGACCCTGTAGCTGTGAGGCTGCAGTGCTAACCACTGCGCCACCGTGACTGTTATATAGACTGAGTTATAAGGAATGTCAGTGTTCAGTGAGCTGCTCTCAACTACGTCAGTAAGGAAACTATAGCATAGAGATGACTTGCTGATATTAAAATATGAACATTTGATTTATTTGTATCACATTCCACTGTCTGCTATAAACAGGGCTCATGTATTCTTGCTCATGTAAACTTTTAGATATTAGAACTGGCAAGAATAATTAGTTTGTAAAGAGCTTGTAATTAACCTCCATATGCCCAGGTTGAGAAGAAGAAAATAATTCAGAGTTCCTATCCATGGTTGCTATCGAGCTAACTGTGCTTGAAGTTGCTGAAAATAGGATGAGCTTACAGCTGTAACACTTCCTGTGCAACTTACCTGCTGACTCTGACTTTCATATTAACACTATGCTGAGATGCCAGAGGGTGACTGACATCTAAAGCCTGGAGCCCAGGAAGATGTTCCTTTTAGAGAGGACAGATTGAGGAAAATAATTGAATACAGTAGTGACCATTTTCCACTATATTTTTCTTACTTTGAAAGACAATGTTAATTTCATCAGTTTTTCAAACTATCTCTCTTTTAAAAGAAAAAAATAAAAGTAAAACTTTAGATTGGAGGCTTATTTTCTTACTATCAGCTTTCGAAAACAGCAAGAATGGAAGGCAGCAAATTGTTTTTGTCAGTTCAATTTCATTGTTACATGGAAAGACAACTAGAGGTAAGAGGAAGGCTACCTATCAGGTATTACTCTCATTTAGGGCACAATGTTTTGTTTGGCTTCTAAAATATTT
This sequence comes from Scyliorhinus canicula, assembly GCF_902713615.1. NCBI lineage: Eukaryota > Metazoa > Chordata > Chondrichthyes > Carcharhiniformes > Scyliorhinidae > Scyliorhinus > Scyliorhinus canicula. Next base: position 80,319,592 of record NC_052148.1, read on the forward strand.
AATGAAAAGCATGGTTCATGCTACATTCTCCAAACGAAAATTGTGAGCCGAGTCATTTCAGTCAACGGGATCCTGAAGGTGACCCTGGATAAGGGCAAAAAACTATTCATAGGAGGCAAAGCGTGTTCAACAAGAATTGAGTTTCACATTTTCACACTGAAAGATTTACCCAATGATCCAATTCAATCATACCACAATTTATGGAAATGCAGTTTTGACCGATGTGGGATAAATGTAATAATTTCATTAAGATTGATATTGAAACGCAAATTTATAGCTTTAGAACTTTCGAGGGATGATGGGAAATTTAGCCAATACCATCTGTTTTTAATAAATGTTTTTAATGATTTTCATGTTTTATGGTACATGGTTATCAATGTCAAGTTGTATTTTTACAAATTTCCATCTGGGAGGGGGTTGATACTCTCCTCCCACCCCCTCCCACCCACCCCCCACCCCCCAATTGAATGATCCAATTCAATCATACCACAATTTATGGAAATGCAGTTTTGACCGATGTGGGATAAATGTAATAATTTCATTAAGATTGATATTGAAACGCAAATTTATAGCTTTAGAACTTTCGAGGGATGATGGGAAATTTAGCCAATACCATCTGTTTTTAATAAATGTTTTTAATGATTTTCATGTTTTATGGTACATGGTTATCAATGTCAAGTTGTATTTTTACAAATTTCCATCTGGGAGGGGGTTGATACTCTCCTCCCACCCCCTCCCACCCAACCCCCGCCCCCCATACAGAGTGTCACACGTGAAAATACAGCTGTGTTGTGAGCTGGCATCCCGTGGCCTTGTTTAGGGTCCCTCTTCCACAGCTCTGCCGCCTACCTTTTTGCCTTGCCAGTTTCTGACCCTTTCCCCTCCTCTCCCCCCCCCTCCCACCTCTACCCACTCCCCTTCCTCCCCTACCCCCCCCCCCCCACTCTTTCTGAATAAATTCTACTTAGCCCATGAGACCAGAAGACATAGGAGCAGAATTAGACCACTCGGCCCATCGAGTCTGCTCCGCCATTCAATCATGACTGATATTTTTCTCATCCCCATTCTGCTGCCTTCTCCCCATAGCCCCTGATCCTCTTATTAATCAAGAACCTATCTATCTCTGTCTTAAAGACACTCAGTGATTTGGCCCCCACAGCCTCCTGTGGCAGAGAGTTCCACAGATTCATCATCCTCTGGCTGAAGAAATTCCTCCTCATCTCTGTTTTAAAGGATCGGCCCTTTAGTCTGATATTGTGTCATCTGCTTCTAGTTTTTCCTACTAGTGCAAACATTCTCTCCACATCCACTCTATCCAGGCCACACAGTATCCTGTACGTTTCAATAAGATCCCCCCTCATCCTTCTAAACTCCAACAAGTACAGGCCCAGAGTCCTCAACCACTCCTCATATGACAAGCTCTTCATTCCAAAGATGATTCTTGTGAACGTCCTCTAGACCCTTTCCAAGGCCAGTACATCTTTCCTGAGATACGGGGCCCAAAACTGCTCACAGTACTCCAAATGGGGTATGACCAGAGCCTTATGCAGCCTCAGAAGTATATTCCTGGTGAAGAGGTAGAATTCTGAATGGACTACAGAAGATACAAAATGGATACCGCCTGATATAAAATGGACTCTGTCAATGTTCTTGACCCTATGTTATTATCAGTGTCTGCTGCTGAAGTAGTGATCCACAAACAGATGCATCCGGAGAGATAATGAGCCATTGGCAACCTTTGCCCAATGTCTTCTTAGCTACTTTTAACTGACAAAGGGGCCCCAAAATTAAGGAACTAGCCAGGAATGAGGAAGGACATGTTTCAACGTGGCTGGACTATTGAACCCATGACTTTGTGTAACCGTTATCTAAGTAATGAATTGACCGGGTAAGGCAAACTGCCAATTAGAGGCGATAGGAGCTAACTTGTAGCCATTTATGGCATTGAAGATGCATGTTATGAATTGTGATGCGAACAGAATTGATTGGGCATATGTAAATGCAAATGCAAACTAATTCCGCTTTCCTTCTGTATATTAACCCAGTGCGACCTCAGCTCAGGCGAGGAAAGGTGCTGCACAGACCGTGGGAGTCAAAGGCCTTTTCTCCCAGAGCGCTGAAAATTAATAAATTGTTTCTTTACTCACTCAAAGGTCTATTCATGAAATTTTCACCTACAATATGGTGTCGTCGGCAGGATGTCATGGAACTGAGCAGCCGTTCGGGTCAGTGAATGGTGTGAGTAGTCAAACTTTGACCACCCAGAAATTAGAGAAATTCGGCAAGATGACTGATCAGGGACGTGGCACCGGAATAACCAAAATAATAGACAGACTACGTGAGTGAGAGAAGTGACCTAACTGGTTTAACTTTAATGTGATACTGCCGCGTTGAGAATTAACAAATGAGATTGTTTACAGGTGCGAGAGGTGATTGATGGATGTATGTTAAAGGACGATGTTGTGAGGCCCTGATCAGGTCAACGGGCATCGGAGAGAGAAGGGGGGGTGTTGTGGAACCCGCCCGCGGAGGCAAGAGTTACACGTCCGGACTTTCTCGGGAACGGAGGAGGACGCTGCCGGACCTCTGAGAACCTCGCCGTGAATACGTGAGTACTATAAGAAGTTTGTGTATTCTCGGTAGGAAAGAATAGGGGGACTATCTCGATCAGGGGTGGGCAAACTTTTCCGTGCAAGGGCCACATTCAGAAATTCACAATTTTAAAGGGCCGCGTAGTATATTAAGTAAAATAATTACTTCACCCGGTTATGATTCTGGGCGCCTCATATAGAACATAGAACAGTACAGCACAGAACAGGCCCTTCGGCCCTCGATGTTGTGCCGAGCAATGATCACCCTACTCAAGTCAACGTATCCACCCTATACCAGTAAGTAACCCAACAGCCCCCCCATTAACCTTAAAAAAAAATTATATATTTTTTTCTTTTTTTTATGACTTGATCTTGGTGGGCCGCATAAAGACCTTTGGCAGGCCGCATGCGGCCCGCGGGCCGTAGTTTGCCCACCCCTGATCTAGATATAAACATTCTCCAATCACACAGGGACGGTAAGTAAATTCATAATGGCAGCGAAAGAAGTTAAAAGGGGGTCTCCTGGCTCCCTAATAAACTGTTACATGACAGACCGACAGTTGTTAATTAAAAAGATGCAGTAGGACAGCTGGGACGTTTCACATACTTTGGAACTCCAGAGAGATTGGTTGACAAAACAAACTAAAGACAAGATCAAGAAAACAGGGGTACCTTTGGTACATCAATTGGCAGGACTAATAGAACAAGTAAATGTGGTAAAACAGAAGAAGCAGAACTAGAGACGGGAGTGAAATGTCAAACAAAAATCATAAAGGAATTAGAGTATAAATTGCATGGCGGGGGGGGGGGGGGGGGGGGGGGGGGGGGGGGGGAATGGGGCCGTGTCCGAACATGGCCTCCCTGCCCCCATATGATAGTACAGAACCAACTGATCCTCTTAGTGAGGAGACTGAGGAGACGGTCGATGTGGCACCCATGAGCCGAGGGAGTACCTTGGCAAACCTGACCACCAGTTACAAACCATTCACCCCGGGAAAAAGACAACAGATTAGGAGCCCTGGGAAAACTTCAGCCCCGAAGCCAGAATGTAAACTTTTGGACGGAACTCAATGCTGTCTGGGTGGGTCACCAACTGCACTTAAGAGACATTCACCAACTAATCAGGGCAGCATGTCCGGTGGACAAGTGGCGACTTGTGGCCAGCGGTCCTGCGGTTGCTGCATCCCAGGATTTTAGCGGGGGATATTGGACCCACGCAGTGCCTCTCACAGATGAGACAGACGTCCAACAGCCAGCTGTCGCCCTTTTTAAGGCTGAAGTCCAACGCGTCTCAGGTGATTCACCCACAAACTGGAGTAAGATCACTACCACCAAACAAAGAAAAGGCGAGGGAGTGTCAGAATATGGGGAGCGGCTATTTACGGTTTATCAAGAAAGTTCGGGCCAAGCTAACGCTGTTAGGACAGACCCGGCATTCATACAAGCCTTCAAGGACGGCTTGTCAAGTGAACATCAGGCCATCATTAAACTGGGGGTAGTGACCACCAGGAACTATGGTGACTTAGTGGAATGGACATGTGGGGTAGATGGGTGCGCTGGTGAAGACACTGAGAGTTAAGATAAACAGGAAAAGGTGGCGGCTGTGGCCAAGTGGGAGTTCGGAGCGAAGCCCAAGAAAGGGCCATGCCACAATTGTGGAAAAATGGGCCACTTCGCGAAGGAATGTAAGGGCAAGAAGATTGAGAAACAATGTAACTATTGTAATAAACGGGGCCATTTGGAAGCTGCCTGTTTAAATAAACATTGCAAGCTGCCTGGAGGCCAAAATACCCTATCCGCTGCAGTGTATAAGGAATGGCACTCATCAAAGCAGCACAGTAGCACAAGTGGATAGTACTGTGCCTTCACAGCGCCAGGGTCCCAGGTTTGATTCCCTGATGGGTCACTGTCTGTGCGGAGTCTGCACATTCTGTCCGTGTCTGCGTGGGTTTCCTCCGGGTACTCCGGTTTCCTCCCACATTTCAAAGACGTGCAGGTTAGGTGGATTGACCATGCTAAATTGCCCTTAGTGTCCAAAAAGGTTAGGAGGGTTATTGGGTTACGGGAATAGGGTGGAAGTGAGGGCTTAAGTGGGTCGGTGCAGACTGGATAGGCTGAATGGCCTCCTTCTGCACTGTGTGTTCTATGTTCTATGTAAAGCGCTAGAGTTATCAGAAAACAAGACAATGAACATTTATACAGACAGTAGGTACGCTTTTGGAGTCGTACATGACTACATGACTGCTTGGGGTAGGAGGGGATTTATCACAACAGGAGGTAATCATATAAAACATCAGTTGAGAATAGAAGCCCTCTTTGAGGCTAGTAACAAACCCCAACAGGTAGCAGTGATTAAAATTAAGGCACATCAGAGGGAATCGGACCGGAACCGCTTGGACTGGATAAATCACATGGGGAATCAAGCCGCAGACCTAGTTGTCCAAAAGGCGTTAGAACAGAATGAGGTTGAGGAAGCACCAATTGCCCTTGTGGACCACACGGAGAAAGAGATAATTATTAAAGAACTCCATGAGAACACCCCCGATGGAGAAAGCGGTACGTGGGAAAAGCAAGGCGCGGAGAAGGGTAGAGATGGAGTTTGGCGAAAGGATAATCGGGTAATGGCCCCCAAATGTATTCAACATACATTATTGGAGCTCCACCATGGGCTTGGACACTCAGGCAGGGAAGCCATGGTAGGGAGCCTGGGAAGGGAGTGGTGGTGGAAAGGAATGGGGCGAGATGTTGCACAATACTGTCATCGGTGCGTCACCTGTGCCCAGCATAATCTGGGGAGACCCATAAAAGTCAGAATGGGACACCAACCCAGACCAGGGGGACCATGGGAACACTTGCAGATAGATTTTACAAGTCCCCTGCCACCATCACGTGGCAAAACATACTGCCTAGTGATTATCGATCAATTCACCCGATGGGTGAAGGCATTCCCTGCGCGGAATTGTACCACCTTGACAGTCGCCAGAGTCTTAGCTGAAGAAGTAATTCCCCGAAGGTGAGAGCCTATTCAAATAGACTCAGACCAGGGTACCCATTTTACTGGAAGTGTGATAAAAACGGTGTGCCAATTAATGGGAATAAAGCAGAAATTCCACATTCCCTACCATCCCCAAAGCTCGGGAATAATGGAGCGGATGAATCGAACTCTTAAAAATGCGCGAGCAAAGGCAATGCAGACATCAGGAAAAACCTGGACCAAAGTATTGTCTATTATCTTAACGAAATTGCGGGCCACGGGAAACCGAACCACAGGTTTAACCCCTTATGAACTAATGGCAGGAAGAGCGATGCAATTACCAGAAGGCATAACAGGCGGGGCCGATGTGGGTCCCCCAAAAGACAGATTAAATCGGTACGTTCTGGAAATTAGTACACAACTCAAAACGATGCGACAGAACGCTCGTGACAATCAGGAAAATAATGACCGGGCACAAGAGCTCGCGATGGCGGCTTATGTTCCCCTGGCGGGTAGTAAGGTTATGGTAAGAACCCTGCCCAGTAAACCAGGGTTTGTCCCAAAATGGAGCGGGCCTTACGAGATTATAATTAGTGGAGACATGTGTGCCTGCCTGGACATAAGGGGAAAAGGAGTGTGGAAACATTGGACACAACTGAAATTATTTGAGGAGCGGACAACCTCATAGGGCTTCGCCCATTCATACCGGTTATGTGTAGATGAGAAAATTGGACGTGGTTGTTTCAGCCTAAATCAGATAACCAAGCTACGAAGTAATGGATGATGAACTGATGCTTGCTTTTGTATTTATCTTCCAGATCGTTCAATTTATGATTATGTAATTTATATCTATCCGGATCCTTGTCTTGTGTTCGTTGCTTGGTTTAGGGATAAGCTAAGGGAGTGAATAGAGATAAGGATGGGAAGCAAGATGATGTGCTTCTCCAGTCTTCTAAGGAATGTAGTCGCATTAATGTGTATTGTCACGGGTGTAAGGGTGATGTGATTGGAAGACAATCTTTTTTATAATACTCATATACGATTGTACAGAAAGCAGTCTGCGTGTTGCCCGTTGGCCAAGTCTGTACAGGACTAGTTTGTGGCCACTCCGAGTTGGACCCTCCTCCAATTATACACTGCAGACACATCAGATAGACCCTGTGTGGGACAGACAGGCAGCTACAGTAGGAGCATACAAGGAAGATGCGTGGAACTAATAAACCCCACGCACCCCACTTGCTGGGGAATACAGGGGACTGGAGGGACACGATGTTCAGAGAAGACGGAGTATCCCCTATGTTTTACGGGGCAGGGATGGGGATGTGTCTGTGCCCAAAAATTCCACATGTGTACAGAAACAGTGTGCTCACCAACATTGTTGAGTACATCGGAGCCAGTTCGCCTGTACTTGCGATAAGGAAAGATGCTTTAACGTCACATCGAGTGACAATTTATTTGCGGCCACTGTAACTGAACCCATGTAATCTTCGCAGCCTGGGCGTACCCATTCGATTCTTACCAATAGATTGGTTTTAATGGGAAATCAAACAACACCCGCAATTGGTGGTATGCATAGTTCGTACAGACCAATAACCGAGCCGTTAAAAGCGAGCCAAGGAGGGATTTATGTTCTTCCTCAACGGTACGTTCACCACGCCGATACCTACCCTCACGGTCCTTTTCGCGGTGGGTGCCATGCCCTCAAGCGGGTCATATCCATAGGAGAATAGTGACTCAGGCAATTGGCATGGAATTCTGCACTGATTGGATCACTCGGCTACGGGCTCCTTAGTTCCCTATCATTGGGAGGATTGGCGGGGGTGATCAGTTGGCCATTGGCCTTTTGGAGGAGTTTGGGGAACATGGATCATGCATTCACTGATAATAGTTGCCGTTATGTGTTTGTTTTTTTGCTGTCTTATAAGCATAGCAAAACTATGTTGTGCTAAGATAATGGACAGGTCCTACCAGTCGCGCCGTGCAGAACAAGGATGCCTATGATGAACAGACCCCTCCAATGTGCCCGTCCCCCGTACAACGACCATGACGTCCCGGACGGGGAAATATCGAGATGGATATGAAGTGCCCAACAGGAGATGTGGTCAGCTTGGGACATCGGGATGTCCAAGGACCAAAAGGGGGTACTGAAGAGGTTGAATTCCGAACGGACTACAGAAGCTACAAAATGGATGCCGCCTGATATACAGTGGACTCTGACAATGTTCTTTACCCTATGTTATTATCAGTGTTTGCTGCTGAAGTCGTAAAGCTTTGTGCAAAACAAGTGATCCACAACCACATGCATCCGGAGAGACAATGAGCCATTGTCAACCTTTGCCCAATGTCTGTATTCTTAGCTACTTGTAACTGACAAAGAGGCCCCAAATTAAGGAACTATCCAGGAATGAGGAAGGACATGTTTCAACATGTCTGGGCTATTGACCCCATGATTTTATGTAACCGTTACCTATGCAATGAATTGATCGGTATGGTAGTCACCACTAACTGTATTATATGGTGCTATGTCTTTTCGTCCGACGTCATTTCGTCCAACGACACTTCGTCCACGTCTTTTGGTCCAACGTCTTTTTGTCCGCACGTCTTTTGGTCCAACATCTTTTTGTCCGATGATTTTTTTCGTCAAAGACTTTTTGTGACTTGTCACGTTTTTTTGTCGGATGATTTTTTTTGTAAAAGACTTTTTGTAACTTGACTTTTTGTAACTTGCTTAGTAGCACTCCACTCCACTCCCCACATTAACTTTTTGTAAATAGAAATCTTCTCTAATGCACATAGCAAGGTATAATATGCCATAAAGGATTTTTATTACCGGTCTCTTTCCTTTAACGAGCCTCGTTAAAGGATAGTTATTATCGTTCTCTTTCCTTTAACGAGCCTCGTTAAAGGATAGATATTATCGTTCTCTTTCATAATTCGCCCATCCCGAAATAGCAAAGTTCATTGTGTCAACGAAGAGTAAACGGAAGGTAGCTGATGGAAATAACTATATCTACGATTTTCATTCGAGCAGTGCAAACCTAGGAAAAGAATACTGGAGATGTGAGAAAAGAAGGCTATGTTCAGTGCGGATTCACACGGTCACGGAAAACAATTGTGAGAGGACGTGGTGCCAGACGAAGGAGAGAAACACCTACATTCCCGACAGCTGTAGAACATAGAACATAGAACATAGAACAGTACAGCACAGAACAGGCCCTTCGGCCCTCAATGTTGTGCCGAGCCATGATCACCCCACTCAAACCCACGTATCCACCCTATACCCGTAACCCAACAACCCCCCCCCTTAACCTTACTTTTATTAGGACACTACGGGCAATTTAGCATGGCCAATCCACTTAACCCGCACATCTTTGGACTGTGGGAGGAAACCGGAGCACCCGGAGGAAACCTACGCACACAGGGGGAGGACGTGCAGACTCCACACAGACAGTGACCCAGCCGGGAATCGAACCTGGGACCCTGGAGCTGTGAAGCACTTATGCTAACCACCATGCTACCCTGCTGCCCCAACTCCCTGAGCCTGATATCACACTCCCTCAGTCTGATATCTCATTACACCAGACTGATATCCCACTCCCTCAGACTGATATCCCATTCCCAAGGTCTGATATCCCACTCCCCCAGACTGATATCCCAGTCCCTCAGTCTGATATCCCACTCCCCCTGTCTGATATCCCACTCCCCCAGACTGATATCCCACTCCCTCAGTCTGATTTTCCACTCCCACAGTCTGATATCCCACTCCCACAGTCTGATATCCCACTTCCTCCGACTGATGAACCTCACCCCCAGACGGATATCCCGCTCCCCCAGTCTGATATTCCACTCCCCCAGTCTGATATTCCACTCAGTCAGTCTGATATCCCTATCCCTCAGTCTGATATCCCACTCCCTCAGTCTCATATGCCACTCGCCCAGTCTGATATCCCGATCCCCGAGTGTGATATCCCACTCCCTCATTCTGATATCCTATACCCCAGTCTGATATCCAACTACATGAATATGATATCCAACTCCCCCAGTCTGATATCCCGATCCCCGATTCTGATATCCCACTCCCTCGGGATGACATCCCAATCCGTCAGTTTGATATCCAACTGCCCCAGTCTGATATCCCACTGCCCCAGTCTGATATCCCACTCCCTCAGTCTCATATGCCACTCGCGCAGTCTGATATCCCGATCCCCGAGTGTGATATCCCACTCCCTCATTCTGATATCCTATACCCCAGTCTGATATCGCACTCCCTCAGTCTGATATCCCACTCTCTCAGTCTGATATTCCACTCAGTCAGTCTGATATCCCACTCCCTCAGTATGATATACCATCCCTCAGTCTGATTATCATCTCCCTAAGTCTGATATCCCACTCCCACAGACCGATATCCCACTCCCTCAGGCTGATATTCCACTCTCTCTGTATGATATGCCACTCCCTCAGTCTGCTTATCATCTCCCTCAGTCTGATAACCCACTCCCTCAGTCTGATATCCCACTACCACAGACCGACATCCCACTCTCTCAGGCTGATATCCCACTCCCCGAGTCTGATATCCCACTCCCTGCGTCTGATATCCCACTTCTCCAGTCAGATATCCCACTCCCTCAGTCTGATATCCCACTCCCCCAGTCTGATACACCACTCCCTCATTCTGATATCCTACTCCGCCAATCTGATATCCAACGACATGAATCTGATATCCCACTCCCGCAGTCTGATATCCCACTCCCTGATTCTGATATCCCACTTCCCCAGTCTGATGTCCCACTCCCTCAGTCTGATACCCCACTGCCTCAGTCTGATATCCCACTCCCCAGTCTGATATCCCACTCCCCCAGTCTGATACCCCAATCCCTCATTCTGATGTCGCACTCCCTCAGTCTGGTATCCCACTCCCCCAGTCTGATACCCCACTCCCTCATTCTGATATCCCATCCCTCATTCTGATATCCCACTCCCCCAGTCTGATATCCCACTCCCCCAGTCTGATATCCCACTCCCTCAGTCTGGGATCCAACTCCCCCAGTTTGATACCCCACTCCCTCATTCTGATATCCCACTCCCTCAGTCTGGTATCCCACTCCCTCAGTCTGATATCCCACTGCCCCAGTCTGATATCCCACTCCCCCAGACTGATATCCCACTCCCAGTCTGATATGCCACAAACTCAGACTGATATCCCCCTCCGCCAATGAGATATCCCACTACCTCAGTCTGATATCCAACTCCCTAAGTCGAATATCCCACTCACTGAGTCTGATATCTCACTACCCCAGACTGATGTCCCGCTCCCTCAGTCTGATATCCCACTCCCTGAGTCTGATATCTCACTACCCCAGACTGATATCCCACTCCCTCAGTCTGATATCCCACTCCCCCAAACTGACATCCCACTCCCTGACTCTGATATCACACTCCCTCAGTCTGATATCTCACTACCCCAGACTGATATCCCACTCCCTCAGTCTGATATCCCACTCCCCCAGTCTGATATCCAACTCCCTCAGTCTGATATCCCATTCCCATGGTCTGATATCCCACTCCCTCAGACTGATATCCGATTCCCAAGGTCTGATATCCCACTCCCCCAGACTGATGTCCCAGTCCCTCAGACTGATATCCCACTCCCCCTGTCTGATATCCCACTCCCCTAGACTGATATCCCAGTCCCTCAGTCTGATATCCCACTAACCCAGTCTGTTATCTCATTCCCTCAGTCTGATATCCCATTAACCAGTCTGATATCCAACACCCCCAGACTGATATTGCCCTAGTTTAGGCTGATATCCCACTCCCCCTCATTTCGATATCTCACTCCCTGAAGTCTGATATCTCAGTCCCTCTGTCTGATATCCCACTCCCACAGTCTGACACGCCACATACTCAGACAGATAACCCACTTCACCAATCTGATATCCCACTCCCTCAGTCTGATATCCCACTCCTCCAGTCTGATATCCCACTTCCTCAGTCTGATGTCCCACTGCCCCAGTCAGATATCCACTCCCTCCGTCTGATATTCCACTCCCCCAGTTTGATTTCCCACTCCCTCAGTCTGATATCACACTCACCCAGTCTGATATCCAACTCCCCCAGTCTGATACCCCACTCCCTGATTCTAATATCCTACTCCCCCAGTCTGATATCCAAATAGATGAATCTGATATCCCACTCCCTCAGTCTGATATCCCGATCCCTGAGTGTGATATGCCACTGCCCTAGTCAGATATCCCACTGCCCCAGTCTGACATCCCATTCCCTCGGTCTGACATCCCTCTGCTCAGTCTGATATTCACTCTCCCCGCCTGATATCCCACTCCCCCAGTCTGATATCCCACTCCCACAGTCTGATATTCCACTCTCTCAGTATGTTATTCTTCTCCATCAGTCTGATATCCCACTCCCTCAGTCTGATATCCTTCTCCATCAGTCCGATATGTCACTCCCTCAGTCTGATATCCAATTCTCCCAGTCTGATATCCCACTCCCTCAGTCTGATATACGACTCCTCTAGTCTGATATCCCACTCCAACAATCTGATATCCCAGTCCCTCAGTCTGATATCCCACTCCCCCAGTCTGATATCCCACTCCCTCAGTTTGATATCCCACTCCCCCAGTCTGATATCCCACTCCCTCAGTCTGATACCCCACTCCCTCATTCTGATATCCTACTCCGCCAATCTGATATCCAACTACATGAATCTGAAATCACACTCCCGCAGTCTGATATCCCACTCCCCCAGTCGGATATCCCACTCCCTCAGTCTGATATCCCACTCCCCCAGTCTGATATCCCACTCCCTCAGTCTGATATCCCACTCCCCCAGTCTGATATCCCACTCCCTCAGTCTAATACCCCACTCCCTCATTCTGATATCCTACTCCGCCAATCTGATATCCAACTACATGAATCTGATATCACACTCCCGCAGGCTGATATCCCACTCCCCCAGTCGGATATCCCACTCCCTCAGTCTGATATTCCACTCCCCCAGTCGGATATCCCACTCCCTCATTCTAATATCCCAGTCCCCCAGAGTGATATCCCACTCCCACAGACAGATATCCCACTCTCTCAGGCTGATATCCCACTCCCCCAGTCTGATATCCCACTCCCTGAGACTGATATCCCACTTCTCCAGTCTGATATCCCACTCCCTCAGTCTGATATCCCACTCCCCCAGTCTGATACCCCACTCCCTCATTCTGATATCCTACTCCCCCATTCTGATATCCAACTACATGAATCTGATATCCCACTCCCGCAGTCTGATATCCCACTCCCTGAGTCTGATATCCCACTTCCCCAGTCTGATACCCACTCCCTCAGTCTGTTATCCCACTCCCCCAGGCTGATATCCCACTACCCCAGTCTGATACCCCACTCCCTCATTCTGATGTCCAACTCCCTCAGTCTGGTATCCCACTCCCCCAGTATGATACCCCACTCCCTCATTCTGATATCCCACTCCCTCATTCTGATATCCCACTCCCCCAGTCTGATACCCCACTCCCTCATTCTGATATCCCACTCCCTCAGTCTGGTATCCCACTCCCCCAGTCTGATACCCCACTCCCTCATTCTGATATCCGACTCCCTCAGTCTGGTATCCCACTCCCTCAGTCTGATATCCCACTGCCCCAGTCTGATATTCCACTCCCTCAGTCTGATATCCTTCTCCATCAGTCTGATATCCCACTCCCTCAGTCTGATATCCCACTGCCCCAGTCTAATATCGCACTCCCCCAGACTGATTTCCCACTCCCAGTCTGATATGCCACAAACTCAGACTGATATCCACCCCCGCCAATGTGATATCCCACTCCATCAGTCTGATATCCCACTCCCTCAGTCTTATATCCCACTCCCACAATCTGATATCCCACTACCTCAGTCTGATGTCCAACTCCCTAAGTCGGATATCTCACTCCCTGAGTCTGATATATCACTACCCCAGGCTGATATCAGGCTCCCTCAGTCTGATTTCCCACTCGCTGAGTCTGATATCTCACTACCCCAGACTGATATCCGACTCCCTCAGTCTGATATCCCACTCCCCCAGTCTGATATGCCACTCCCCCAGACTGACATCCCACTCCCTGAGTCTGATATCACACTCCCTCAGTCTGATATCTCACTACCCCAGACTGATATCCCACTCCCTCAGTCTGATATCCCACTCCCTCAGTCTGATATCCCACTCCCCCAGTCTGATATCCAACTCCCTCAGTCTGATATCCCATTCCCATGGTCTGATATCCCACTCCCTCAGACTGATATCCGATTCCCAAGGTCTGATATCCCACTCCCCCAGACTGATATCCCAGTCCCTCAGACTGATATCCCACTCCCCCTGTCTGATATCCCACTCCCCTAGACTGATATCCCAGTCCCTCAGCCTGATCTCCCACTAACCCAGTCTGATATCCCACTCCCTCAGTCTGATATCCCATTAACCAGTCTGATATCCAACACCCCCAGACTGATATTGCCCTAGTTTAGACTGATATCCCACTACCCCTCATTTCGATATCTCACTCCCTGAAGTCTGATATCTCAGTCCCTCTGTCTGATATCCCACTCCCACAGTCTGACACGCCACATACTCAGACAGATAACCCACTTCACCAATCTGATATCCCACTCCCTCAGTCTGATATCTCAGTCCCTCTGTCTGATATCCCACTCCCACAGTCTGACACGCCACATATTCAGACAGATAACCCACTTCACCAATCTGATATCCCACTCCCTCAGTCTAATATCCCACTCCTCCAGTCTGATTTCCCACTTCCTCAGTCTGATGTCCCACTGCCCCAGTCAGATATCCACTCCCTCCGTCTGATATTCCACTCCCCCAGTTTGATTTCCCACTCCCTCAGTCTGATATCACACTCACCCAGTCTGATATCCAACTCCCCCAGTCTGATACCCCACTCCCTGATTCTAATATCCTACTCCCCCAGTCTGATATCCAAATAGATGAATCTGATATCCCACTCCCTCAGTCTGATATCCCGATCCCTGAGTGTGATATGCCACTGCCCTAGTCAGATATCCCACTGCCCCAGTCTGACATCCCATTCCCTCGGTCTGACATCCCTCTGCTCAGTCTGATATTCACTCTCCCCGCCTGATATCCCACTCCCCCAGTCTGATATCCCACTCCCACAGTCTGATATTCCACTCCCTCAGTATGATATTCTTCTCCATCAGTCTGATATCCCACTCCCTCAGTCTGATATCCTTCTCCATCAGTCCGATATGTCACTCCCTCAGTCTGATATCCAATTCTCCCAGTCTGATATCCCACTCCCTCAGTCTGATATCCAATTCTCCCAGTCTGATATCCCACTCCCTCAGTCTGATATCCAATTCTCCCAGTCTGATATCCCACTCCCTCAGTCTGATATCCGACTCCTGTAGTCTGATATCCCACTCCAACAATCTGATATCCCAGTCCCTCAGTCTGATATCCCACTCCCTCAGTCTGATATCCCACTCCCCCAGTCTGATATCCCACTCCCTCAGTCTGATATCCCACTCCCCCAGTCTGATATCCCACTCCCTCAGTCTGATACCCCACTCCCTCATTCTGATATCCCACTCCCCCATAAAGCTGTATGGAATGTTAATCAGCGTGTTCTACAAGATCTACCGAGAACAAATAATGCTGCTGAGGGGTTTCATTCTGCGATAAAGCGTTCGGCGGGTGGAGCTCATTTGAATATCTGGAGGTTAATCAAAACTCTGAAGGAAGAGGAAGGGTTCATAATAGGCAAAAAAGGCTCAAATTCTTCGGGGAGATCAGTCGACTTCATGTACGCGATATAAGAAAATAACTGAACGCCTCAAAAGATTGGTCGTTGAATATGATTCTACAACAAAAATCGATTTCTTGAGGAATGTTGCTTACAATTTACATCAATTTTAAGTAATTTCGGGAATTTACAATTTACATCAATTTTAAGTAATTTCGGGAATTTTAAGTAATTAGTAAACTTTTAGATTTTTTAACTGCATTTTTAGATTTTTTAACTTTTTAACTGCATTTTTCAACTTGCATTTTACTTGCATTTTATCAATTACTTGCATTTTAGCAATTAAATTCACTTGCTGTATTGTACTTGCATTTTATCAATTAAATGGTTTTATACGGAGTTAATTTGTAATTGGATAATTGGACGAAGTGACGTTGGACCAAAAGACGGGCGGACAAAAAGACGTTGGACCAAAAGACGTGGACGAAGTGTCGTTGGACGAAGTGACGTCGGACGAAAAGACGCGACACGGTATTATATGTAGTACGGTAAGACACGTGTAGTAGAGGTACATGGGTAAATCCCTGCCTGCTGGCTCCACCCAGTAGGTGGTGTATAAATGCGTGTGCTCGCCGGTGTTGCAGCCATTCTGGTAGCAGCTACATCTTTACTCAATAAAGCCTCGATTATTCACTACTCTAGTCTTTGTGGTAATTGATAGTGCATCAATTTATTGAGCAAGATTTTTTAAATGATGGAACTTCGCATCAAGCCTGATCGCCTGCAGCTGAGCCCTCAAGCAGCCAATGCTACGTCCACTTTTGACACTGGCTAGCCTGCTTCGAAAGCTACCTCCGAACGTCCGCTGAGGAACCTTTCAATGCGCAGAAGTCCAGGTCTTTTATTCACGGGTGAGCCCTGACATTTTTCCTCTCATCCAGGATGCGCCCACTTACTCTGAAGCAATGGAGCTCCTGAAGGGACATAACGTTTGGCCAGTCAACCAACTATACGCCAGGCACCTCCTGTCCACGAGACAGCAACTCCCCGGTGAGTCCCTAGACCATTTCTGGCATGCCCTGCACATCCTGGGGAGGAACTGTGACTGCCAGGCTGTTCCGGCAGTCCAGCACACAGAACTTTTAATCCGAGATGCCTTCATTATGGGTATGGGGCCTGCGCACGTCCGCCAGCGCCTATTGGCAGGGGGTACGCTTGATGTTGCGGGAACCAGGCAGCTCACAAATTCGTTAACAGTAGCCCCAGAACGTCCAGTCGTACCCGACCACACGGCACTCCCATGGGCATCATGGGCCTCACCAGCTACTGACTCCAGCTCACCTTAAGCCTGTGCCGCACGGCAGCTAGCCAACCCCGGGCAATTTCTGCGGGCGGAACAAACACCCCCGACAGCGCTGCCCGGCGCGAAGCGCAACCTGCAACGGATGCGGAAAGAAGAGACACTTTGTTTCTGTGTGCCAGGCCCAGTTGGTCGCAGCTGTTTCCAGGCCCGGCGGTCCTACACCCCCCACGAGCGACCTAGGGGCACCACCGTTTTCCTCCTCGCAAGTCACGTGTGGCCCGTGGGCACCGCCATCTTTAATGCCGCCCGCCATGTGCGCCCCGTGGGTGCCGCCATCTTTGGCGCCATTTTGGCCGGCACCTCACGATCCCTGCTCGTTGGGTAGTTCATCTGGCCGTTCATCGCCTGCCACCACCGTGGACCAGCTTGGGGCCTCCCAGCATCGGCCGCAGCTCGCCTCGATCACAATGGACCAGTCCAGGCCACACAACCTCGTGATTGCAACGACAGCGGTGAAAATCGATGGGCACAAGATGTCCTGCCTTTTTGACTCCGGGAGCACAGAGAGCTTCATCCACCCTATGACGGTAAGGCGCTGCTCCCTGCGGTACACCCCATTGCCCAGAAAATGTCCCTGGCCTCCAAATCCCATTCCGTTGAAATCCGGGGTACTTCATCGCGACCCTCACCGTCCAAAACATAGAGTTTAGTAACTTCCGGTTCTACGTCCTCCCCCACCTCTGTGCTGCCCTGTTACTCGGCCTGGACTTCCAATGCCACCTCCAAAGCTTAACCTTAAAACTCGGCGGATCCCTACCCCCCTCACCATATGCGGCCTCACGACCCTTCAGGTCGATCCACCTTCCTTGTTTGCAAACCTCCCCCTCCCCCAGCGAACCTCACCGCAGCCCACCCCAGGAGGATCCGTCCTCCCACTGGTTCCACTCAGGAGTGACGAAGACGAGGACAACACGCTCCCGGAGTGGCAGGTGACCAAGTCAGCCCCCGTATCACCACCGGGACTGAGGTGATCACAGAGGAGGATCAAGGCCCCCGACAGACTGAATTTGTAAAAAAGAATTTCCCCCACCCCCACCGGACTCTTTTTTTTTAAACAGTGGGTGAATGTGGTAGTCACAACTAGCTGTATTATATGTAGTACGGTAAGACTCATATACTAGAGGTACATGGGTAAATCCATGCCTGCTGGCTCCGCCCAGTAGGCAGCGTATAAATATGTGTGCTCGCCAGTGCTGCAGCCATTCTGATAGTAGCTACAGGAGGCACAGCATCTTTGCTCAATAAAGCCTCAATTATTCACTACTCTCGTCTTTGTAGTAATGGATAGTGCATCAATCGGGTAAGGCAAACTGCAAATTAAAGGCAAGAGGAGCTAACTTGTAGTCATTTATGGCATTGACGATGCATGTTATGAGTTGCTTTCCTTCTGTATATTAACCCAGTGCGATCTCAGCTCAGGCGAGAAAAGGTGCTGCACAGACCGTGGGGGTCAAAGGCCTTTTCTCCCAGAGCTCTAAAATTAATAAATTGCTTCTTTATTCACTCAAAGGTCTATTCGTGAATATTTTCACCTACACTAGTCTTGTATTCTTGCCCTGTCGACATGAAGGCATTGCATTTGCCTTCTTAACTGCCGACTGAACCTGCATGTTAACCTTAAGAGAATCTTGAACAAGGTCTTCCAAGTACCTTTATACTTCTGATTTCCTAAGCATTTCCCCATTTAGAAAATAGTCTAAGCATCTGTTTCTCCTTCCAAAGTGCACAACCTCAAACCTTTTCACTTTATATTCCATCTGCCATTTCTTTGCCCACTCTCCTCGCCTGTCCAAGTCCTTCTGCAGCCCCCCAGCTTCCTCAATACTACCTGTCCCTCTACAGATCTTTGTATCATCTGCAAACTTAGCAACAGTGCCTTCAGTTCATTCTTCCAGATCATGAATGTAGATTGTGAAAAGTTTCTCCCCGTGGCTGCGTGGGTTTTTTCCGGGTGTTCCGGTTTCCTCCCAAAATTCAAAGAATTGAAGGTTAGGTGGATTGGCCGTGTTAAATTTTGCCCAGTGTCCAAAAGGTTACGGGAAGAGGGTGGAGTAGTGGGTTTACATAGGGTGCTCTTTCCCAAGGGCCGGTGCAGACTCGATGGGCTGAATGCCTCCTTCTGCACTGTGAACTCTATGATTCTATGATTCCCACTTAAGCACAAAAATAGGTCATCTCAGTTCCCAATCTACTTTAAATACTAATGATGCAGAGTAATGCTTGCTCTACAGGGTAATTCTTTCAAGAAGAGATCAATTGACACTTCTTCACAGAAGAGATTTGACTTTGGTCGGAACCCCTGCAGAAACCCGTGGCTGAATGTCTTCAAATCTGTTTTAAACTGGCTTGCTTCAGCTCGCCCTTGTCCTCCAACAAGTTTGCACTGCTTTAAATACAGTTAATGTCTTTTAACTGACTTACGGTGAGAGTCAATCACATGCTACTCCAGGCTATTAACCCTTCCTTCACTAACTACTTCTAATCCCTATATCTATATCTAAAACTATATCTAAAACCCTACATTCACCAGACGGACATACCTGGGCAATTTTCCACATTGCCGGGCAGATGCCAAAGTTGTAGCTGTAGTGGAACAGCTTGGCTAGGGGTGCAGCAAGTTCTGGAGTACAAGTCTTCAGTACCATTGCTGGAATATTGTCAGGGCCCATAGCCTTTGCAGTATCCAGTGCTTTCAGCCATTTCTTGTTATCTCATGGGGTGATTTGAATTTGTGATTTTGCAGACCTCCGGAGGAGACTAAGATGGATTAGCTGCTTGGCACTGCTCGCTGAAGATTATTGCGAATGCTTCAGCCTTGTCATTTGTACAGATGTGCTGGGCTCCTCCATCATCAATGATGGCGATATTTGTGGAGCCTCCTCCTCAGTGAATTGTTTAATTGTCTACCATTCATGACTGGATATGGCAGGACTATAGAGCTTAGATTGCCCAGGTATGTCCTTGTGATGAATGTGGGATGGCTTAGCTCTGGCTATTACTTGCTGCTTATGCTGTTTGGCACACAAGTAATCCTGTGTTGTAGCTTCACCAGGTGGACACCTTATTTTTTGGCATGCCTGTGCTGCTCCTGGCATTCCCTCCTGCACTCTTCATTGAACCAGAGTTGATCTCCTGTCTTGGTTGTTATGGAAGAGTAGAAGTGCATGATAAAATAGGACTGATTCAGCACGACTTTGTCAATGGGGATGTCATGTCTGACAAATCTGTTAGAGTTCTTTGAGGAAGTAACAAAGAAGTTAGACAAAGGAGAACCATGGACGTGATTTATTTAGATTTCCAATAGTCTTTGACAAGGTGCCGCATAGGAGACTGTTAAATACGTTAAGAGCCCATGATGTTCAGGGTAAGATCCTGGCATGGATTAAGGATTGGCTGACTGGCAGAAGGCAGAGAGTGGGGATAAAGGAGTCTTTTTTAGGATGGCAGCCAGTGACTAGTGGTGTACCTCAGGGGTCAGTGCTGGGACCACACCTTTTTACAATATACATTAATGATCTGGAAGAACGAATTGAAGGCACTGTTGCTAAGTTTGCAAATGATACAAAGATCTATAGAGGGGCAGGTAGTATTGAGAAATTAAGCAGGCTGCAGAAGGATTTGTTTCGGCTTGGAGAGTGGGCAAAGAAGTGGCAGATGGAGTACAAAGTGTAAAAGTGTGAGGTATTGCACTTTGTAAGGAGAAATGGAGGAATAGACTATTTTCTAAATGGGGAAATGCTTAGGAAATCAGAAGCACAAAGGAACTTGGGAGTCCTTGTTCACGATTCTCTTTAGGTTAATGTGCAGGTTCAGTCGGCAGATAGGAAGGCAAATGCAATGTTAGCATTCATGTTGAGACGGCTAGAATACAAGACCAGGGATGTACTTTGGAGGCTAGAAAAGCCTCTTGTCAGACCCTACTTGGAGTATTGTGAACAGTTTTGGGCCCGGTATCTAAGGAAGGATGTGTTGGCCTTGGAAAGGGTCCAGAGGAGGTTCACAAGAATGATCCCTGGAATGAAGAGCTTGTTGGATGAGCAACAGTTGAGGACTCTGGGTCTGTACTCGTTGGAGTTTAAAAGAATGAGGGGGGGTCTTACTGAAACTTACAGGATACTGCGAGGCCTGGATAGAGTGGACATGGAGAGGATGTTTCCACTTGTTGGAAAAAGTAGAACCAGAGGGCACCATCTCTGACTAAAGGTGCGATCCTTTAAAACAGAGATGAGGAGGAATTTCTTCAGCCAGAGGGTGGTGAATCTGTGGAACTCCTTGCCGCAGAAGGCTGTGGAGGCCAAATCACTTGAGTGTGTTTAAGACAGAGATAGATAGATTTTTGATGATGTGGTGAATGTGTTCACCATAATGCATGCATGATACCATAACCTGTGACTTATGACCGGGAAGTGGTGATATGAACTGCTTCCAGGTACCGTACTGTAACCCCGGTATGGCTCCGCCTCTGGCTCCGCCCTCACTGGGGCCATATATAGGCTGGCCTCCTGTGGGCGGCATTCATCTGTACTGCTGACTCTGGCTAGGCAGGTTCATGACTAATAAAGCCTACTGTTCACTCGCTCTCTCTGCTTCACTGTGAATTGAAGGCATATCAATTTATTAGTCATCAACAGCACTATGGAAGCCGCTCTAAAGCCAGACAGGCTCGAACTTGACGCCCGCGCGTCCGAAGCCAAAGAAATATTTGAACATTGGCTCCGATGCTTCAAGGCCTACCTCGACTCCTCCGCAATGACTCCCTCAGAGACTCTCAAGCTGCGACTCCTCCATGCTCGGGTGAGCCATCGAATCTCAGTAATGATCGAGAAAGTGGCCACGTACGAGGAGGCAGTCGCAACTCTCAAGGCACACTTCGTGAAGCCCGTAAATGAGGTGTTCGCCAGTCACCTCCTCTCAACCTACCGTCAACACGCCGGAGAATCGCTGGACGGGTATCTCAAAACCGTGATCCTACTCGCGAGGAACTGCAGGTATCGAGATATGATGGCAGAGGAACACATGAACTCACAGATCCGGGACACATACGAGGCGGGGGTTCGTTCGAATTATATCAGGCAGCGCCTGCTGGAAAACGGGACCTCCGACCTGCGGGACATGGTAAAGCTCGCGACCTCACTAGAGGTGGCTTACCAGAACCTGAGCGCGTTCCCCGTGGGCCTGGCAAACCCCTCGTGGACATCCTCGTCACAGCCCCCATCGGACCCGACTATGTCGCAGGCCTGTGCCGTGCATCTGCCAGCCCAGCCCGGGGCACCGCAGTGCTACTTCTGCAACCAGGGTCAACACCCCCCGCACAGCGACGTGTAGCAATTGTGGGAAAAAGGGGCACTTCACTAGAGTCTGTCTGGGCCGGCCTAAGGCCCAGAAATCTAAAATGCACCAGGCCCGACCCATGGACTCGCAGCCCCACAGACCCCACAAAGCGGCTGCTTTCCTGCCCGGAACACCCCCGTCAGATGCGTCTTTGACATCATGCGACGCGTGGAGGCCGCCATCTTGGTCGCCGGCCCCAACACCGACCGACACGTGCAACTCATGGGGGCCACCACCTTGGCCGCCGGCCCTGGAACCGACCAACACGTGTGACCGAAGGGAGTGGCCATCCTGGTCGTCATCTTTGCCCCAGCCCGACACGTGCGACTCATGGGGGCCGCCATCTTGCGACTCCACCGACCACACAGACTACCCACAGCTGGGCGCAGTCACCCTCGACCAGTCGCAGCCAAAACAGCTGAAGAACTCAATGATGGTTGTCAGGGTGAACGTTCATGAGACCCCCTGCCTTTTCGACTCCGGGAGCACGGAGAGCTTTGTCCACCCCGACACGGTAAGGTGCTGCTCCCACCACACCTACCCAGCCTCCCAAACAATCTCCCTTGCCTCTGGGTCCCATTCGGTTCAGATCCCGGGGTACTGTATCGCCAATCTCGCGATGCAGAGCGCAGAGTACGCTCGTTTTAAGCTCTATGTCCTCCCCCACCGCTGCGCTCCCCTACTGCTCGGATTGGACTTTCAATGTAACTGAAGCCTGACCCTACAGTTTGGCGGACCCCCCCCCCCCCCCCCCCCCCCCCCTCACGGTGTGAAGCCTCGCAACCCTTCACTCTTTGCGAATCTCACCCCCGACTGTAAGCCCATCGCCACCAGGAGCAGGCGGTACAGGTCGCTGGACATGACGTTTATCAAGTCGGAGGTAATGAAGGGATCATCGAGGCCAGCAACAGCCCCTGGAGAGCGCAAGTGGTGGTCGTCCGGACCGGGGAAAAGAATCGGATGATTGTGGACTACAGCCAGACAATTAATGATTCACGCAACTCGATGCGTACCCTCTCCCCCGCATAGCGGAGATGGTCAATCAGATTGCGCAGTACCGTGTGTTCTCAACGGTCGATCTGAAGTCGGCCTACCACCACCAGCTCCCAATCTGCCCGGAAGAGCACCACTACACTGCCTTTGAGGCAGCCGGCCGGCTCTTCCACTTCCTTTTGCGTCACTAACTGAGTCCCGGTCTTTCAGAGAACGACAGAATGAATGGTGGACCAGTACGGTTTGCGGGCTACATACCCGTACTCGGACAATGTGACCATCTGTGGCCATGCCCAGCAGGACCATGACGCCAATTTCCAGAGGTTCATCCAGGCCGTCCAATCCCTCAATCTCACATACAACAAAGAAAAATGTATCTTCCATGCTACTCTACTAGCCATCCTCGGCAATGTCGTACAGAACGGAGTCCTAGGGCCCGGCCCTGACTGTATGCGCCCCCTCACAGAACTCCCCCTGCCCCACAGCCTCAAGGCCCTAAAACGATGCCTGGGGCTGTTCTACTATGCCCAGTGGGTCCCCAACTATGCGGACAAAGCCCGTCCACTTATTAAAACAACCACATTTCCCCTGACGGATGAGGCCCACGCAGCCTTCAGCCGCATCAAGGCCGACATCACCGAGGCCGTAATGCATGCAGTGGATGAGTCCTTCCCTTTTCAAGTAGAGAGTGACGCATCAGATGTCGCACTGGCCGCCACACTCAACCAGGCGGACAGGCGAGTAGCATTCTTCTCTAGGACCGTCCACGCTTCCGAAATTCGACACCCCTTGGTCGAGAAGCAAGCACAAGCCATAGTGGAAGCCATGTGGCACTGGAGGGACTACCTAACTGGTAGGAAGTTCACCCTCATCACCGACCAACGATCGGTAGCCTTCATGTTTGACAACGCGCGATGGGGCAAAATAAAAAATGATAAAATCTTGAGGTGGAGCATCGAACTCTCCACCTACAATTACAATATCAAGTATCGTCCTAGGAAGCTCAACGAGCCCCCAGATGCCCTGTCCCGCGGCACATGCGCCAGCGTGCAAGATGACCGACTTGGGCTATCCACGATGACCTCTGTCACCCGGGGGTCACCTGGCTTTCCCACTTCATTAAGGCCCGCAATCTGCCCTTCTCCACCGAGGAGGTCAAGGCCATGACCAGGGACTGCCAACTGCAAACCGCACTTCTACCGGCCAGATAAGGCCCGCCGGGCAAAGGCCTCCCGGCCCTTTGAGCACCTAAGCATTGATTTCAAAGGGCCCCTCCCCTCCACCAACCGGAATATATACTTTCTCACTATCATCAAGGAGTACTCCCGCTTCCCCTTCGCTGTCCCCTGCCCCGACATGACCTCAGCCAACGTAATAAAGGCACTTCACAGCATCTTCACACTGTTCGGTTTCCCTGCCTACGCCCACAGCGACCGGTGCACATCGTTCATGAGCGATGAGCTACGTCAGTACCTGCTCAGCAAAGGCATCGCCTCGAGCAGGATTACGAGCTATAACCCGCAGGGAAACGGGCAGGTGGAGAGGGAGAACGCGACGCTATGGAAGGCCGTTCTTCTGGCCCTTAGGTCTAGCAGTCCCGATCCCCTGCTGGCAGGAGGTCCTCCCTGACGCCCTCCACTCCATCAGATCACTCCTCTGCATGGCCACGAACTAACCCCTCACGATCGCTTGTTTATCTTCCCCAGGAAGTCCATCTCCGGGGTCTCGCTTCCATCTTGGCTGAAAACTCCAGGACCAGTCCTTCTCCGGAGGCACATGAGGAGCCATAAGACTGACCCCCTGGTCGAGAGGGTCCAGCTGCTGCACGCCAACCCCCAGTACGCTTACGTTGCGCACCAGGATGGACAGCAAGATACGGTCTCCCTACGGGAACTGGTGCCAGCTGGTTCCCCCGGCAAACCCCCCCCCCGCCTACATCCCCCCTCTCCCCGCTGCCCACCGCCACCCACAGCATCCCGTACACTCCCCTGGGTCTCCTGTATGGTCCCGCGCAGACACTGCCGCCACCCATCACCCCCTCCCTAACCCCGCACCTCAACCATCTCCGACACCCCGGACTGAGGCTCAAGCTCCAGTCACAACGCCCCTGGAGTCACCACCTGCGACAACTGTGCCTGCCGCACCGCCAGAGCTGCGGAGGTTGAAGAGAACGATCCGGCCTCCAGATAGACTGAATATGTAATGACCTCACGTCACCCCCGCTGGACTTGATTTTTTTTAACAGGTGGTGAATATGGTGAATGTATTCACCATAACGCATGCATGGTACAGTAACCTATGATGTGGAAGTGGTGAAATGAACTGCTTCCAGGTACTGTACTGTAACCCCGGTATGGCTCCGCCTCTGGCTCTGCCGACACCGGGGCCATATATAGGCAAGCCTCCTGTGGGCGGCATTCATCTGTACAACTGATTCTGGCTAGGCAAGTTCATGACTAATAAAGCCTACTGTTCATTCACTCTCTCTGCCTCACTGTGAATTGAAGGTATGTCAGATCAGTAAGGGGATCACGCGTTATGGGGAGAAGGCAGGAGAATGGTGATGAGAAAAATATCAGCCATGATTGTATGGCGGAGCAGACTCGATGGGCCGAGTGGCCTAATTCCGCTCTTATGTCTTATGATCTTCTGAAGGCTAGTGGCACATATATGGGTTAGAAAGCAGTGGTCACAGGCAAAACCTATACTTCACAGTTTGTTTCTATCAGCAGGAAAGCGACAAGCAGCTCACTTAACCATTGAATTTCAAGCAAATCCTCAGAGCAATGGAAATCTGGAGGACAGCAGCTGTAGTAATCACACTCTTATAACAGGAGCCTGGGAGGAACCCACTGTGAACATCAATGAAGCCACTTGACTGCATCCAGAACAGTACGGGCAGCTACCTAAAAGAGGGAGAATGAAAAAGGAAACCGGTGTTTGGATTTCTCACAGCTTCATTAGCGGTAGCCATTGTGACAATCGGGTCATATTATCGAAAGGGGACAGTTTGACTTGCGTAACATTGCCCTGAATTTTCATATTAATGACATAGTATTAATGACATTAATGACATAATCTTCCCCCATTTGTCTGGGTGCGATGTATAAATATATATATATATTTTTTTAAATTTAGATTACCCAATTATTTTTTCCAATTAAGGGGCAATTTAGCGTGTCCAATCCACCTACTCTGCACATTTTTGGGTTGTGGGGGCGAAACCCACGCAGACACGGGGAGAATGTGAAAACTCCACACGGACAGTGACCCAGAGCCGGGATCGAACCTGGGACCTCAGCGCCATGAGGCGGTTGTGCTAACCACTGTGCCACCGTGCTGCCCTCTGTATAAATATATAAATGTACAAAATGTATAAATGTTGATAATCGGCTTGTTTGTCGCGATATTTTAATTTGCGGTATTTTAATTTGTCAACTTGCGAGTATCAGAGACCCACTAAGTGCCCAGCCACCATGTCACCTCCCCCATATGGATATGGAAACCCCAAAATTATATTACATGTTGTCACAATGATGACTCTAGACGTGAACTACAATTTGAGTGGGTTTGTCCCAATCTTATTCAAGGCTTGTAGCTATCACGCAGAGGCTATATTCTGGGGGACAAAAATTATAGTGTTTGACCCAGGACTACCAGGCCCATCTCACCCCAGGAATTCAGGATTTCAGGACAGGGAGAAGAAAGAGAGAAGTTTACTTGGGGGAGGGAGGTGGGGCTGTTTGGAAGTGACAATTCAGCCCTGATATTACTACAAACCTCCGATATAAACCATTATGCCTCTTGGGTAGACTGTAGAACTGCAGTTCATGGCATGGGGAACTGAATGCGCACTTACAGATGTTCCCGTCCAAGGAGAAGTTATAATCGAAGGGCTACTATCCCAGGTCAGTATTATGCAATAGATTCACAGTGTCAGGACATATTAGCTTGAGACTTGATGAATAATGTTAGGTCAGATATTGAGGATATAACATTTTGTACAGCGCCCTGACAGATAGCAAGCTGTGGAAAAATTAGACTTTATCAATTTACAGGGAAAGCAATGGAACTAATAGTTACACAGTCCGTGACAGGAGTCATGGGAGACACAATGACATTTCTGCTGAGTTTAGCACAGGAACATACTGACGGAACATATTGGGGTGGTTTTAAATCTGAATACGTGGGAGTGGAAAAGAGGGGTATGCAGACCCGGTAGGATCCCCAGACTGACTGACCTGTAATTTCCTGGTTTATCCCTTCCTCCCTTCTTGAATTGGAGATGCCGGCATTGGACTGGTGTGAGCACAGTAAGAAGTCTTACAACACCAGGTTAAAGTCCAACAGGTTTGTTTCAAACACTAGCTTTCGAAGCACTGCTCCTTCCTCAGGTGAACATCTGACCAAGGTCATCCCCACACCCCCCACTACTTGCCTTCGAACAACCGCGCAACCTCAAACAAACTTGCTAGTTTGCAGCAAACTACCCCGCCTTCAGAACAGCGACCATGATACCACACAACCCTGAGGAAGGAGCAGTGCTCTGAAAGCTAGTGTTTGAAATAAACATGTTGGACTTTAACCTGGTGTTGTAAGACTTCTTACTGTACTCACCCCAGTCCAACGCCGGCATTTCCACACAAAGTCAAAGATGCAAGATAATGCTTTGAATGCGAGCATTTGCAGGTAATTAAGTGTTTACAGATCCAGAGGTGGGCGTAACCCCAGATTAAAGAGGTGTGAATTGTCTCAAGCCAGGATAGTTGGTACGATTTTGCAAGCCCAGGCCAGATGATGGGGGGTGAATGTAATGCAACATGAATCCAAGGACCCGGTTGAGGCCGTACTCATGTGTGCGGAACTTGGCGATAAGTTTTTGCTCTGCGATTTTGTGTTGTCGCGCATCCTGAAGCCCGCCTTGGAGAATGCTTACCTGAAGATCAGAGGCTGAATGCCCTTGACTGCTGAAGTGTCCCTGACTGGAAGGAAACATTCCTGCCTGGCGATTGTTGCGCGATGTCCATTTATCTGTTATCGCAGCGTCTGCATGGTCTCGCCAATGTACCACGCTTTGGGACATCCTTTCCTGCAGCGTATGAGGTAGACAACGTTGGCCAAGTCGCAGGGATATGTACCACATACCTGGTGGGTGGTGTTCTCACGTGTAATGGTGGTACCCATGTCGATGATCTGGCACGTCTTGCAGAGATTGCCGTGGAAGGGTTGTGTGGTGTCTTGATCGCTGTTCTGAAGGCTGGGTAGTTTGCTGCAAACAATGGTTTGTTTGAGGTTGTGCGGCTGTTCGAAGGCAAGTAGTGGGGGTGTGGGGATGACCTTGGCCAGTTGTTCACCTTCATCGATGACGTGTTGAAGGCTGCTGTGGCACTTTGGAACTGTTGATCGATGAGTCGAGCGCCATATCCCATTCGTACGAGGGCATCTTTCCGCGTCTGTCGATATCGGTTACGCTCCTCCTTGTCTGAGCAGATCCTGTATATACGGAGGGCTTGTCCGTAGGGGATGGCTTCTTTAATGTGTTTTAAGGTGGAATCTGGAGAAGTGGAGCACCGTGAGGTTATCCGTGGACTTGCCGTAAAGCGAAGTGCTGAGGTAACCGTCCTTGATGGAGATGAGTGTATCCAAGAATGCAACCGATTTTGGAGAGTAGTCCATGGTGAGCCTGATGGTGGGATGGAACTTATTGATGTCATTGTGTAGTCGTTTCAGTTATTCTTCGCCGTGGGTCCAAAGGAAAAAATGTCATCGATGCATCTGGTGTACAACGCCAGTTGAAGTTCCTGTGCGGTGAGGAGGCATTGAAATTATTTCCAGTACCTCTGCTATTTCTTCCCTTGCCTCACTCAACAGCCTGGGATACATGTCATCTGCCCTGGATAATTATCTACTTTGAAACCTGCCAGACAACTCAGAAGCCAGACCACTCAGAACCTCCTCTCTGTCTATATTAATTAATTTACTTTTATCACAGTCCTTCACCCAGATTTCTTTACCCACACCAGTTCTTTCACTAGTGAACACCAAAACGAAGTATTCATTTAGAATCCTACCCATGTCCTCCGGCTCCACACTTTGATCCTTAATGAGCTCTCCTTATTTCCCAGTTATCTTTTTACCCTTAATGTACTTAAAAAACAAATTATGATTTTCCTTTATTCTACCTGCCAATATCAATTCATGTCCCTTTTTTGCTCTCCTAATTTCTTTTTAAGTTCCCTCTTAAGATGCTATATGCCTCTCGGGCTTCTGCTGTTTTGTGCCCTTAATATCTGTACCAAGCCTCCCTTTTTGCCTTATTCAGTGCTGTATATCCCTCGATATCCAGGGTTCAATGGATTTGTTGATCCCATCCTTTTTCTTGATTGGAACATGTTGGCCCTGCTCTCTTCCTATTTCCTTCTTGAATGTGTCCCACTGTTCATAGAATCCCTACAGTGTAGGAGGAAACCATTCGGTCTGTCGGGTCTGCACCAATCCTCAAAAAGAGCACCCTACCAAGGCCCAATCCTCCACCCCATCCCCGCAACCCCACCTGGGACAATTTAGCATGGTCAAACGAAAGCGAAAATGCTGGAAACTCTCAGCAGGTCTGGCAGCATCTGTAGGGGGGGAAAAGACCGAGCGAACGTTTCAAGTCCGATGACACTTTTTCAAAGCTACCAGACAGAGAAAGTGGGAAATATTTATACTGTGGAGTGAGAATGAAAGATGAGTCATAGCTACAGAAACCCAGGGAAACCGGGTGCTAATGGCCACAGAAACCAAGGGGAAAGAGTGTTAAACAAACAGTCCCCAGAGAAAACAAATGTTGTGAAAGGCCAAATAATCAGAGAAACTAACATCAGAGGATGAACTGTAGATGTGGGGGGTGGGGAAGGGGGAAGCAAAGAGGAGAAAGGTTAAGGAAAGTTGGATAAGATAAGACTGCATCTGTCACTACCTCCCATGCAGTGTTCAGAATGGCAGGCTTGAGTCAGCAGCCCACACTGGGGAAGATGGTATCCCATCGCTCCTCACTGGCATGGAACTGTGGGTCCAGTTTGGACTCCCGACCACAGAGAGCAGGTCTTCTCTGAGCCATCTTGTTGACTGCAGTGAGTGTGTGTTAAGTGGAGGACTTAAAACAGCTCCAGCTACCTGGTTCTTTGGCACTAACTCTGACCCCAGCGGTAAGAATGCCCACTGGGCTGAGAATTGCTTAAAATTTGCACCAGCAGAGTGCTGACTCATTAGCATATCCAGAATTACTCCACAAATAGCCCCCCCTATTGGGAACATGAACCACATGCAATTCAGTCTCAGCAGCAACACTCAGCCTCCCAAACAGAGAATTTTGCCCAGCAATGGCATTGTACCACCATGTTTTAATTTGTGCCCTCAACTCAGACTCCTTGCATTAAAATAAATACCTTCCAATCTTGCCAAACTCCCTTGTGACTTAACGGGTCTAGAAATTCTATGCCTTCCTGGCTCAGTTGATGTATCTTCTAATTTTGGCTAATCTATTTTGCTAAACCTTCTTTCAGGAACCCAGCCCCCCTGCAAAGTTCAGTTTAAACCCTCCCCAACAGCACTAGCAAACCTCCCTCAAGGATGCTGGTCCCACTTTGGTTCAAGTGACTTACTTAAGGAGTAAAGCAAGATAGCGGACTAGCTGAGAGAGAGGGGCAGCATGGTGGCACAGTGGTTAGCATGGCTACCTCACAGCACCAGGGACCTAAGTTCAATTCCAGCCTTGAGTGACTGTCTACGTGGAGTTTGTACGTTCTCCCCGTGTCTGCATGGGTTTCTTCCAGGTGCTCCGGTTTCCTCCCACAGTACAAAGATGTACAGGTTAGGTGGATTGGCCATAATAAATTGTCCCTTAGTGTCCTAAAGTTTAGATGGGGTTACTGGTTTATGGGATACGTTGGGGCGTGTGCCGCGATAGTCGGTGCAGACTTGATGGGCCAAATGGTCTCCTTCTGCTCTGTAGGGATTCTATGATAAAAAAAATACAGGAACTCACCTCATCATGCCACTGAGTGAACAGAGTTTGCAATTAAATAGTGTCAGGCAAATGTCAGATAAATATTTATTCAATATGAGATGTGGGTCTCTTTGGCAAAGCCAACATTAATAACTGATTCCCCTTGAGAAGATGATGGTAAGCCATCAGCTTGAGCTGCCCATCAGAGCAATTATTTGATGTAACTTGCTTGGCTCTTTCAGAAGGTACTTCAGAGCCAAACACGTTGCTATGGGTCTGGAGTTACAATCTGGCCAGGTTTGCTTCCTTCAAGGACATGAGTGAACCAGGTGGAATCCATAACAATCAGATATTTTCAAGGTTGCCATTATTGAGACTATTACTTATTGCAGATTTTATCTAATTAACTGAATTTAAAATCTCCAGCTGCCATGGTACGATTATTAGCCCAGAGCGCTGGATTAATAATTTATTCACATAACCACTAAGCTACCATCTCCATAAAGAGGTTTGCATACAATTTCTTCACTGTTGACTTAACAATTGTATCAATGTTGAGGAATTATCTCAGTTTCTGAAAGGGTTAAAAATTTAGTTAAGACTAAAATACAACAAAAAGACTTGGTGAGAAATGCATGCACTTCCACAGGCACAGAAAACAGATAGGGGCCTTGAAGCAGGCTTTTCCAGACAGGGGGCCATGTTTAAAGCTGATAACACACACAGCTATGGTACGAAAACAGATTCTCAAGAAACCCAGAAAAAGAGCTTTAGAAATAAAATAGACAACGGTACCTTATTTTCAAACCAACAGATTTTCGTTATAATTAGTAAATTTGGTAAACAAAGGGTCAGACGGGAAGAGCTCTGCAAGGGACTCATGGGTGGAGACCCTGTGGGTGGAGAACAAATCCAATCTCCCTTTAATTCTCAGAAAGAGACAGCAAAATAAGCAACGCTCTAAACTTTGGATTGTACGTATAAGCTCTTTCATTGTTTGGATATCTTAATCATTTTTATTTTTTAGAAATTAGTATTCAAGGCGAATTAGTATTTACACTTTGTAGTAATCAAAGCAAATATTTCAAAGTCACCTTAGCTGTACATATGTAAAATATCTGAAGCATTATAGTACTCATTGAACAGGGAACAGTCTCGTTCTG
The DNA here is from genome assembly GCF_902713615.1 of Scyliorhinus canicula. NCBI lineage: Eukaryota > Metazoa > Chordata > Chondrichthyes > Carcharhiniformes > Scyliorhinidae > Scyliorhinus > Scyliorhinus canicula. The sequence goes on from NC_052148.1 coordinate 80,351,782, forward strand.
TAAACCTCATGAGTCCTTAGCATATTCTAGAATTCTTAATTATAAGTTTCGCAGTTTGGATAGAAGGATTTTTCAAGAAGTTCAAGTCTGCCATCAATATACGGTGAATGGTTCTTCCAGAGATTCTTCTGTTTAGTTTAGGAAGTCCTGGAGGAGAATCTATTTATCTTAAAACCCGATTGCTATATAACTTGGTGATTCAGCTGTTATGTATGATATTTTAGAATTTCTCTGAGCTGAGGTTTTAATCGATGCAAGAAGTAAAAAATTCAAAAGGATGATTTGCCCTTTGTCGGGGTGGGGTAAAGGTTACAGAACACCATCAAAAAAGCAATTATGATAATAGGATGTAAAGTTTATGGAAAGGCAGTACATGCTCCACAGAAGAGCATTTAATATATGGAAAGAAAGGCAGATAATACAGGCACATCACCTGCGATACTGAACATAGTATGGCACATTTCTGATGAATGCAATCATAGTCTGTTGTCTTATGCACATGAGAAATCCCGCCCACCCTCTGGCTCTAACTCATGATGTGGAGATGCCAGCGTTAGACTGGGGTGAGCACAGGTGAATGAGGAAGAGCAGTGCTCCGAAAGCTAGTGATTCGAAACAAATCTGTTGGACTTTAACTTGGTGTTGTAAGACTTCTTACTGAGATGAATAGAATTTATACTCAACCTTGATGTCATCAGACATTCTCAGGCAAGGGCCCACATAGATTTGTTAGCACTGCACTGCATTCTCATTCAGCTTATGCCGGGAGTGTGCCTCTGTCCCCAAGAAAACCCAGGGCTAATATATTTTTGAATGTGACAGTGAGAAGTGAAATTGGTTTTTGGCAGTATTAAATAGCCAGATGATTTTCATACCCCATCTTCTCAGAGTATAAAATTAGTGACATTTTCACCGGGTTATGATGTGTTGGGTATGCTGGGTCTGCGAGGACTGCGTTTACCATAGCAGTGAGAGAGACAGGCTTCCAACACTTGGAGAAATGCAACTCTATTTTATTAAACTACCAACTGTTAAACATACTTTAACTGTGGGCTGACACTATGCTGAGTTGACTGGAGACCTGAGGCTAACCTGACCAGACTATCTTACTACCACATGGTGGATGTTCTAGTTGTTGCTCACAGGCTCTGGCTGTCTCAGAGGCTGGATCCACACCACCTTCGAGGAGCGGGCACTGGAGGTGACTGGTATGGCCGAGGAGATGGCGGTCATAGAATCATAGAATTTACAGTGCAGAAGGAGGCCATTCAGCCCGTCATGTTTGCACTGGCCCTTGGAACGAGCACCCTCCTTAAGCCCATGCCTCCACCCTATCCCCGTAGCCCAGAAACCCCACCTAATTTTTTAGACACTAAGGGGAAAATTGTCACAGCCAATCCTCCTAACCTGCTCATATTTGGACTATTTGGAGCACTTGGAGGAAACCCACGCAGACACGCCGCCCGTCACCAACACAAAGGTTGGCAGACGTCCAAAGGTGAGGAACCATGGTGCTCCACCTGGAGAACCTGTCAAATGTGAGTTATTATTGCCTTACTGACTGACCCATCCATCCCACTGACTACATGTTAATTCTCCCACAGGTCCTCCAGCCGACAGGGCCAGCCAGCCCAGATGGCACCCTCTCCAGTCTTCCATGAGATCACCTTGGAGGATTGTTCCAAGGATGCCATCGTAATAGTTGCTTCACAGCTGTCATCCCCACCCTCCACCAGGGCAGGTACACGCACCTCGGTGGGAAATGTTAGTGGTCAAGCTTCTGGGTACAATCTGGTAAACACCACACAGCTGCTGATGCATATCAGGTGGAGGCAGGAACCACCGGCGACACAGGAGTCAGCTGGCTGCTGTATCTCAGGACCCAGGTGGGTCCCAGCCTGATGCTGAGCCTGTGACTGAGATTTACCCGGAGTTGATGGAGACAGTAGGGGGTGGCCGGGACATTCACAGGGAGATGTCAATGACACTCCAGCAGGTCCATAGCCGCTTGGAGGAGTCCCAGAGACTATGAGTGCTGGAGATGTCGTTGGCAATGCGTAGCACCAAGGACAACGCTGCTAGGGTGGCGGCCGCAGTGGAAAACTTGGAGCACAACATCGGCACCATGAGTGGAAGTGTCCAAGGCATCGTGCAGTTGGCGACAGCCATGGTTGAGGGTGTCGACATAATGCCGGCCTTCCAGGGGATGTCACCCAGTACCAGTCCGACCTTGATGAGGTTCTGTTGGACATGTTCCACTCTCAGGTGGAAATGGCCGAGACGCTGCGGAGCTTTTCCCAGTCGCAGGTGGGCATTGCCGAGATGCTGTAGAGCATGTCCCAGGCACTGAGGGGCATCACCGAGGGAGTTCACACGATTGTGCGGACCATTGAGTACCGCCAGGGTTGGCAGAGCCAAATGATGCAGAGGCAGTCAGGGCTGGAACCAGCTGCCCCTCCATCCCAAGGTGAACCCAGGGCCCTATGGGCACTGACCAGGAGGAGGGGGGTGCTGGGTGGAAATCTGGACTCGTCCCATGGAATGGCGATGGTGGCCACCAGCTCCCCCGAGTTCCACCCCTCCGATGAGACCCATCTCACAACCAGCACACGGGACAGGGTGGCAACATAGATGTTAACGCCTGGGGGACCCTTGCTCAAAAAGACCTACTTGGAGCAACCTCCTGATGACTACATTTGAAATTGCACCTTGGGTGCTATGATAAAATGAGGTACATTATTTATTTATTTATTTTTTAATAAATTTAGATTACCCAATTATTTTTTCTATTAAGGGGCAATTTAGCGTGGCCAATCCACCTACTCTGCACATTTTTGGGTTGTGGGGGCGAAACCCACGCAGACACGGGGAGAATGTGCAAACTCCACACAGACAGTGACCCAGAGCCGGGATCGAAACTGGGACCTCAGCGCCGTGAGGCGGTTGTGCTAACCACTAGGCCACCGTGCTGCCCTTAAATGAGGTACATTATGTGATAGCTATTGCACTGAACTAAACATATTTACACCCCTCAACAAAACAGTACAGTGACCAGTGATGAAAGTATAAGTTGTTGACACTAGGAACTGTTTTTTACAACATTGATTGCTATAAAAATTCAACATATATGTTGTCAGCACATGAAACGTCCCAGCCGTTTATGTCGACAGGATTATCCCGCAATGGTACGTAAAGCCCTTACGGTCACCCTCACCATAGGTTTTCCAGTGGCAAGGGGTGCATCCAACAGGAAACCCCACTGACAACTGACAGAAGATTCCACCGCCGGCCAATGACCAACTGCCTCCCGCCATTGACCCATGTGGCGGGTAAATCACACCCAATTGTGAATCATCTTTCCATCATCTTTTATTCTTATCAAACTGTGAATGAAACTGAAGCTAATAGTACATAATGGTGCATTGTTTGAATTAATTTTCCAATCCAAATTCCTAACCTATCTTGTTACAATATTTTGAAGACTTAATTACGATAAAAAGAAGACAAACCTGAACTTTAGTCAAGCAGCTAGAGCTCTGAATTGTTATTTTCCCTTTCCATACATTGCAGGTGTTCATCACTTTTTTTCCAGGTTTATCTCTGTGCATGGACTCCTATCTCAGCCAATTTTACTTAGTTTTTAGTTATAAACAAAAATGCCATTTAGAATGGTTCTGAATAAATATATTCTCATGTGTCAGGGCTTTACGTACCATTCTCTTCACCTACATCTGGCTGCAGACTACGAGCACACGTGGGAACAGAATGCTCAATAATCTCTCACATGAAAGGGATGTATTGTTGAGATTAGAATGCACCAGGCCTTTTGAATAGACTTCAGGGGTTAGCTGAAGGATTACCTAACGGCTGCTGGCATTGAATCCATGTGTTTCCTTCAGATAGTTTCCATTTGAAGAGATGTTTTCAATCTTTGCTTTTCCACAGCAAAATTGAACAGTAAACAAATAGAAATGCTCCAGTGCAAACACTGGATTTATCTATCAGCTGTTTCCATGCTAGATCCAGCATCGTTAAATCCCAAAAAACTAATCTGAATGAAGACCATCATTAGTCATGGCAGTTTAGTTTCTTGATTATCTCAACAATAAACCTGATTTTATTATAGTAATTGCTCTTGGCTAGATAAAGCCAGTTAAAAATACTGTATGAAGGGAACAGAAAAGTCTGTCACACTATCATCTTTTCTACCATTAATATGACAATGTCTTACTGATTTATTTTTTGCCCTTTAAAGCAAGTATAATTCTGCATTTATGATATGGAAATGTCCCTGCAGTATTTTAAAACTAATCTGTCAGCACTGAGGAGTTCTTCGTTGTATAAAATTTTATCTGAAGGACAGTTACATTGGAAAGACAGGAAGGTAATAAGCTAAAAATAGTAAAGTGCTCAAAAAGTGTCACATCACATATTATTTACCAAGATCGTCTGTGATAAAACTGTAAAGTGTAGATGTGCGTCTTGTTCCTTTCCATATTCTGAAACACACCTATTCACAATAGAATGGTCGATTGTGTGACAAGTACAGTGGCCATTGTCAGCATTATGCCCTTAAAAAAGAACAAGAGAGCCAGCTGAGGAAATTGCTGCTGCCTTCTCAGAAATTGAAAATTAATCACTAATGTTTTTGTTGTTAGCTTGCAGGGGAATAAATAGATGTGCTCTTTATATGCCCTGAGGCATTTCACCAATGTTTCCTAAAGTGAAGGGCATCAAGTGGAAATAATTGTTTCCCAAATTGTTTACTTCACTTTTTTTTCAGTCTTTGGAAATAATTACTTCCTCCCCATTTCACTCCACTTCAGGAGACTCTGGCATTCTGCCGAGAATTTGTAGAGTAAATTTACTTTAATGCCAATCAGACCATATCAGGAATAGCATTACTGTTACATGGTTGATTACTGAGATCCAACCGCCTAACCTCCCGTCTCCAATACTCTATCATATATAAAGACAGTGGGGCTGAATTATTGCTTCTGTGTTTTGATGCCAAACATTGTACAGCACTGTGGAAATTGTATTATATTCAGTGTTGCAAACAATTGTTCTGTGTGAAAATGAATTGAAATGAGTATCCAACATATTTAGGTATTAGTCCAGTGAAATGATGTCTCACCACTTGGGGGAAACATATCACAAGAGGATTGAGGTGAGATGATGAAGCAGTCACATATTTGTTGAAATGGCACCGAGCCTTAGGGTATGTGAGTCTCTAAACGTAGCTCAAAAAAATTGCTTTGGGTCTGTTACTGTTGGTGGAGCATATCAATTTTTGGCCATTCCAAATTAATATTATTAGTATCCCTGCTTCTCCTTTCTCAAATTCCCCCCTCTCAATTATAGGTGCTGACACAGGGTGGTAGAACTGTGGAATTCTGTCCCCAAGAAAGGCTATGGATGGCAATATAGTTGGAGATCACATAGCTGAGATGAATGGGTTCTTGTTCAGTAAGGGTATGATGGGATTATGGAGCTAAGGCAGGTAAATAGAGCTGGGTGCAGATCATGATTTAATTGGATGCCAGATCAGGTTCAATGGGCTGAATGGACTACTCTTATTCCTGTGATAATACATGTTGGGGTATATGGGTGCAAGCAACCTACGATATTTCAACCAGCTCATCATGCTTGATCCTAGATTCTGAATGTATCACAGCTGAGATCACTTCTCTTCCACACCTACCTAATGTCCACACATGTGCATTTTCAGTAATTGGTAATGACCGTTGGCTGATTTAGTTTATCATTTTAGCCCACGCGTGATATTGCATGACAGGAATATTTCAATCTGGATCATTTAAGTTAACTAAACACAGATTTAGACATATACAAGAGGAAAAAGCAAGGAAACATGATCAGGCCCAGCAAGCCTACTCTATTCATATGGTGCAAACTTGGACATCCTTTATAATCTTCTAACACCCTTGGAAAAACAAAGAAAAACAAAGAAGGAAAGTGTTGTCAAATCGAGAGCAACACAGTGATTCCTCACTATCACCAAAGGCACCAAGCGACCGTAAGGATAGTGGGCCCAAGATCTCCTCATAATAATCACTCATTAGCAAGGCATTCTCTGGACTGGAAATCTCTTCATTTTAAATTACCTTTTCAAGAGCTGCAGTGACAATCGTCCTTATTGTAAAACAGAGCTGGAATCAAACTTGGGCCGTTACTGATCGGTATGGCCGAGCTCTATGCTGGACAGTGCAGTTAACAGCTGAGAGATGAGGATAGCAGCAGACTTCAGTTTTAAATAATGGTAAGATTCAGGTATTACATTAATAGCCCATCTCCTTCACTCTTCATTATTAACATGACAAGCTTCAGGTTTAGACACGAATGGAGAATGATTAATATTTTCCACGTTGTGATGACTATACTTTAGAAATAATGATTGGGCAATTCCCCGCTGACAGGTTTGCAGGGAAATCCCATAAAATTCTCTGGGTGGCCTGCCCTGACCTGTCCCAATTCTATCGGATTAGGCAGGAAAACTCTCTTAGTTGTGCCCACTTTCCTTGCAACTTTTCATTGACTAGAAAGCACTTTGTTACATTCTGAGGTCATGAAAAGTACGATATAAACATACAACTTTCTTTCCTTTTTAGATTGAGAAAAACAGGGTGGAATTTTACCAATGGCGGGGTTTCCGAGGACTGTTAATTGGCTGAACCTAGGCCTTCTGCCCCTCATTCAGGCAGAAATCCTGCGTCGGAGAGGTGTAGTCTCAGCAACACCACCAGGAATGGTGGCGACTGCTTCTACTTTCTCAGCTATTTTAGTAGCACTGTTGATGTTTTCTAAAAATTGTTCATTGGAAATTAAATTTGAACTGGTTTCTTTAAAAATAATTCAAAACACCTCAGAGAATTTTAAGACGGTAATGCACACTAAAGATTTATTTATTTTGAGTATTGTTGAAAAAGAGAGACACGCTGTCAAATCTTTTTGTCTGACGCACATCAGGACAGTTCTCAAGAATACCAAGAGTGAAAGGAACAACAAATAAATGGCGCTTGGTTGGCAACTGGATTCTGATTGGTAGAGACATTGCCATGGGAAATGCACCAAGGAACAGTTAACAGCTGAGCTTTTGTTCATAAGACCATAAGACATAGGAGCAAAATTAGGCCATTTGGCCCATCGAGTCTGCTCCGCCATTCGATCATGGCTGATATGTTTCTCATCCACGTTCTCCTGCCTTCTCCCTGTAACCCCTGACCCCCTTATTAATCAAAATCTATCTATCTCTGTCTTAAAGACACTCAGTGGCTTGGCCTTCACAGTCTTCCACAGCAATGAATTCCACGGATTCACCACCCTCTGGCTGAAGAAATTCCTCCTCATCTCAGTTTTAAAGGATTGTCCCTTTGATCTGTGCCCTCGGGTTCTTGTCACTTCTAACAGCGGAAACTCTTCTCCACATCCACATTTGCACTGTCGTGGCCTCTCAGTATTCTGGATGTTTCAGTGAGATCGCCCCTCATTCTTCCAAACTCCATCGCGTACAGACCAAGAGTCCTCAACCGCTCCTCATTTGACAAGCCCTTAATTCCCGGGATGATTCTTGCAAACCTCCTCTGGACTCCCTCCACAGCCAGAATATGTTTTCTCAGATATGGGGTCTAAAACTGCTCATAATATTCCTAACAGGGTCTGACTAGAGCCTTATACAGCCTCAGTACAACCCTGCTCTTGTATTGGAGCCCTCTTGAAATTAATGCTAGCATTGCATTTGCTTTCAGAACTGCCAACTTAACCTGCACGTTAACCTTAAAATAATCCTGAATCAAGACCCTAAGTTCCTTTGTGCTTCAAATTTCCAAAGCCTTTCCCCATTTAGAAAAAAGTCTGTACCTCTATTCTTCCTACCAAAGTGCATAACCTCACACTTTTCCACATTGTATTCCAATAGCCACTTTTTTGCCCACTCTCCCAGCCTGTCTGGGTCCTTCTGCAGCCTCCGCGCTTCCTCAACATAACCTGCCCCTTTACATATCTTTGTATTATCTACAAATTTAGCAAAAATTCTCTCAGTTTCTTCTTTCAGATTGTTAATGTATATTGTGAATAGCTATTGTCCTAACACTGACCCCTGCGGAACATCACCAGTCACCGTTGCCATCCACAAAAGGACCCTGTTATCCCCATTCTCTGCCTTCTGCCAGTGAGCCAATCCTCTCTCCATGCCAGGATCTTACCCTTAACACCATGGGCTCTTCACTTATTTAGCAGTTTCCTGTATGGCACCTTGTCAAAGGCCTTCTAGAAATCCAAATAGATCACGTCCATTGGCTCTCCTTTGTCTAACTTCCTTGTTACCTCCTCAAAGAATTTGAACAGATTTGTCAGGCATGACCTCCTCTTGACAAAGCTGTACCGACTCAATGCTATTTTACTCAGCACTTCCAAGTACTCTGCAATCTCCTTCATAATAATAGACTCTAAAATCTTACCAGTGACCAAAGTCCGGCTAACTGGTCTATAATTTTCCAACTTCTGTCTCTGTCCCTTCTTAGACAGGGGTATTACATTAGCCATTTTCCAGTCCTCTAGGACCCTCCCTGTTTCTAGTGATTCCTGAAAGATCACTGCCAATGCCTCCACAATCTCCTCAGCTATCTCCTTCAGAACCATGGGGTGTAGTCCATCCAGTGTGAGTTATTTATCCACTTCAGACCATTCAACGTCCCCAGCAACTTATTCTTAGTGATGGCCACTTCACTCACCTCTGGTCCCTGACTCTCTTGAGGGTCTGGTGTGCCAGTAGTGTCTTCCACTGTGAAGATTAAAGCAAAGTATCTATTCAGTTCCTCTGACATTTCATTGTGCCCATTACTACTTCTCCAGCCTCATATTCCAGTTGTCCAATGTCCATTCTTATCTCTCTGTTACCTTTTGTATATTGAAAAACTCTTGCAATCTTCTTTTATAATACAATCTAGCTTACACTCATATTTCATCTTCTCCCCCATTATTGCGTTTTTAGTTTTCCTCTAGTTGTTTTTTAAAGGTTTCCCAATCCTCTGGCTTCCCACTAGTCCTCGCCACTTTGTATGCTTTTTCTTTTGTTTTTATGCTGTCCCTGGCTTCGCTTGTCAGCCATGGTTGCCTCGTCTCCCCCTTAGCATGATTCCTCTTCCTTGGGATGAATTTCTGTTGTGCTTCCGGAATAACTCCCAAAAACTCCTGCTGTTCCACTATCTTCCCTGCTCGGCTCTCCTTCCAATCAACTATGGCCAGCTCTTTCCTCATGTGTTTCGAGTTACCTTTATTCAAACGTAATGCCATTAAATCTTATTTCAGCTCCTCCCTCTCAAACTGCAGGCTGAATTCTATCATATTGTGGTCACTGCCCCCAAAGGGTTCCTTCACCTAAGTTCCCTAATCAAGTATACCTCATTATACATCATTATGGGGATTTTCACAGAAACTTCATTGCAGTGTTAATGGAAGCCTACCTGTGACATTAATATAGATTATTATTATTGAATACAGAATTGCCTGTTCCCTTGTGGGCTCTCCATTAAGTTGCTCCAAAAAAACATCTCTTAGGCATTCCAAAATTAATTTTCTTGAGATCCACAACCAACTTGATTTTCCCAGTCCACCTGCATATTGAAGTCCCCCATGCTTATTGTAATATTGCCTTTCTTATATGCCTTTTCTATCTCCTGACTACTGTCGGGGGCCTGTACATAACTCCATTCAAGGTATTTTTTTCTTTGCGATTCCTTAACTCTACCCATACAGATTCTACGTCTTCCAATCCTATATCACTTCTTGCTATCAATTTCATTTCATTTCTTACCAACAATGCAACCCAGCCCCCTCTGCCCCCCCCCCCCCCCCCCCCCCCCGCCCCCATTATGTAGTTTAAGCCCTTGTTATGCAATTCACCAGGACTCTGGTCCCAGCATGATTCCGGGAGCAGGAGAGAGAGAGGCAGCCGGAGTGCAGCTTAAGTGTTTTATTTTTACCTGTATTTAAGTTGGGCAATTGCTAAACCGCTTGTAGTGTCCCCCACCCTTCCATCTCCTCTAACCTATGGGGGTGAGTGAATATCAGGTAAGCTCTTTCTTTCTTTTCTTTTATCCGCAAGTTATAGCTTCAGATGTTCGCCGGGAGCAGTGGCCAGAGGTCTGTCGGGAAGGTAAGTTTACCTCTTTAAAAACTTACCTTGTAGGAGAAGCAGCCTTCACATTTTCGGCGGGAGCATTGGCCAGGGGTCTGTCGGGAAGGTAAGTTTACCTCTATAAAAACTTTTAAAACTTTCCTTGAAGAGTGACATCACAGTAAAGCAGTGACCTGATTGGCTGGTAAGGAAAGTGCTCCAATTAGCAGTAGCTGGAAGAAATGTAACTTTTCGTGTGTTGGTAAGTATTGTGATTGGTAAGTAAAATCCTTATTCCTTTCACTTATTCATTATTTGATATTATATTTGTAATCAGTTAAGGTAAAGTGTAAAAATGGCAGGAGATCCCAGTGTTATGCTACTCGTGCTCAATGTGGGAGTTCAGGGACGCGGCCGATGCCCCTGACTCCTTCATGTGCAGGAAGTGTGTCCAGCTGCAGCTCCTGTTAGACCACATGACGGCTCTGGAGCTGCGGATGGACTCACTTTGGAGCATTCGCGATGCTGAGGAGGTCGTGGATAGCACGTTCAGTGAGTTGGCCACACCGCAGATTAGGATTGGTGAGGGAGACAGGGAATGGGTGACCAAAAGGCAGAGAAAGAGCAGGAAGGCAGTGCAGGAAGGAATAGTCAGAATGAATACATGGCTTGAGAGATGGTGCAGGAGGGAGGGGTTCAGATTTTTGGGACATTGGAACTGGTTCTGGGGGCGTTGGGACCATTACAAATCGGATGGTCTACACCTGGGCAGGACTGGAACCAATGTCCTAGGGGGTGCTTTTGCTAACACTGTTCAGGAGGTTTTAAACTAATCTGGTGGGGGATGGGAACCAGATTAGGAAGTTAGAGGTCAGTAAAGAGGCAGCAACTAAAGCCAGTAAGGTACTAGATAATAAACTCATTGTGACTAAGGAGAAGAGTAGACAGGGAAGAGATGATGAACGCAAAGGGACAGGTGGTCTGAGGTGCATTTGTTTTAATGCGAGAAGTTTGCTGGTAAGGCAGATGAATTTAGGGCTTGGATTAGTACCTGGGAATATGATGTTATTGGTATTACTGAGACTTGGTTGAGGGAAGGGCAAGACTGGCAACTAAATATCCCAGGGTATAGATGCCTCAGGAGGGATAGAGAGGGAGGTAAAAGGGGTGAGGAGTTGCATTACTGGTCAGAGATGATATCACAGCTGTGATTAAGGAGGGCACGATGGAGGATTTGAGCACTGAGGCAATATGGGTAGAGCTAAGAAATAGGAAGGGTGCAGTAACATTGTTGGGACTTTACTACAGGCCTCCCAAAAGCGAGCGTGAAGTAGAGGTGCAAATATGTAGACAGATTATAGAAAAATATAGGAGCAATAGAGTGGTCGTGATGGGAGATTTTAACATCCGTAACATTGAATGGGACTCATGTAGTGTTGGAGGCGTAGATGGAGCAGAATTTGTAAGGAGCATCCAGGAGAGTGTTTTAGAGTAGTATGTAAATAGTCCAATTTGGGAAGGGGCCATACTGGACCTGGTATTGGGGAATGATCCCGGCCAGTTTCAGTTTCAGTCGGTGATTACTTTGGGAATAGCGATCACAATTCCGTAAGTTTTAGAATACTCATGGACAAAGACAAGAGATGTCCTAAAGGAAGAGTGCTAAATTGTGGAAAGGCCAAGTATAACAAAATTCGGCAAGAGCTAGGGAATGTGGATTGGGAGCAGCTGTTTAAGGGTAAATCCACATTTGAAATGTGGGAATGTTTTATGGAAAGGTTGATTAGAGTGCAGGACCGACATGTCCCTGTGAAAATGAGGGATAGAAATGTCAAGAATAGGGAACCATGGATGACGGGTGGAATTGTGAGACTAGCTAAGATGAAAAAGGAAGCATACATACGATCTAGGCGACTTAAAACTGATGAAGCTTTGAAGGAATATCAGGAAAGTAGGACAAATCTCAAACATGCAATAAAGAGGGCTAAAAGGGGTCATGAAGTATCTTTGGCTAACAGGGTTAAGGAAAATCCACAAAGTCTTTTATTCGTATATAAGGATCAAGAGGGTAACTAGAGAAAGGATTGGCCCACTCAAAGACAAAAGAAGCAATTTATGCGTGGAGTCAGAGGAAATGGGTGGGATTCTTAATGAGTACTTTGCGTCGGTATTCACCAAGGAGAGGGACATGACGGATGTTGAGGCTAGGGATGGATGTTTAAATACTCTAGGTCAAGTCGGCATAAGGAAGGGGAAGTTTTGGGTATTCTAAAAGGCATTAAGGTGGACAAGTCTCCAGGTCCGGATGGGATCTATCCCAGATTCCTGAGGGAAGCAAGGGACGAAATAGCTTAACAGATATCTTTGCAGCATCCTTGAACGCGGGTGAGGTCCCGGAGGACTGGAGAATTGCTAATGTTGTCCCTTTGTTTAAGAAGGGTAGCAGGGATAATCCAGGGAATTATAGACCTGTGAGCTTGACGTCAGTAGTAGGCAAACTGTTAGAGAAGATACTGAGGGATAGGATCTATTCACATTTGGAAGAAAATAGACTTATCAATGATAGGCAGCATGGTTTTGTGCAGGGAAGTTCATGTCTTACAAACCGAATAGAATTCTTTGAGGAAGTGACAAAGTTAATTGATGAGGGAAAGGCTGTAGATGTCATATAAATGGACTTCAGTACGGCGTTTGATAAAGTTTCCCATGGCAGGTTGATGGAACAAGTCAAGTTGTATGGGGTTCAGGGTGTACTAGCTAGATGGATAAAGAACTGGCTGGGCAACAGGAGACAGAGAGTAGTGGTGGAAGGGAGTATCAAAATGGAGAAAGGTGACTAGTGGTGTTCCACAGGGATCCGTGCTCGGACCACTGTTATTTGTGATATACATAAATGATCTGGACGAAGGTATAGGTGGTCTGATTAGCAAGTTTGCAGATGATACTAAGATTGGATGAGTTGCAGATAGTGAGGAGGACTGTCAGTGAATACAGCAAAATATAGATAGATTGGAGAGTTGGCCAGAGAAATGGCAGATGGAGTTCAATCCAGGCAAATGTGAGGTGATGCATTTTGGAAGATCTAATTCAAGAGTGGACTATACGGTCAATGGAAGAGTCCTGGGGAATATTGATGTACAGAGAGATCTGGGAGTTCAGGTCCATTGTACCCTGAAGGTGGCAACGCAGGTCGATAGAGTGGTCAAGAAAGCATACAGCATGCTTGCCTTCATCAGATGGGGTATTGAGTATAAGAGTTGGCAGGTCATGTTACAGTTGTATAGGACTTTGGTGAGGCCACATTTGGAATACTGCGTGCAGTTCTGGTCGCCACATTACCAGAAGGATGTGGATGCTTTAGAGAGGGTGCAGAGGAGGTTCACCAGGATGTTGCCTGGTTTGGAGGGTGCTAGCTATGAAGAAAGGTTGAGTAGATTAGGATTGTTTTCATTGGAAAGATGGAGGTTGAGGGGGGACCTGATTGAGGTCTACAAAATTATGAGAGGTATGGGATGGGTGGATAGCAACAAGCTTTTTCCAAGAGTGGGGGTGTCAGTTACAAGGGGTCATTATTTCAAGGTGAGAGGGGGAAAGTTTAAGGGAGATGTGCATGGAAAGTTTTTTTACGCAGAGGGTGGTGGGTGCCTGGAACGTTTGCCAGTGGAGGTGGTAGAGGCGGGCACGACAGCATCATTTAAGATGCATCTAGACAGATATATGAACGGGCGGGGAACATAGGGAAGTAGATCCTTGGAAAATAGGCGACAAGTTTAGATAAAGGATCTGGATCGGCGCAGGCTGGGAGGGCCGAAGGGCCTGTTCCTATGCTGTAATTTTCTTTGTTCTTTGTTCTTTGACCGTCCCATCGGAACAGCTCCCTCCTTCCCCAGTACTCGTGACAATGTCCCATGAATTCAAATCCATTTCTCCCACAACAATCTTTGAGCCACGCATTTACCTTTTTAATCTTATTGATCCTGGGCCAATTAGTTTGTGGCTCAGGTAGTAATCCAGAGATTATTACCTTTTTAGTTCTGCTTTTTAATTTATCTCCTAGCTGCTCATGTTCCTTCAGCAGAGCCTCTATCCTTCTTCTACCTATGTTGTTGGTCCCTACATGGCTCACAACAACTGGATCTATACCTTCCCACTCCAAGTTCCTCTGCAGCCCAGATGAGATATGCCGAATCAGAGCACCAGGTTGGCAACACAACATTTGGAACTACTGATCCTGGTCACAGAGAACAGTGCCTATGCCCCTAACTAGACATTGGTAATAGTAATTCAAATCAGGCAGGTCGACTCCAATTGGTCAATGCGTTGCCATGGCGAATTGACTAGGGATTCGTCAGCTTTTGTTCAGATGAAAAAAGTTGCAATGATTGGACATGCTCCTTCTGTCTTCAAAGTACAGGACCCTGTGTGTGAATATATGTATCATCTAGCAAGTATAAGTGAGCCAAACTGCGAATCTCACTAATATTCATTTATTCTTATGACTGACATGGGGTTGCTATAGTAAACACATGTTGTCTTGGTAAAGATGAACTGACGACAGCTTTCACAGTGCAATGTTCATTTTTGCATTGAATATAAAGATATGATCAACTGAATGTTTCTGCTGTTACTCTGTAAACGTTGCGGGAAATCTTTGTGAAATTCGAGATAATCACCTTGTTAACATCTTAAAATGACAACTCCTCATTATGAAGACCTTAATTACTTCACTTGTTATTAACTGAATTACTTTCCACAACTGACTGTGCTTGGGAGTCACCGAATTTCATTCAGTATCCCAATCTATCTAGAATCTAAACTCTAAGGGCGGGATTTTACTGTCCCATCGAAAGTGGCCCCTGTGGCGGGTTCCCCGGCAGCTGGATGGGAAAGCCATGCAAAATGATGCAGGACCGGGAAATCCCGCCAATGGCAAGCCGCCTCTGCCGAAAGAAAATTAGATATAAACACGTGACTTTGGTTTTGTTTAGATTTAGGCAGAATTTTTCAAATGGTGGTGTTTTCAAGGCCTATTAATTGGCTGAAACTAAGAGGTGGGGGGTAATGGGGGGAGGAGGTGGGAGTGGAAAATCCATCCCTCAATTATATCTCCCATAGATACTGGGCTGGATTCTCTGATCCTGCGGTTATGTCCGCAGGATCCATCTGGTCTTACAACCAGAAAGCCGGCGCCGTCCCCACGCCGTTTCCTCTTCCTTCCTTCCCGTCCTCAGTATGGTGGGGGGCTCGCAGCTGCGCAGCATAATTCCTCGGCTTTACCTGCTGATGCGGCCGCAGAATGGCCGGGTCCGTGGCCGAACACGCGCACGGCGACGGCCTGCAGCAGTCGCTCCGTACAGCTTGGTGGCGGCTGCGCGCGGATCTGGCCTGCCAAATACTGCCCTCCTGTAAACCCCTCACCACCCCTGGACCACCCCCCACCAGTGCCCTCTTCCCCCGCTGAAGCCCCTCCCCTGCCAGTGGAACGGCTCTCCCCGACTGTGGTGGCGCTGTTTACGGTCCGCATTCCTGAGGCCTTCCTGATGGCGTGCGGCTTGTTCGTTGAGTACGCCGTTTTTGAGGGGGCTGAGTATCACAAAAACAGCACCGTCCCCAATTCCAGCGCAAAAGTGGATTCTCCAGCCGATCACCGAACGAGATTTCGGTGATCATAAAATCCAGCCCACTTTTTCCCAACAATATATTATTACGAATTTGTCAGCTCTTTATTATTACTGAAAACAAGAAAAAAGTATTTGCTTATAAGCAACATTAGAACCATTATTAGCGACACTGCTTAAGAAACCTTTACATCGGTCCATATACCCGCTCACCCCCGCGCCCCCCCCCCCCCCCCCCCCCCCCCCCCCCCGCCCCGACACAATGCCCGGGAAACTGCGCCATGCAAATCTAATAGTTGGATGAACCCAAACCTGCAAATGCAGGAAAAACAATAAGTCTTTCTTTAAGAAACAACTACAATGGAAATATTGAGGCAATTATTCAGTAGAGTTACAGACTCAGTCTCATCTCAGACTCAGACTTATTGAGTCCATGCTGGAGTACAGCAACCCAGTCAGTCCTGTCCCCCCTCCCTCCTCTAACCCTGTAGCCCTACAGGCTTATGTCCCTCAATAACCTATCCAATTTCCTTTTGAAATCATTAATCATCTCCACTTCCACCACCCTGTTGGTCAGTGAGTTCCAGGTCATTACCAGTCACCAAGGAAGAAAGAACTTCCTCATCTGTTGCCCAAAACCATACGTTTGCGGACCCTGGTTCCCATACCATCAGTTAACAGGAACAGTTTTTTCCTTGTCTATGTTATTTAAACCTGTCAGGATCTTGTACACTTCTATCAGGTCTTACCTCAATTTTCTTTGCTCCAAGGATAACTAAACTCAGTTTCTCTAACCTACCCTTGTAGCTAAAATGGGCGGGATTCTCCCAACGGGCAGCTAAGTTCCGAGACCGGAGTAAAAACGGGAGTGTTTGGCTTTTGACCAGCCCTTGTAGCCACAGTATTAATGTGCCTAGTCAAGTTTAGTTTCTGGCTCATGGTAATCCCCAGGATGTTGATGTTCAATGATGGTCTTGCCATTGAATGTCAAGGGGTGATGGTTTGATTGTCCCTTATTAGAGATGGTCATTACCTGGCACTTGTGTGGCTCGAATGTTACTTGCCACTTGTCAGGCCAAGCCAGGATATTGTTCAGCTCTTACTATATTTGGACGTGGGCTGTTTCAGTGTCTGAGGAGTGGTGAGAATGCTGACTAATAAACTTGTTAAAATACAAGTCTGGGTCGAATTTCCAAATTGAAGTATACCAAAAAAAACCTGCTTCCAACTGCACAACACATGGATTTAGTCCCATCAATGTGACCTTTCTGTACTATTTGGACAGAATAATTCCATGCGGCAGTTTCAAGTTGTCTCTTATAATTTTCATTGATGCTGGTTTCTAGAAGAAATGACAAGAGTAGCATTTAAATATTGGTTAATAGCATGCTGCATTTGACAAGGTTTATTAAATGAAAGGAATCAGAATTAAATGAAAAATTCTATATAGTTCAGGTGTTGCTTTTCTAATATAGGTTCTGACTCCATAAGATCATGTTTGATAGAAAATGGAGTAAAAACTATGTTTTAAAAGAAATTCTGCTTAAATGACAGTCTGTGTTGCAGAAAATAGATCTTTTTTAAAAATTGTATCATCTGTTATTGCCTCTCAAAACTTTGAAGAACGTCTGGCACCATATACTTCTAGACAAGTCACCTTTGTTACTGTTTGGGCTTTTGCCAACACTTTTAACTGTGGCAGTTTCCATAAGTAAATCAAGTTTTCTATGAACTTAAACCTGCATCATTAAGTATGGGCAAACATGCCATGAAACTAACGAAGCCTGCATAATGCATGCAAGCCTTGCAGAATGCCCGCATACTCCCCTGTCCAAACATGTTGACAGATCATTATATTCAGGTTAAAAATAGTGGATACATTTACAGTTGATTAGTATCATCATCACTGTCAGTCATTTTTTTTTAAATTAAGGAGCAATTTAGCGTGGCCAATCATCCTACCCTGCACATCTTTGGGGTTGTGGGGGTGAGACCCATGCAGACACGGGGAGAATGTGCAAACTCCACACAGTGACCCGTGGCCGGGTTCGAACCCGGGTCCTCAGCGGCATGAGACAGCAGTGCTAACCACTGTGCCACCGTGCCGCCCATCACCATCAGTCATGCTTACAAGTTTGCATTTTAATATCCATGTCATTTATATATTGTTGCACGTTTTACTTGAGTGTATTACGCGTTTTATTGGAGTGTATTAACACGCCTTTGTTTAAAGGCCGTGTGCTTAACACTACTACAGCTCTGTGTATGTAATTCTGCTCGGAGTCGCCAGGTGCCATATTTAGACACCTCACAAGTATATCAAGGTCAGGTTCAAAGTAATAAATCTGTACACCGATTAGTAAGTTCAAACGATTGATATTTATTATAACCAATATAATAAATACACATGCATACGCTAAAGAGACTAAGTTACTTCTAAACTAAACGACTAAAATACTTATCTAAAACAGGAACAGGCAAGGTCAGGGAGCGAGGCCTTCGTCCCGTTCTTGGTCTGCAACTCTCAAAGTGTTAAGGTCGTCAGGGTCTAGCAAGTCTGGCTCACGTAGCGATCGTTGTGGTGAAACTTACAGTTCGATGGCTGGTGGCTCAACGGCTGGTGATGGAACTGGAGTCAGGATGCGATGAATCAGCAAAGCGATGAAGACAGCAGAGAGCCGGAGCCAAGACAACAGACCGGACCATGTGCGGGGTCTACTTTTATAGGTCCCCCCAATGTCCGTGCCTCTTCGGGGCGGTCTCTACCTGCTGTATATCGATTGGGTCTTCTCCTAATCGATATTTTCCAAACCCCCCATCTGAGGGTCGCTTCTCGATGGGTGGGGCGGTCTCTATGGTGCTTTGTGATGGATACTTATGGTGCCGTTTCGTCTGGGGGTCCACTCAAAGTATCCATTCAAACCTAAATGTTTCTATTGTGTGGGCCTAGATCTGGATCACCTCATTACTATGCAAATCGTTGTTGCCATTTACACCTTTAGCTGAGATTCTGCACCTGGCCATAAACTGGTTTCTGTACGTGCAGAATGCTAATTAGCCTTCTGCAAACTGCTTGTCCTTGCTAAGACTGTTTTCTCCCTGCAGCCTTAGCAGTTCTCCATTTTGTAGCCCAGTGTCCATCTTAGGTGGCTACAATATCGTAACAAAAACAGTGATCCTGTAACTTTGGCAACACCACAGTTTGCCATTCTAAAGTCTGTTAAACAATCATAGAATCATAGGATTTGTAGTGCAGAAGAAGGCCATTCGGCCCATTGAGTCTACACAGGCCCTTGGAACGAGCACCCCACCCAAGCCCACACCTTCACCCTGTCCCCATACCCCACCCAACCTTTTTGGACACTAACGTCAGTTTAGCATGGTCAATCCACCTAACATGTACATCTTTGGACTGTGGGAGGAAACCGGAGCACCCGGAGGAAACTCACACATACGCGAGGAGAACGTGCAGACTCTGCACAGTGACCCAAGTCAGGAATCGAACCTAGGACCCAGGAGCTGTGAAACAACTGAGCTAACCACTGTGCTACCGTGCTGCCACGACCATGGCAATCATTCACGATGACTAGCAATGGGTCAAGTAGGACGAGTTGCATAAATCAACTATTTAGATATACAGAACTCATAAGACACAAAATATAGATGCCACAAGTATTATAGTAAACAATGAAAATTCATAGCATGGTAAAATATGTTTATGGGTGTATATATTTTTGTAGAGTTCTGTTTTCTGTAGTGCTTTGAGATGAAAAAGAATTTAGCAGATTTCCTGATGCAATAATGCAAGTCAATATTTATAAAGTTCTTGTCCACCTCAAGGAAATGCTAATCTCACAGAACTGAATTTCACAGACCCCTGAATCATCTCAAAAACATATATTGGCATGGTTACATAATGGTTATCTTGTTGGACTAGTTATCCAGAATCAGTGCAAATGACCATGAAGTTGCAAGATTGTTGTAAAAACCCAGCCGGTACACTCATGTCCATAATATCCTTTTTGTTATTCAAATCATTCATGGGGTGTGGGCATCGCTGGCTGGGCCAACATTTGTCACCCATCCCTAATTGACTTTGAAAATGTGATGGTGAGCTGCCTTCTTGAATCACTGCAGTCCATGTTGTCATGTGAGAGTACCTTTAAGAAATGCATAAAAGCAAATTACCGCGGATGCTGGAATCTGAAACAAAAAGGAAAATGCTAGAAAATCTCAGCAAGTCTGGCAGCATCTGTAGGGAGAGAAAAGAGCTAACATTTCGAGTCCGATGACTCTTTGTCAAAGCTAACCGACAGAGAAAGTGGGAAATATTTATACTGTGGAGTGAAAATGAAAGAATTAAACCTGCTGTCTTTCTGTAAAAAGGGTATTTTGGTCTTATAGGTGTTGTTCGGAAAGTTATGAAGGGTTACTTATGGAATATTGTATCTGTGGGGATTATTGGTGTTGATAGTTGTTAAGGTGTTTACCGTGGGTTTATAAAGTGTTGACTGGATTCATAAATAAACATGGTTTTGTTTTAAAAGTACTTTAGATCTCTGTTGCATCACACCTGTTAAGTAGGCCCTTGTGCTCCCCATAACCACAATCTACTAAAAGTTGCTGGTCAGGTGAATTCCATGACACACTTTGGTGTCCTCTAAACCCTGGCCCATAACAATGTGGTATAGGTAAACGCACAGAGTTGGTAGGGAAGGAATTTGACCCAATGACAGTGAAGGAATAGCAATGTACTTCCAAGTCAGTATGTTAAGCGGCTTGGAGGTAAACTTTCAGTTGTGGTGTTCCCATGAATCGGCTGCCCTTGTCTCCTGGATGGTAGTGGTCATGCACTTGGAAAATGCTACCGAAGGGGCCTTGGTGAGCTACTGCAGCGCATCTTGTGGATGGTGTACACTGCTGCCACTATTTGTCAGTGGTAGAGGGAGTGAATGTTTGTGGAAGGGGTGGCAAAAAAGCTGGCTGCTTTGTTCTGGATGGTGTTGAGCTTTTGAGCGTTGTTGGCGATGCACTCACCCAGACAAGTGGTGAGTAATCCATCACACTCCTGACTTGAGTTTTGTAAATGGTTGACAAGCTTTAGGGAGTCAGGAGGTGAGTTACTTGCTGCAGAATTCCCAGTTTCTGATCTGCTCTTGTTGCCACAGTATTTATATGGCTCGTCCAGTTCAGTTTGTGGTCAATGGTAACCGCTACAATGTAGGCAATGGGGGATTCAGTGATGGTAATGCCATTGAATGTCAAGGAGTGATGGTTAGATTCTCTCTTGTTGAAGATGGTCATTGCCTGGCACTTTCTGCACAAATGTTATTTTAGGGAAAGCACCTTAATCTGGTCTGTTGTAAATGTGACTCCAGTCACACAATTGCACTTGCCCCACTGAAGTGGCATTTGTATTACAACTGCTGCATGAATCAAAAAATTATAGAAGAATGTCCATCACTATCCTACCAGTTCAACTGGAGATAAGCACCAAATGGCAACCTTTCCAGCGACACAAACATCCGAAGGAAAAGAGGTAGTTCAATGACATAATGTAATGTCCTCGAGTTCACAAGTATATAGCCATAGCATGTTGAGATAAAAACATCTGCCTCTTAACTACAGATCAAACTATCTGATTTGCTCCCCTTTGCTCCATTCAGCTGCCATCGTTGCTGGTTGCTTCATAACAATAACACACGACAGACAGAATATTCTTTATCTGACAACCATTATTTTTCAACAACTATTTCTCTCCAATCACTCTACCCACACAATAATGCAAGTTTGTTGTTGTAATAATTGGCTGCATAAACTCAGAAGGACTTTGTCCCCTCTTGCAGTGTGTCTTTTGCTGATGATTCCATTCTATGTGGGTCTACTTTCTTTCGATCACGTACCATCAATGTTCACAACATTTTGTTCTGTTGCAGCAAAACGGCTCACTGAAAGTAGGGAAGGTTTTACCTATTTCAAACTTTTTCTTGCAACAATCTTCAGTTTTTCTTTTTAACCCCCAGTGTCAACCAATCTTTATATCCTCTTTTACCTCAGTTTTGCTCCTTCAATTTGCCTGATGTGACCTTGCCACCTATACATAGATAGAATTTACAGTGCAGAAGGAGGCCATTCGGCCCATCGAGTCTGCACCGGCTCCTGGAAAGAGCACCCTACGCAAAGTCAACACCTCCACCCTATCCCCATAACCCAGTAATCCCACCCAACACTAAGGGCAATTTTGGACACTAAGGGCAATTTATCATGGCCAATCCACCTAACCTGCACATCTTTGGACTGTGGGAGGAAACCGGAGCACCCGGAGGAAACCCACGCACACACGGGGAGGATGTGCAGACTCCGCACAGACAGTGACCCAAGCCGGAATCGAACCTGGGACCCTGGAGCTGTGAAGCGATTGTGCTATCCACAATGCTACCATGCTGCCCCAAGGATACCTTCAGCTCCTAATAAAATGAACTAATAGCCTTTTCCCCGTATCCTTTAGTATCTTTGATTAACAAAAATCTATTCATCTCAGATCTAAATTGGTCTCGGATCAATTGCCTTTTGCAGAAGGGACTTCCAAACTGTTATTTTTTTCTAATTTCCCTACTGACTGGTCTGGCTCTAGTTTTTAATCTTTGCCCCTTCGCCCTAGACTCCCCAACCAGCAGAAGTAATTTCTCTCTATTTCAACTATCTGTTCCTCTAATATCTTGAAAACATTGATCAAATTATCCCTTATCCATTTAAATTCCAGGGACTACAACCCACTTTGTGTCATCTCTCCTCGTAATTTATTTCTAAGAATTCAAATATCATTCTGGTAAATCTACCCTCTGAGTGTAGTTCTTCCAGGAAATGAAGTGTTGTTTTGGGCGGGAATTGTGGTGTGCTTCCTGTTGGGTGTATGGCCGCGATCCAAATCACAGTTCACCTGCACTTAAGTCATTTTATTGAAGCTTGGGGAGATTCTCACTGAAAAATCCCACACTTCAAATTTTTCTGGAGTGGGAGCTAAAGGCGCCGGAAAGACCAGCTCCTCAGAGATTGGGATGTTCTTCTTAAAGGGTTCCCAAATCTAAAAATTAAGTTAAAGGTCCCCACACCACCCCCCACCCACGGACATCATGACCTCCCACAGACATGGACAAGATCCCCAACCCTTGACCCCGGAGGAGCAACCTTCCCGCAC
The DNA here is from genome assembly GCF_902713615.1 of Scyliorhinus canicula. Taxonomy (NCBI): domain Eukaryota; kingdom Metazoa; phylum Chordata; class Chondrichthyes; order Carcharhiniformes; family Scyliorhinidae; genus Scyliorhinus; species Scyliorhinus canicula. The sequence continues at coordinate 80,374,733 of NC_052148.1, forward strand.
CATTAAATGTCCACTTCACTCCCTCACACTGCCAACAGCACCCACCACGAGAGTGACCTGGCCCTAGCCCATCAATCCTTTAACGGCTAGCACTGTGTCTTCACAGCGCCAGGACCCAGGTTCGATTCCCCGCTGGGTCACTGTGTATGCGGAGTCTGCACGTTCTCCCCGTATCTGCGTGGGTTTACTCCGGGTGCTCCGGTTTCCTCCCACAGTCCGAAGGTGTGTAGGTCAGGTGGATTGGCCATGATGAATTGCTCTTAGTGTCCAAAAAAAGATTAGATGGGGTCATTGGGTTATGGGGATGGGGTGGAGGTGAGGGTTTAAGTGGGTTGGCGCAGACGCGATGGCCGTATGGCCTCCTTCTGTACTGTATGTTCTTTGCTCTTATCGGGGCACTGCCTCCCACAAGTGGGAATATCCCACTATGAGGTCATTGGGGGCCCCCCAGCTTTAAGACCATCCCCCCCTTTCAGGCCCCTCCATGTGCCCCCTTCAGGCCCCCCATTCATGACCCCCTTCATAAACCGCCTTCACCGCCCCGATCATACCCACCATTCACCACTCCATGCCTGCCCTTCAGACCTCCCACATTTCATAGCCCCCCAACCTTCATAACCACCCCCCCCCTTCACATTCCCACCCTGCATACACCCCTTCAGGCCTCCCCTTCATACCCACCTTTATTTATGCTCCTCCTTCATGTCCCCTTCCTCTCCCCTTTAATGGACTAAAAAGTCTCTTTGGGCCTTCACTCTTTACAGCTTTTCAAAATTTAGATAGTACCCTGGGTGGGATTCTCCCATCTGAAGGCTAGAGTTTTGACGACGTCATAGAAACTGGCGAGTTTAACGACGGCGTCATTGGACCGCTAAGTGTATCGATCCTCTGTCCTACAGGAGGCCAGCACGGCACTGGAGCGACCCACGCCACTCCAGCTGCTGATACCAGCGCCAAATGGGCGCCACGGGTCTGTGCATGCACGTTGCTACCAGCGCGAATGCGCGCATTTGCGGTAGCTCCCTGCTTCGCGCTGGCCCCGGTGCAACATGGCATAGGGCTCCAGGGGGCGGCGCGGGGCAAAAGAGGTTCCCACCACGAGAGGCCGGCCCACCGATTGGTAGGCCCCGATCACAGAGGAGGCCCCCCTCCCAGGGGTGGGTCCCCCCTCCCGTCCTTCCCCCCCTCCCCTCCTTCCCCCCTCCCTCCCTCCCCTCCTTCCCCCCTCCCCCCTCACCCCCACTAGGCCGCCCCAGACAGGATGGATGCCGAGGTCCCGCCAGGCAAGACTATATGTGAATGGCGCCGGCAGGACTCAGGCTTTCTGGGCGGCCACTCAGCCAATCCCGGGTGGAGAATCGCCGGGGGGGGGGGGGGGGGGGGGGAGGGTGGCGGGGGGGCGCGTAGAGCAGCCCCCGACTGGCGCTGCGCCGACCTCGCGGCACCAATGGCGCGATTTTTCGGTCACCGGAGCATCAGCAGACCGGTGTTTGGGAGGCGAAGCGCGCCCGGCCCGGCGATTCTCCGACCCGGCATGGGCTGAGAGAATCCCGTCCCCTGTTTTATTTCTGTTAAATCCAAAGTGGATGACTTCACATTTGCTTACTGTGAAATCCATCTCACTGAACTTTGAAGTGATTTTGAATCACTGATTTTGAAGTGGTCTCCCTGCAAAATAACAACTTGCACTTGTATAACATATAGGAAAGTGTCTCAAGGTGATTTATAGGAGAATTATCAAACAGTATTTGACGGCAAAACAAATCTGGAGAGATGAGGACAGGTAACCAATAGCTTGGCTAAAGTGGTAGATGTTAAAGGCCAGTGTTAAAGGAGGAGAGAGGGATAAAGAGGGGGTGAGGTTCAGGGAATTGCAAGTTTCGTACCTAGGCAGTGCTGAAAATACACAAGAGGTCAGAAATGTGGCACACAAAAAGTGAGGGCACACAAAACTGTTTCATTAACATTTACAGTCAGAAGTCTTACAACACCAGGTTAAAGTCCAACAGGTTTGTTTCAAACACTAGATTTCGGAGCAATGCTCCTTCCGGAATTGCTCCGAAAGCTAGTGTTTGAAACAAACCTGTTGGACTTTAACCTGGTGTTGTAAGACTTCTTACTGTGCTCACCCCAGTCCAACGCCGGCATCTCCGCATCATTAACATTTACATTCACCCTATAAAAACAATTGACCATAAAATTCTATCTGCTGTTAGCTTTTGCCAAATCAGTGTAGGTTTTTGCGGTTCAGTTGACTGACCATATTCTAAGCATAACTGGCTCTCTAAAGGTTGTCTTAGATCTGATTCCACCGCACTGCTAATAGAATTCCTCAGGCCTAAATTTCAAACCATTCCTGTGGTTAACTGCATACATTATTGCTGCAAGTGACAAAACAAGTCATTGAAATCAAACTTCTAATGAATACAGAGACGTCAAGGAAATAATCTCATCATTTTTGTATCATATACTTACACTTGCAAACAACATGCTGCTTCTGTTTCCCCTTAGACCTGAACTGACAGCTGGGGGAAAAGCTGAGCTAAACAGTCATGCATGCGTGATTTTAGAAATCAATAATCAGACTGGCCTTTGTTGATGTACAGAGTTAGATGAGCCAGCTAAACTGATCCACCTCAAAACCAATTCTTTATTCGGGCCAAGCAAGGGTAATTTTAACTTTCATCGATGGGCAGGAAAGAGATGATGCTGGACCGACAGCCTGTACTATACTAGGAATAGAAAAGAAGATTAGGGGAGGTGAAAACTAGCCAGCCGATTTTCATTTTGTGCCCAGCAATGAAAAGTTAGCAGTAACGCCACTATTGCACCTTGCTTTCAGTTTTATGTTTTATATAACAGACATAGAGCAGTAATTTTGCAGGTCTGTGCATATGTTCGGATAGCTGCTTATCATGTGGTGGTCACTGTTAGTTTACACCCAGGAAAATGCTGATCGCTTGGAGTCTCAGCACAAGCCTAAATAAGAAGATAATTAAGATTCAGAGATCAGCACTGTTGTGTGACAAGTAACAAGGATCAGGTGCTGCTTCGAAGTCATTTAATTACAGAAATCAATGAAGGCTTAGAGCTGTATATTGAAGAAAAAAAGAGAACCTAGTTTGACCTACATTTTCTGAGCCAGTGTTAAATTTAAAACTGGCAATACTGCAGAGCTGGAAATCTATTGAGCTTTTGAAACAGCATAGGCAGATAAGAGGCCCCGTCTAAATGCCAAGTTAAGGTATTACTGTCTGAAAACCAAATGATGCTATTATTGACTTAAAGAAAGCTCTCCGAGGTAACAATGCATTTAAAATAAATAACGTAATGCATCTTGCTACCATTTTCTGCAGCAATAAAGAACACTTTATATCAATTCTTTGCAGATTTAAAGATTTAAAAAAATTAGATGTGAATGTAACATGAATTAGAGGATAATAAAGAAGGGACAGTTGAGAAAGTGAAGAACCTCCATCGAGAGTTGGAATCATTTAAACTGTGAGTGGAAGTGCCGACCATTGGGAAACTAAAGCCATTTGGCCAAGAGGTTGAGTCATGGAGCGAGTACATCAAACAAGTCCATTTCCTCTGTATGTACAGTGGAGGAGAAGAAGTGGTACTTCTGACAGTTTGCAGGCTCCAAACATATAATTTTGTTTGTAGCCTCATGACCCTGGAGGCACCCAACTCAAAGACCTTTGACCAGATAGTGAAATTGGTTGAAGAACATTACAACTCAAATCCCTCGATTACCCTCCAACATTGCGGGCGGGATTCTCCATCCAGCCACACCGGTTTTCTGGTGCGCCGCACCCCCACTGGTAGAGGGATCCTCTGTCCCACCAGCCAGCCAATGGGGTATCCCATTGTGGGCACCCCACCTTGAAATCCACTGGCGTGATTGCGCTGCTGATGAAACGGAGGATCTTGCCGGTGGAGAACCCAGCCCTATAAGTTTAAGTTTTTGGTGAGGGACCATGAAGAGCCTGTCTCAGGCTATCTAGCCAGTCTTCACCAGCTTGCTGAGCATTGTGAGTTTGGGACGGCGCTTAGTGACATGTTCCACGATTGGCTGGTTTGTGGGACCCATCACTTTAACATCCAGAAGAGGCTTCTGGCAGAGACCACAATTCTGTTGGAAAAAGCAATCGAGGTAGCTCAGGTGATGGGGTGCACCTCAAAAGCTTCAAAGCATGGCTGAAAGGCAGGTTAACCAAGCATAGGGCGGTAGAGCCACCAGGTCTGCGGTGGGATCAACACGTACAACTCAGAGCCAGACATGGTCCTTGGAACAGGATCAGAACCCAAGGAGCATAGGCAGCATGGCGGCGCAGTGGTTAGCACTGCAGTCTCACAGCGCTGAGGGCCCAGGTTCGATCCCAGCTCTGGGTCACTGTCCATGTGGAGTTTGCACATTCTCCCTGTGTTTACGGGTTTTGCCCCCACAACACAAAGATGTGCAAGGAGGTGGATTGGCCAGGCTAAATTGCCCCTTAAGCGAGCACTTTTCCAGGAGACACATCCGGAGTGAGACTCGTACAGAGTGGGGATTGAAACTTGGTAATTTGGTGCAGTGAGGTAATTCGGTGCAGAGTGTGAGGAGGTGCTTTTTAACCCTGGTAAGTGACTGGTAAGTAGTCTCTCTTTTTCTTTTCATTGTCTAATTTATTTATTTTTATTTTGAAATTCTAGTTGTTTAAGTTTACCAAGGGTTTAAGACATGGCAGGAGATCCCAGACCCGTGTCATGCTCCTCGTGTGCGATGTGGGAGCTCAGGGACACGTCCACTGTCCCTGGCTCCTTCACGTGCAAGAAGTGTGTTCAGTTGCAGCTCTTGTTAGACCGCTTGACGGCTCTGGAGCTGCGGATGGACTCACTTTGGAGCATCCGCGATGCTGAGGAGGTCGTGGATAGCACGTTTAGCGAGTTGGTCACACCGCAGGTGAAGGTTACTGAGGGAGATAGAAAATGGGTGACCAAAAGAAAGAGCAAGAGTAGGAAGGCAGTGCAGGTGTCCCCTGCGGTCATCTCCCTGCAAAACAGATATACCGCTTTGGATACTGTTGAGGAAGATGGCTCACCAGGGGAAGGCAGCAGCAGCCAGGTTCATGGCACCGTGGCTGGCTCTGCTGCACAGCAGGGCAGGAAGAAAAATGGCAGGGCTATAGTGATAGGGGACTCGATCGTAAGGGGAATAGACAGGCGGTTCTGTGGACGCAATCGAGACTCCAGGATGGTATGTTGCCTCCCTGGTGCAAGGGTCAAGGATGTCTCGGAGCGGCTGCAGGACATTCTGGGGAGGGAGGGTGAACAGCCAGCTGTCGTGGTGCACATAGGCACCAACGATATAGGTAAAAAACGGGATGAGGTCCTACAAGCGGAATTCAGGGAGTTAGGAGTTAAACTAAAAAGTAGGACCTCAAAGGTAGTAATCTCAGGATTGCTACCAGTGCCACGAGCTAGTCAGAGTAGGAATTTCAGGATAGATAGGATGAATGCGTGGCTTGAGAGATGGTGCAAGAGGGAGGGATTCAAATTCCTGGGGCATTGGGACCGGTTCTGGGGGAGGTGGGACCAGTACAAACCGGACGGTCTGCACTTGGGCAGGACTGGAACCGATGTCCTAGGGGGGGTGTTTTCTAGAGCTGTTGGGGAGGGTTTAAACTAATGTGGCAGGGGGATGGGAACCAATGCTGGAAGTTGGAAGGTAGTAAACAGGGACAGAAACAAAAGGAAGTAAGGGGAAAAGTGCAAGGCAGAGAAGACATAGTCAGAAATCCATAAGGGCGACAGTACAAGGTACAGTGACTGAGGGGAGCACAGTGAATAGGCCCAGTAATAACAAAAGGAATAAAACTGGAGATGTTAAGATTCAAAACAGAGGTAAAAAAACCAACATAAGTGTACTTTACCTGAATGCTCATAGTATTCGGAATAAAGTAAATGAGTTGGTGGCACAAATCATCGTAAATGACTATGATTTAGTGGCCATTACTGAAACATGGTTAAAGGATGGTCACGACTGGGAGTTAAATATCCGAGGGTATCAAACTATTCGGAAGGACAGAGTGGATGGTAAGGGAGGTGGTGTTGCTCTGTTATTTAAGGATGACATCCAGGCAATAGTAAGGGATGACATCGGTGCTATGGAGGATAAGGTTGAATCCATTTGGGTGGAAATCAGGAATAGTAAGGCGAAAAAGTCACTGATAGGAGTAGTCTATCGGCCACCAAATAGTAACGAGGTGGTGGGGCAGGCAATAAACAAAGAAATAACTGATGCATGTAGAAATGGTACAGCAGTTATCATGGGGGATTTTAATCTACATGTCGATTGGTTTAACCAGGTCGGTCAAGGCAACCGTGAGGAAGAGTTTATAGAATGTATCCGCGATAGTTTCCTAGAACAGTATGTAATGGAACCTACGAGGGAACAAGCGGTCCTAGATCTTGTCCTGTGTAATGAGACAGGATTGATTCATGATCTCATAGTTAGGGATCCTCTCGGAAGGAGCGATCACAATATGGTGGAATTTAAAATACAGATGGAGGGTGAGAAAGTAAAATCAAATACTAGTGTTTTGTGTTTAAACAAAGGAGATTACAAGGGGATGAGAGAAGAACTAGCTAAGGTAGACTGGGAGCTAAGACTTTATGGTGGAACAGTTGAGGAACAGTGGAGAACCTTCCAAGCGATTTTTCACAGTGCTCAGCAAAGGTTTATACCAACAAAAAGGAAGGACGGAAGAAAGAGGGAAAATCGACCGTGGATATCTAAGGAAATAAGGGAGAGTATCAAATTGAAGGAAAAAGCATATAAAGTGGCAAAGATTGCTGGGAGATTAGAGGACTGGGAAATCTTTAGGGGGCAACAGAAAGCTACTAAAAAAGCTATAAAGAAGAGTAAGATAGAGTATGAGAGTAAACTTGCTCAGAATATAAAAACAGACAGTAAAAGTTTTTACAAATATATAAGACAAAAAAGAGTGGCTAAGGTAAATATTGGTCCTTTAGAGGATGAGAAGGGAGTTTTAATAATGGGAAATGAGGAAATGGCTGAGGAACTGAACTGGTTTTTTGGGTCGGTCTTCACAGTGGAAGACACAAATAACATGACAGCGACTGATAGAAATGAGGCTATGACAGGTGAGGACCTTGAGAGGATTGTTATCACTAAGGAGGGAGTGATGGGCAAGCTAATGGGGCTAAAGGTAGACAAGTCTCCTGGCCCTGATGGAATGCATCCCAGAGTGCTAAAAGAGATGGCTAGGGAAATTGCAGATGCACTAGTGATAATTTACCGAAATTCACTAGACTCTGGGGTGGTCCCGGTGGATTGGAAATTAGCAAACGTGACGCCACTGTTTAAAAAAGGAGGTAGGCAGAAAGCAGGAAATTATAGGCCAGTGAGTTTAACTTCGGTAATAGGGAAGATGCTGGAATCTATCATCAAGGAAGAAATTGCGAGGCATCTGGATAGAAATTGTCCCATTGGGCAAACGCAGCATGGGTTCGTAAAAGGCAGGTCGTGCCTAACTAATTTAGTGGAATTTTTTGAGGACATTACCAGTGCAGTAGATAACGGGGAGCCGATGGATGTGGTATATCTGGATTTCCAGAAAGCCTTTGACAAGGTGCCACACAAAAGGTTGCTGCATAAGATAAAGATGCATGGCATTAAGGGTAAAGTAGTAGCATGGATAGAGGATTGGTTAATTAATAGAAAGCAAAGAGTTGGGATAAATGGGTGTTTCTCTGGTTGGCAATCAGTAGCTAGTGGTGTCCCTCAGGGATCCGTGTTGGGCCCACAATTGTTCACAATTTACATTGATGATTTGGAGTTGGGGACCAAGGGCAATGTGTCCAAGTTTGCAGATTACACTAAAATGAGTGGTAAAGCGAAAAGTGCAGAGAATACTGGAAGTCTGCAGAGGGATTTGGATAGGTTAAGTGAATGGGCTAGGGTCTGGCAGATGGAATACAATGTTGACAAATGTGAGGTTATCCATTTTGGTAGGAATAACAGCAAACGGGATTATTATTTAAACGATAAAATATTAAAGCATGCCGCTGTTCAGAGAGACTTGGGTGTGCTAGTGCATGAGTCACAGAAGGTTGGTTTACAAGTGCAACAGGTGATTAAGAAGGCAAATGGAATTTTGTCCTTCATTGCTAGAGGGATGGAGTTTAAGACGAGGGAGGTTATGTTGCAATTGTATAAGGTGTTAGTGCGGCCACACCTGGAGTATTGTGTTCAGTTTTGGTCTCCTTACTTGAGAAAGGACGTACTGGCGCTGGAGGGTGTGCAGAGGAGATTCACTAGGTTAATCCCAGAGCTGAAGGGGTTGGATTATGAGGAGAGGTTGAGTAGACTGGGACTGTACTCGTTGGAATTAGAAGGATGAGGGGGGATCTTATAGAAACATTTAAAATTATGAAGGGAATAGATAGGATAGATGCGGGCAGGTTGTTTCCACTGGCGGGTGACAGCAGAACTAGGGGGCATAGCCTCAAAATAAGGGGAAGTAGATTTAGAACTGAGTTTAGGAGGAACTTCTTCACCCAAAGGGTTGTGAATCTATGGAATTCCTTGCCCAGTGAAGCAGTTGAGGCTCCTTCATTACATGTTTTTAAGGTAAAGATAGATAGTTTTTTGAAGAATAAAGGGATTAAGGGTTATGGTGTTCGGGCCGGAAAGTGGAGCTGAGTCCACAAAAGATCAGCCATGATCTAATTGAATGGCGGAGCAGGCTCGAGGGGCCAGATGGCCTACTCCTGCTCCTAGTTCTTATGTTCTTATGTTCTTATGTGGATAGAGGAGTGGTTAATGAACGTCAGGCATAGATTGGCATAAATGAGGCATTATCAAGTTGGCAGACTGCGATGAGTGAAGTGCTGTAATATTCAGTGATGGGCATCAGCTATTTACAATATACATTAATGACTTAGACAAAGAGACAGAGTGTAATGCATCTAAGTTTGATGATGATACAAAGCCAGGTGGGAATGTAGGGCGAGATTCTCCGGACTCACGACGGGTCGGAGAATAGCGGGCGTCGGAAATTTTTACGGCGACGCTGTTCCGACGCCCTCCCGCTATTCTCCGAACCCCGCAAATTGTCGGAGTTGCGTTTCCCGACAAACGCCTCCTTCCCGCCCCTGACACGACCAGAATCGCCACTGAGAGCCCCCCCGCTATTCACCGGCCCGGATGGGCCGAAGTCCCGACGTCATGGCGCCCTGTTTGGACGTCGTGAAACACACCTGCTTTTTTAATTCGTCAACCAGTCGGCCTGGCTGACGACTGCTTGGAGGAGGTCAGGGCACCACTCTGCGCACCGCTCAGCGCACCGTTCAGCGCCCCGCTCGGAGTCGGCCACAACGGGGACGGCCTCCTGGGAACGGGAGGGGGTCCTCAGAACGGGGGCAGTGGGGGGAAGACGGGGGAGGCAGTGTGGGAGAAGGAGGGGCAAAGTGGGGGAGACGGGGGAGGACAGTGGGGGAGACGGAGGGGGCAGTGGGGGAGACGGGGGAGGCATGTGGGGAGACGGAGGGGGCAGTGGGGTGAGACGGGGGAGGCAGTTGGGGAGACGGAGGGGGGAGGCTAGTGAGGGAGCGGGGGAGGCAGTGGGGGAGGACGGGGGAGCAGTGGGGGAGACGGGGGAGCGTGGGGGAGAAGAGTGGGCAGTGGGGGAGACGGGGGGGAGGGCAGTGGGGGAGACGGGGGGCAGTGGGTGGAGAACGACTGGAGAGGGTGCAGTGGGGAGACGGGGGAGGCAGTGGGGAGACGGGGGAGGGCAGTGGGGGAGACGGAGGGGGGCGTGGGGGTGACGGAGGAGGGGGGTAGGTAGAGAGTGAGCGTCCAACCCCGTAACAAAATGTCTGCCACCATGCCATGGTGTGCAGGTGACGAGGACACGGCCGCTGGTTCCCTGTGGCTTCCGGCCACAGGCCACTGACGCACCCGTGAGGAGGCCATAGTTTACTGGCCGTTGGATGCAGAAAGTGACCAGGGGTTAGGCTGACCGCGTGTCAGCAGCGCGACCAGGCCACCGGGACACACTGGTATCCCATGGCTGGCGGCTGCCGACGGTGTCGACTAACGTCCGTCTAACATGTCCCGTTTCTCTGCCTCCTACCACCCTTCTGTAGGTTAGCACGATGCATGGGAACAGAACGGCTATGTTCTGCGCAGTGGTTGGGGCCGCTCTACTGGATTTGGAGATGCAGCAGCATCCACACCCACAACCCGCAGTGGCTGCAGGGCCAGCTGCAGCAGCAGAGGGAAGGGCCGAGGAGTTGCCAGTCGTCGAGCAGCATGGGGGGGGGGGGAGGAGGAGGAGGAGGAGGAAGAGGAAGAGGAGAGAGTGAGGGTGCAGCCACGGCGTCAGAGGCGACGACCAAAGCCGAGGGTGTACCGTGTCCGGGTCTCTTTCCTAACAATGCCGGACATCACCTGCAGGAGAAGACTCCGGCTGAGTAGGCAGACGGTGATACATATCTGCAAACTCTGTCGCACCTCGCCCCACGTGGAACGGGGGGAGGACACGCGATCCCGGTAGCCATCAAGGTGACGGTCGCTCTGAACTTCTATGCTACCGGCTCCTTCCAGTCTCCGAGCGGGGACGTCTCTGGGATCTCCCAGTCATCGGTGCACAGGTGCATCCGGGATGTGACCGACGCCCTCTATGCCATCGCCGATCGCTACATCACCTTTCCCGAGGACCGAGCAAGTCAAGACTCACGAGCCCGTGGATTTGCCAGTGTGGCCGGGATACCGAGGGTTCAGGGGTCAATCGACTGTGTTCACGTCCCCATGCGCCCGCCTGCTGTGGACAGGAACGTGTTCACAAACAGGAGGGGGACATACTCCATTAATGTCCAGGTGGTATGCGACCCCCACATGAGGTTCATGAACGTCTGTGCAAGGTTCCCAGGGAGTGTGCATGACTCCTACATACTAGCGCAGTCGTTCATCCCTGCGATGTTTGAGGGACGTCCCCCCCGGCTGAGGGGCTGGTTGCTAGGTGACAGGGGTTATCCGCTGAGGTCTTGGCTGATGACGCCTATACGGAGTCCTCAGACCAATGCGGAAACACGATACAACGAGGCCCATGCAGCAACCAGGGGTGTGGTGGAGCGCTGCCTTGGCCTCCTGAAGATGAGATTCAGGTGCTTGGACCGCTCCGGAGGGGCCCTGCAGTACCAGGCCGACAGAGTCGCTCGCATTGTAGTGGTCTGCTGTGCGCTGCACAACATCGCGATGCAGAGGGGAGATGACCTGTTGCAGGAGGCGGAGGGAGAAGCTAGTGGCAGTGGTGCCAGCACAGAGGAGGAGGAGAAGGAGGAGGAGGAGGAGGAGGAGGAGGAGGAGGAGGACGCTGGCGGAGTGGCGGGCGCAGCACGCAGACACGACCCAGGTGCTGGTGATGTCCAGGAGGCGGCACGACGGACCCGGCAAGGACGGCGGGCACGCGACGCCATGGTGGCAGCACGGTTCACGCATCGCATGTGACGTCCCCGATGAACACCAAACCACCACCTGCATCGCTAGTCATGCAGAGGGTCACCACACAACTGCCACCACCACAACCCCCCCCCCCCCTCAGTGTACACTGCTCCACTTCGACATGACGCTTATCACTGGGTACAGACCGAATGGCACAACATTGATGGCTGTGTCAGCGGGTGTGATCAGTGCCATGTGGAATGATGACAGCCCGCTCTGCGAAGAGCTGTGAGCTCAGAATCGTTAGAGAGAGTCTGACCCATGGCAATAGCTGAACCATCCACCTTGGTGGCCGCTGAGTTCGTCACTGACACTCCATCACGTGCCCGCGTGGGCTAGCTGTGGGAGGGGGGTAGGGGCAGGGACTGCACACCCGGCACCGAGGTTTCACCACCCGTCACCCCCAGCGACACTCGGTCACCATCACGATTCCTGTGGCTGTGGAACAATCACACGGTATTACAAGTAAGGTGGAACAGTGCGTTTAATATTAACAATTATTTACAGGTGCCCTAGCCCCTACAACTAAACTGTGCCCTTCACCCGTGCCAACTTACTCAGTGTCTATCTTAGTTGCCTTACGGGCCCTACCACTACGTCTAAGTGAATCCCCAGATGATACAGCAGGAGTGGAGGAGGATTGCTGCGAATCGCCCCCCTCGACTCGTTTCTCCTTGGCTAAGCGTTTCCTGGGCGACCCGGCCTTGATGGGCCAGGCTGCTCTGCGGGCGTCTCGGGTGACATTGTGCCACCCTGCTCTGCCTGCTGCCCACCCGATGCACCAGGGATGGGACGGGGGGAGGCCGAGAATTCCGGGACGTCCCGTGATGGAGTTAATGGGACGGGCCCCGAAACCTCCTCCTCCCTCGGGGAGCCCGGTGGCCCCCGGGCCTCACTTTGGGACAGAGGTGCGAGCGGGGAGGTTCCCCGTCGCACCACCGACACCTGGCGCTGCCAGTCCTGGAGGCCTGCAACGGTATCCACCAGGATCCGAAGGTTTGCAGAGACGGAGTCCAGGGAGTTAGACATTCCCGCCAGGGACTGTGCGATCTCAACCTGTGTGTGCACGACGCCATCCAGCACATGTGTCAGGCGGTTGATGGTCTCCGCGACTGACTGCTGGGACTGTGCTATCGACTGCTGGGACTGTACCATGGCGTGCTGCGACTGGCCAATGACCTGCTGAGACTCGGCCATGGCCCGCAGGGCGCCGGCAATGTCGGTTTGGCTCTGGCACATTGCTGCCTGTGAGAGGGCAACCCTGTCCAGGGCCGAGGATGACACGTGCACATTAACCCCAACGTCTTGCATAACCTGACCCATTGCCTCCACCGCGGATGCCACCCGTGCGGTGTCGGACTGGGTCTCTGCCATGAGCGGCACCACTCCCTGCTCTTGGACGCGGTTCGACTCCTCTAACAGCGTCTGCAGAGTCTGGAAGCCCTCATCCCGTCATTGTTTCCCTGGGTTTCCTGAGGCATCGGCTGTGCGGGTGGGTTGATAAACTCCAGGAACTCCGAAAACGTCTGGGAGCCAGCTGCATCCTGGGCCTGGTCTGGCCTCCGCGAGTCCGGGCCCTCTGTTGCTCCGACCTCCACCTGCTGTACCTGCTCATCTGTGATGTGCCAACCAGACTGTGCCCCAGGAGACTCATCACTAAATAGGCCCGCCAGGGTGTGTATCTCTGGGATGATGGATGTGGTGGGAGAAAGCAGTGCCGCAAGCCCGATGCTCTCAATGGTTAGGTCCTCGTCCATGGTGTGGGGCTGCTCAGCGACAGGAGGGTTGTCCCTGGCCATTTCTGGTGGTGGTGGTGGACTTCGAACCCTCTGTGCGTCCTGGTCCGCAGATTGGGTTGGGGCAGATAGGGCTGCCCGCTGATCGGGCACCCTCTGTTGTGAGGCCCCGGGTGAGGTGGCGGCAGATTCCTGTCTCCGTCTGCAGCCAGACGGCCCTGGTCGTTCGGCATCACGTCCTAGGGAAGAGAATGAGACGGGTTATTTCGATTTGCTCGGCAGGCCGCTGGACGGTCCCAGTGGGCAGGGTGTGTGAAGGGACAGAGGATGGGGAGGTGTCCCAGTGGGCAGGGTGTGTGAAGGGACAGAGGATGGGGAGGTGTCCCAGTGGGCAGGGTGTGTGAAGGGACAGAGGATGGGGAGGTGTCCCAGTGGGCAGGGTGTGTGAAGGGACAGAGGATGGGGGGGGGGGGGGGGGGGGGGTGTTTGTCTGGGAGGGTTGTCTCACTTGCTGCAGTTCCGCCAACCTCGCATTGCGCGATATCGCGGGTGGCAGACCCCCTAACAAGGTCCAGTGCCCTCTGTTCAAAGGTGCTGAGGGGGTGCATGTTGGGCGAACCCCCTCCAGTCTTGTGCCGCTCACGGTGGTTATGACCGGCCTTGGCCTGTTGGGGGAGGGAACATAGGTAGATCATTACAAAACGGTAGGTATCAGCAGTCCGTTCTGATACTGGCACAGTTTGGGGGGGGCAAGTTGTCATCAGATGATTGCATCTCTCCTCGGGGCCAGAGCGCTGGGTCTGTGACAACTTTGTGAACCACCCTCAAATAACTCTGCCCCAATCCCTCTCTCCCCCCCCCCCCCCCCCCCCCCCCCCCCCCGGGCAGTTAAGGGGGAGGGATGGTTGTGACTAGGGGGCACCCTCATGGCACTTACCCTGGCAGACCTGGTGAGGTCGTGTAGCTTCTTTCGGCACTGCTCTGCTGAGCGAGGGGTCTGCCCCACAGCACTGACGGCAGCAGCCACGTCACGCCAGGCCTGGCGTACCGTGCTGGCAGGTTGGCGATGCCCTCTCCGCGGGCGGATGATGCCCCTCCTCTGCTCCACGGCATCGAGCAGCGCCTCGACGTCTGCATCAATAAAGCGAGGAGCAGCTCGCCTAGGCTCCGACATCCTGCCCGACAGATTCTGTGGTCGCCCGCGCCTTTTTACGGCGTCGGGCGGCGTCACATGGGCGGGTTCGTGTCGTCGTCGCGTTCCGTCGTCATCACGCACGTAATTGACGCGGCCGCGCTGCTAGCCCATTTCCAGGAAGTGAATCTGTCGGGAAATGAAGCCTTCGCGACCGTCGTAAAACGGTCCCGATTTTTACGACGGTTTGCCGACTTTCCGCGGGTGCGGAGAATTTCGCCCGTAAGCTATGAGGAGAAGGCAGAAAGACTGCAAAGAGATATAGACAGATGTAGATGTAGACAGATGTGAGTGGAATACATGATTACAATGGAGCATAACGTAAGGAAGTTGTTCATTTTGGTGAATTTAAGAATAGAAAAGCACAATATTTTTAAAAGGCATGAGGGGTAGCATGGTAGCATGGTGGTTAGCATAAATGCTTCACAGCTCCAGGGTCCCAGGTTCGATTCCCGGCTGGGTCACTGTCTGTGTGGAGTCTGCATGTCCTCCCCGTGTGTGCGTGGGTTTCCTCCGGGTGCTCCCGTTTCCTCCCACAGTCCAAAGATGTGCGGGTTAGGTGGATTGGCCATGCTAAATTGCCCGTAGTGTCCTAAAAGTAAGGTTACGGGGGGGGGGGGGGTTTATGGGTATAGGGTGGATACGTGGGTTTGAGTAGGGTGATCATTGCTCGGCACAACATCGAGGGCCGAAGGGCCTGTTCTGTGCTGTACTGTTCTATGTTCTATGTTCTATGAAGCTTGTATCTGCTGGTGATCAGAGAGACTTGGGCGTATTCATATTCGGAACTGAGAGAGTTAGCAAGCAGGTGCAGCAAGCAATTAGGAAGGCAAATGGCATGATGGCCTTTATTGCAAGGGGATTGGAGCACAGGAATAAAGAAATCTTGCTACAATTGGGTTTTGGTGGGATCATATCTGAAATATTTTGTGCAGATTTGGTCTCCATATTTAAGGAAGCTGATACAACAAAGATTTACGAGATGGGTCCTTGGGAGCACAAATTTTCCCTATATGAGAGGCCAAATAAATTGGGCCTACATGTGTTGAAGTTTAACAGAATGAGAGGTGTTCTCATTGAAACATACAAAACTCTGAAGGGACTTGATAAGGTACATGCAATGAGATTGTTTCCGATGTTCTGGGAATCTAAAACACAGGAGTACAGGATCATGATAAGGGATCGATCATTTAGGACTGAGGAGAATTTACTTCACTCAAAGGGTTGTGAATCTTTGCGCATCTCTACCACAGAGGATTTTGAATGTTCCATTGTTAAATACATTGAAGGCTAGGATTGAGAGATTTTTGGTCTCTTTAAAATCTAAGGCTTTGTGGAGAGGGAGGGGAAATGGAGTTGAAGCACAAGATTAGCCATAATTGTATCTTACAGTGTAGAGGGAGGCAATTTGGTCCATCCACGGTCGAAATTGAACCTAGGTCCTTAGCGCAGTGAGGCAGCAGTGCTAGCCACTGTGCCACCGTGCCGCTGAATGGCAGAGCAGGCTCAATGGGCTGTATTATCTATCTAGTGTTATCTCTATTCTTGTATTCTGAGATGATTGACCACCAGCAATATCAAACATCTTTCTTTGTGTTAGCTTTGACTCCAACAGTGCAGACTATTCCCCGGATTTTCATTCACTTCAATTTTGCCTGGGCTCTATGGTGCCACACTCAGTTAAATTCTGCCTTGCTTTCAAGGGCAGTCATCACTGGAATTCAGCTATTTTGTCAGCATTTGGACCAGAACTATAATGAGGTTTGGAATAGCCCTGGCAGTAAACAAGCTGAGCATCTGTGAGCAACATATTGGTGGATAAGCAGCTGATTGATAGCACTGATTGATGCCGCCTTCTGTCACTTGCTGATGATTCAGAGTAGACTAATGGAGCAGTGATTGGCGCTGAATTGTCTTTTTAGGACTTGGCACACCTGTGCAATTTTCCACATTGTTGGGTAGACGCTGGTGTTGTAGCTGTACTGAAACAGCTTGGGCGCGATTCTCCACTCCCCACGTCGGGTGGGAAAATCGCGGAAAGCCCGGGCAACTCACAACACGCCGCCCTGGCACCCCCCCCCCCCCCGCTCGCAGAATCGCCGCTCGCCATTTTTCACGGCAACCAGCGATTCTCCGGCCCGGATGGGCCGAGCGGCCTGACATTCCTGACCTGTTCACGTCGGCGGCAACCACACCTGGTCGCTGCCATCGTGAACGTGGCCCCAAATCTTCATTTGTGGCTTGTAGGGGGCGGAGAGGGGAGTGAGCACCACGGCCGTGCTCGGGAGGGGACTGGACCGCGATCGGTGCCCACCGATCGTCGGGCCGGCGCCTCCAAGCGACGCACTCATTCCCCTCCGCCGCCCCGCAAGATCAAGCCACCATGTATTGCGGGGCAGTGGAGGGGAAGATGGCAACCGCGCATGCGTGGGTTGGAGCCGGCAGCCGTCATGACGGCAAGCGTCAAGGCCCGGCGGCCGACATTTACGGAGCGCTGCTCCTAGCCCCCTTGGGGGGGGTTGAATAGGGTGCGAGGAGCGGCCTTCCCGATGCTGCACGGGAGCGGAGAATTCCGCTCCTTAGCTGGAACTGCAGCTAGTTCTGGGTCATAAGTCTTCAGCATTCCAGCTGAGATATTGTCGCAGCTCGCAGCCTTTGCTGTTCCTGTCTGCTCAGCTATTTCTTGATATCACATAGAAACAATCGAATTGCCTGAAGACTGACAAACATCATAGAAATGTTGACTATTTAGTTATTTAAGTCCTACTTCAATGCAAAGAAGGATTAAAGCAAAAGGAGTGCATAACTGTTTACGGGATTCTCTATCATTGGAAAGTGAGAACACTATTATAACCCAGACACTGATCACAGCAGAGGCACAGCTTCATGAACGAACAGAGACACCAATCTTGATTGAAATTTCACTCCCTCCCCCACTCTCAGCGGTGTAACATGAAATTGTGATTTCTGATCCTACTCAGCTGCTCTCTGTAAATGCAAACATGCTTTTAAAATTGAAACCTATAGGAGTGAAATTTTGAGAAATGTTACAATATATTAAATCAAATGCAGCAAATTAAATAAATAGTATGGCAATGAGAACAACATTGAAAAGAAGACTCATTATTCCTTCTCTAAAGAAATATATGTTTCACAGAGTTGGGTTTTGGCTGTTAAGTGAGGGTCATACTTTTATCCTATTATAATATGAACTCTGTGGCTTACAGGATTCTCTATCTGAGCTGTTTAGTTTGATCTGTGATTACAAACACAGAATAACTGTGCAGATGGGATTCGCAAATTCTTTGTATGGTCCCTCATATTCCTGTCTTCTGGATTTGGTTATAGAATTTACAGTGCAGAAGGAGACCATTTGGCCCATCGAGTCTGCACTGGCTCTTGGAAAGAGCACCCGACTTAAGCCCACACTTCCACTCTATCCCCGTAACCCAGTAACCCAGCAACCCTACCTAACCTAAAGGGAGATTTTTGCCTGGCCAATCCACCTAACCTGCACATCTTTGGACGGTGGGAGGAAACTGGAGCACCCGGAGGGAACCCACGCAGACACGGGGAGAACGTGCAGATTCCAGACAGTGACCCAAGCCGGGAATTGAACCTGGGACCCTGGAGCTGTGAAGCAACTGTGCTAACCACTGTGCTACCGTGATGCCCATTAAATTAATTTGCAATTAAAGCACTGAACCAGTAACTACAAAATGCAATGTAATGCAACAAATGCACTTCATTGCGTAATATTAATAGGCTGTCGAAAACAATTGATTTGGATTTATAATAGCCCACAATTGCCATAAAAGATGGTCAATGCAACACAGGCGCATTTTCAATTTGCAAACCATTAGAGACGAGCAAATTAAAATTTGCATCATACATACTTGAAGGGGGTGGGGAAATGTGGATTTTCCATGCTCCCTGTGACGTGTTTGTCGACAGTGGGGGGCAGCCCGCTGTTGGTGGAGGTTCGACGTAGGCGGGACCGGAAATCCCGATGGTGAGAACAGCCGGAAAATAAGAAGAAGAATGATTACTAGTGACACAGGTAGATGAAGTTGCTTTGAAAAGCCCCTGGTCACTACATTCTGGTGCCTGTTCGGGTACAGTGAGGGAGAATTCAGAATGTCCAATTCACCTAACAAACACGTCTTTTGGGACTTGTTTCCTCCTTTTGGGAGGAAACTGTGGTGATATACATCACTGTAGATACATAAGGGGTTAATGTAAGTACACATACACTAGAGGGAGCACCAGAGACATGACACACAGACATTCAACCAATAGGTCAGTAAGATAGGACACGACCAATGGGCATTCACCATACACACAGAGGTGACACTACCACAGGGGGGCATTCCACCAACCCATATATAAAGGACACAGCACACATGATCTTCCTCTTTCCAGAGGAGACACTCAGTGAGTACAGACACAGGGTTGATTCAACATCACACCCACCACGTGGATTGTAGCAGACTGGTTCGTCAGTCTGAGTAGCTGTAGAAGGATTAACAGTAGTGGCGAATCCGAGTAGGAAAATTGTAAATAGTTTAATAAACGTGTTGAAGTTATCTCCATGTCTGAACCTCCCTTTGTCAGAGTGAACATCAAGGAAGCAGCTTATGCTACGCCAAGAGCATAACAAGACAGAAACCAGAGCACCCGGAGGAAATTCCCACAGACACGGAGAGAATGTGCAGACTCCGCACACAATGACCCAAGCCGGGTATCGAACCCAGTCTCCAGCACTGTGAAGTAACAGTGCTAACCACTGTGATACTTTGACACCCATCCTCCCCCACGGAATTTAAATTTGAGAGCAAACCCAATTGCATTTCATGTTATATGCTTGTCCATTTGTTCAGCCAAGCTCATGGACGGCCGTACTTTCAAATATTTTGATTTTTGTCAAGCAAACGGTATTAGGGTTATCATTATTGGCTTTCGGCTACAGGGTTTATACTGCATATCAGGCAAGAAGCATTCATTGGTTTCCAAGAATCTTTTCTATTTATATAATATGTCTCCTGTTTATGTTCTCCTTTTGATTGGGGATACTTGAATGGAACAATAGGCAGTCAATAAAATTGTTTGCAGCATATATTGAAGACATGTCATTTTGTTCTGCTCACTACCACACCTCCCCACACCAGACCTAATTGCCTTGTCTCCTCTCCTCAAGCTGTTGACTCATGCTGAAGTATGATTCAATGGACACCAAGCCCCACATTGTCCTCACTCTGTGCACACTTTCAAGGATTATTGTTGGAGAGCGAGGAGGAGGAGGAAGCCTTTATAATTTTTCCTTCTCTAACCCAGGGCTCTGGTGCTGAGTCAATTGCCTTAACAGTTTTGTTGACTGCTAACTCAGCCCAGCAAATCAAGCCTTGGATTTCCTGGTTTCTGTGGCTCATAGACACAATGGTTGCCACGTGATCAGCCAGAATCTAAATGGGCCATAACTTCCACCCAGTGGTGTACAAGAGTTTAGAGGCCACTTACAGCTATGGGAAATTTTGTTTAAACCTTTGGCTGACTGGAGCTACTTGAAGCCTGCAACAAAAGATTCCCCAAAGACCCCCATGCGGCGCAACTCCAGCGGCCTTAGGAAGGTCAGGTCTTCTTTTTTATTGCACCAGTTGCTGGAAAGCAGGCAGGTTTAAAGGGCTCAGTGAACCTGAGAACCTAACAGTAAGTATCCAGGTAAATACGTGAAATTTGGGGGTGTGGGGGTGGGATGTGTGTTCCATTCCTGAGTTGGTTCCGCTGCGTGGGGAAAGGGAGGTCTGGGTGGGCGGCGGGGGGATGGTCAGGTCGGGGTGGGGGGGGCAGGTCTGCCCACTCCAGGGTAACACCAATGGAGGGGGGGGGATCTTAAGAGTCAGGCCTACGGGTTGGGGAGTGTCATGCGGCTGGGGGCTAGGGATGGGTGCCATCCATGGGGTAGGGGGACAGTGTTGGAGTGGGGTTGGGAATGCCCTGGGGGGTTGATCAGAATTCTGATCAAAATGGTGGATCTGGGCCCAGATTATTTAAATTGCATATCATTGCCTCTCAAGCACAGATAATGCCCCATGGAGCAAAATGATTAAAATGTCGATGTTTCATGAACATATGCTTGGAGTAAAAATTTGTATTATATTTGTATTTATTTTATTATCACATGGACCGAGGTACAGTTGAAAGTACTGTTCTGCGTACTGTCCAGACAAATAATTGGTCTCACCACCCCAAACTCGTGTCAGTACTAATAATGCTAGATTCAGAGTAATGATGAGCTAAAGCTGTGAGTTCATTTTCAATACACTACATGTTAAGACAGATAACTAATCATAGTTGACTTGATTATGTCCTTCCTCTCATACGAAAGTCATAAAATCGCCTTTGATCCAATGCAACGCATTGCAAATTCATCATGATATATGTTTATAGATTTATTCTGCATTCTTCCCTCATGCCTGAAAAGTGGCCAGTTCTTGCATGAGAATAAGTCAAGCATTTGAATTTAAATTCATGGAAGTGCCTTGCAGGGGAAAAAAAAATCAGAATTATACATGAAAGATAGCTCAGGTTTTATTTAACATGAATCATTCATCTGCCCAAACAATTTTTAAAATTATTTTTGGTTGACGATATGTGCTCGTCGCGGTGAAAGATGTTCACCCTGCAGAACTGAATCATTTCACAATTCAGGCATCTGCACAATGAAGTTCCTGCTGTCAGTAAGTCACAATCACAGCACTGGGAAGAGAGAACGTCAGTAAAAGCAAAGTGGCAGTGGAAATATTACTCTTGGTCGATCTAAGGAAGCGTAAAGATTGTAAGGATGTGATGAGAGTTATCATAGTGGTGATGTGAGGGATGGGGGAATGTATAAATATGGTGGCATGGTGGCACAGTGGTTTGATGTAGTAGGCAGCATGTTTGCACATTCAAATGAAGCCTGAAGTTGTAAATGAGTTGCAACTCCTAATAAAAAAAACAAATTGGAGGGAAATTTACTTTGGAGTTCCCCCAAGTTCAGCACAAAAACCACTGCTGTTTTTGCTGTACCTTATAACTTGGGGTATAGGCAACAATTTTGAAATTTGCAGATGACATGACACTTGGAAGTGTACTAAACAGTGAGGAAAATGGGAATAGACTTCAAGACGACTTGGGTGAAATTGATGGATGCTTCAATGCAGAAAAGGGTGAGGTGATATATTTTGGGAGGTAGAATAAGGAGAAACAACACAAGCTAAATGGAACATTTAATTTTAAGACCAGAGCGACCCAGGGTGTATGTAAAGTCTTTGAAGGTGAAAAATGAAAATGAAAATCGCTTATTGTCACATATAGGCTTCAATGAAGTTACTGTGAAAAGCCCCTAGTCTCCACATTCCGGCACCTGTTCGGGGAAGCTGGTACGGGAATTGAATCGTGCTGCTGGCCTGCCTTGGTCTGCTTTAAAAGCCAGCGATTTAGCCCAGTGTGCTAAACCAGCCCCTTGTGACAGGACGGTTAACAGCAGTTCACAATAGAATCATGAGACCACTAAATTTTTGAAAGATGGTCTTCCAGTGGATGGCTGAAAGGGTGAAATGACAATGGATGTGATCTACTGGCCTTGTTGCACCTGGTCTGGTGACACGACAAGGCCGTTAAATCGCGCGAGAGGCCTCTCGTGAGATTTACGACACTAGTTACGCCTCGCGAGATCTAATGAGATCTCGTGAGACGTCACGATCTGGATCTCTCTCAATGTGCGGGATCCAGGTTCGTATATTTAAGTGAGTATTTTTTTATTCATTTGCGGGAGTGGGTCAGCAGGTATTGCCCATCCCTATTTGCCCTTCAGAAGGTGAGTTGCCTTCTTGAACCACTGCAGTCCTTCAGGTATAGGTAACCCACTGTGCTGTTAAGGAGGGAGTTCCAGGATTTTGTCCCAGAGACAATGAAGGAACAGCGATATAGTTCCAAATCTGGGAGGTCAGTGACTTGGAGGGGAACCTCCAGGTGGTGAGGTTCCCGGGTATCTGCTGCTCTTGTCCTTCTAGATGGTAGTGGTCGTGGGTTTGGAATGTGCTATCTAAGGAACCTTGGTGAGTTATTGCAGTGCATCTTGTCGATGGTACACAAGGGTACCACTGTACGTCAGTAGTGGAGGATGTGAATGTTTGTGGAAGGAGGAGCAGTCAAGTTAGTCTCACATGAAAAAAAAACAGAGCCCCATTTTGGGTGTGTTTAACGGGGTGTTTCCTGGTGCTGTAACCATCCTGCTATTAAATGGTACTCTGCTACTTTTTCGGGCCTCACAAATTTGGTCATTTCAATCTGAGCGTGAGCTCCTAACTACATTCTTGTGCAGTGAAGTCTTTCAGCCTCTTTAATCCAAGCAGACTAACAAAGTTTCAGGGATATATATTTTCAGAAAAGCCTGTACCCAATCCTACAAATTGCTTAATGGAGCCTCCCCCTCTCAAAGCCTATCTCTGTGGTGACGTGAATCCCCTGAGCGTTGTATTCAGGCAGAAATGCTAAATTAACTGTTCTTTAGACCCCAACTCTATTTAATCTTGGAAGTAAATGCACAATTTAAAGAATAATTGTTTACAACTGACCTTCTCAACACTTCCCTGGGACTTTGGAAACTAGCAGTCCAACCACTGTAAACATGGATGATGCAGCCATTGTCTCCAAATATGAACACCTTGCATCTTCTTTCAAACAAAACAACCAGTTTTCCCGTTAATATTTAATAGTTATGTCGCTGGACTTGCTGTCAGTCAGACTTCAGAACAGGCCACAAGACCCTTTACATTTTACCCCAAATTAAAGACACAACCATAAAACATAACAATCTTATAAAAATTATAACTGTAACAAGAGAAATATAAAGTATAAAAGACAGAAATTTGTGCTAAATCTATCCAAAAAAAAACTCCAACTAAACCCCACCTTGATTATTGTGCCCAGTTCTGGGCATCACATTTTCAGAAGGGAAAGGTTTTGGAAATGATACAGCGGGATTGATTCCAGAGATGAGGGATTACAACTATGTGGATAGATTGGAGAGGCTGGGCTTGTTTCCTTTTAATAGAGAAAGCTAAGAGGAACATTTTTAGCAATGTTTAAAATCATGGACCATTTAGATGGAGCAATTAAAGAGATATTGAGCGAAATTCTTCACCTCGCGATGCCACTTACGTGAACCATGATCAGGCGGAGAATCGGGTGACTGAACAAAATCAAGGTCCTCCTGGCATCGATTCAGGTGCCATTCTCCGGTCCGTCGCTGGTGACGATAACAAGGTTTACACCCCATGCTGGTAGCAGCCTGCAAAACCGGCATTTGGATGCATTTAAATGTGATTACGGGTTGGACTCAATATGCTCTGCCCTTCCACAATGCTCTGCTCCTCTCAGGCAGAAGTCTCACTGGCGTCAATTACTACAAGTATCTACAAATGTGGACTGGGTGTCATGGCTGCAGAGGGGGAGTGGGAGGCTAACAAAACACCGAAAAACCATTGAAAACTGTCAGGCTTACTGGGGGGTGGCTGCCCAGGCTGGGGATGGTAGTGTCTTGGTGCCAAGTCCATGGACTTCTGTTGTCTTGTTCAGACCGCCATTGCTGCAGTCTTCCTTTTAAACACACCCCTTTGGTGCTGCTTACAGTCTCCTGGCTGCTCACACTGCTCAGTGCTGCCTGTGTCCTTTAAACACTCAGAAGGCCTCATGTCATCTGGGAGCCCACCCAGGGTGTATCATTTCCAAAACCTTTCCTCTGGACACCCTCATACCCCAGGTGTATCATCAAGGGCCAAGCTCAATTAGGAGCCCACCAGGTGTTGACACTCCTCAGAAGTGCTGCCCCATTACAAAGGAAGCAGGGGATCAGCAGAGCTCATCCCAGCCAGAGGACATCTGCACCGCAGCCTAGGGATCCCTCCCTGATTCTCTGCCCTCTCAGGGCAGAGGACTCACCAGTGACCCCCAGCTTGTGGATCACTGACTGCCTCCTCCTGGTGAGACTGGCAGTGCTGGCTGCCTCTGCCACCAACTTCCAGGCAATGTTAAGGAAGGCAGGCTTGAGTCTGCAGCCCACGTTGACCCTCTCTTCCTCACTGGTATGGAGCTGTGGGGCCAGCTCAGCTCCTGATGTTGGGGGCAGGTACTCGCTGAGCCATCTTCATTGCTGCAGTGAGTGAATGATAAGTGGGTCACTTAAAAACAGCTCCAGCTGCCAGGCTCTTTGGTCATAACTCCAACCCCAGCGGTTAGAACATCCGGGATTAGGACATCCACTGGGCTGGGAACACATCCAGGTGGATTCACCATCTGGGAGACCATGGGCGAGATTCTTCATTTCCCAATGCCGATTTCATAATCGGCGAATCCCTTTTCACGATGGAATCGGGGGCGGCGCCTGTTTTCGCTGGCTCCGCCCCCTCTGAAACGGCACCATTGCGGCACGTGCCGCACGCCATTGGGTGGCCTCAGGATGTCACTTGAAGGCCCTCCCACGATGCTCCGCCCCGATGGGCCGAGTTCAAGATACTTTGTACTGCTGGAATGAATAGAATTGCAAATTGATAGTGAAATATTTTCCGCTCTGTGATGCGCTTAAATGTTTTCAGGCTGTTAACATTCCAGCACTCTGTATCAATGCAAATGTTTCTTTATCTTTGGAATTTCAGTCCTGCAAGATTAATCATCCACCTTCTCTCATTTATCCATATCATTGTTTAAAATAAAATATGTAGGGGGTCATTTTGATGTTCACCTTATCCTGTTGGAACAGGCCACCCACCCTTCAAATAACCTACCATACTTTATTCCTGCTGATTTCAAGAGGATTGCAATTTGGCAGGTACTGCAACAAACAGAAAATCCAGTCCACTAGGTTACCATTCAAGTGGTGAAGTTGAAGATTCTCCGATTGTTTGTATCTAATCGATATTCTACAGCTCATGCCAAAACCTTCAGTTTTCTTTGTGATGCTTTTTCAACTCCTCCTCAAGTCATTCATTCACTTTTAAAAGCCTGAAAAATCAATCGGTGCGATTCTCCGTTGGCCGAAAGGCACTTGGGCGAAGGATCGGTCTTGATGTCGAAATCGTGGCTGGCGCCGGGTCCACGCCAAATCGTAATGCTCCGGTAGCCTGACAGCGGTGTCAATGCATTCCACTCCGCATGTACAGTAAATGCTGTTTGCATATCATTAGCGGGCCTGACTCAGTATTCTCCAGGGCCTCAGCAATCCTCCGCATCCGCCAGGGGGGAATTTCCGATGGCGAGGTTCACTTGTGCTTTTAAACATCGGGAAAGAGCCACCTTGGCTGATAATGGCGAGAGAGAAGGTAGGACATGGAGAAGCGTGACTGTGGGCTGCTGAATCTGACAATGACCGAGCTAGCTGGGGGGAGGGGGGGCTGCCATGGACGAGGAGGGGGGGGGGGGGGGGGGGTTGGTGGAGGGTGACCAGGGGATGGGCCGTGGAGCCATGGTGACCCTCCACGGGACAGGGGCGGTGTCCACACATGGACTGCGATTGCTGCGGCCTTCAAGACAGTCATCTTGCTTTGCAGCCCACTGACCACCCACTGTGTCCCGTGGTTCCACGGAGTGCTACCAGCCATATGGGTGTCTCAACCCCACCACCCGCATCCCAGCTCCCACTCGAGGATTTGAGCAGAGCTAACCCCTGAGGCCCTCCAGCCACCTGGTGCTGCCAGTCCTGGAGGACCACTCTCGTCTCAACCAGGGTCTGCAGCCATGGAGCACAGGGAGTAGACCACCTCCTTCTGGGACTGCGCTACATTACCCAGTGACTGTGCCAGAACCATCTGGGGATGTGCCACATCAGCCAGTGACTGCGCCATCTCCCTCTGGGTCTGTGCCATGTCAGCCAGCACTAGGCAATGCCACCAACACTCTCAGGCATGTCCTGCTGTGACTGGGCCATGCTCAGGAGCACCGCTGCGATGTGCAGGTGGCTCTGGGACATGGCTGCCTGCGAGAGGGAAACCCCGCCCTAGGTTCGGCCACCACTGCACAGAGAACCCCAGGCCTGAGACATGTTGACACATGGTCGAAACCTTCGTCCCTAAGGCCTTCACCGCGGAGGCAAACCTTGCGGCGTTGTCCTCAGTGGCATGTATGGTCGGCACCACCTCCTGCTCTCAGCTGGACTCCCCTAATTACACCTGCTGGTGCTGGGTGCTCGCCGACAACCCCTCATGTAATGGCTGGCTCTGCGATTCCCTCTTCACAATCATTGGGACTGTCCATTCCAGAAATCCGAAACCTGTCTGCACAACAGCTAGTCCCTGGTGTCAGCCCACCCTCTGACCGTCCGACACCTCGGGAGTTACTACCTCCACCTGCTGTACTGGAAAATGTGTGTGGTGCACACCAGATAGTGTCCCAGGAACCTCTTCACTAAAGTGCACAACCGTAGTGAGTGTCTCTGGGATGGTGGAGGGTATTGGAGACAGAAGTGATGGAAGTCAATGTCATCCCCGGACTCGAGCTCCAGGGTGTCTCGTATTGAGGATGGTGAATTCCTGTCCATGTCGATCTCGTCCTCGTTGCTGGTCAACAGATGGGGTTCTGACTGTGGCTGTGGTCAGGGCAGGGGACACCAGAAGGACCTGTCCATCACCAGCAGCTTCTGCAAGACACAAGACAGGACACATGATTGCATCACGGGTTTAGGATTAGGATTAGGGAGTGGAGGTGGTGGAGAGGGGGGGTGTGGTGTTGGTATGGATGTGAGAATGGTGCAGTGGTGGGGGTTGCTGGAGGGGTGGGTGTGGGGGTGATGGCACACATGCCATGGGGAACCGAAAACCAGCGGGGACTCACTTCCTCGCCCCCAATGCTGCCCTCCACCCCGGTGACTCACCCTTTCCTCCGGCCCTTCAATCACGCCCAGTACCCGCTGATCTGCCATGGTGAGGAGCTGCAAGTCCGGCAGTTCCGCCTGCAGTCTTTGCCCACGGTTTTGCGTGACCTTCTCTGTGGGGGAAGGAGGGGAGTCAGGAAACAGAAAATGCACAGTGTTAGACAGTCCATAGATGCAGCTCAGTGGGTGGGTCGCTGGTGGCTTCAGTAGCCAGGGCACCTGCCATGGCAGCCGGTATGGATGCTGACATGTGATGCAAGGTGGGGGTTCGGATCCTTCCAGGTGGAGGGATAGGGTTATGGGATGGGGGTTAGTGCCAAGGGCACAGTGCTGCCTTCTCACCCTGGCCCCCCTGAGAAGGTTGTGCCGTTTCTTCCTGCATTGCTGGCCGGTCCAGCTGGTGTTGCACGTGGCACTGACGATCTCTGCCACCTGCATCCAGGCATGCTGAACGGTGGTGGCTGGCAGGCTCCTTCCCGGGCTGGGGTACAGGGTTACCCACCTCTCTTCCGCAGCGTCTCAAGCTTGGCATCTGTGAACCTTGGTGCCGCTTTCCTTGCTGACGTCTTGTTGGCTGGGATGGTGTGTGTGGGGAGTGCTGTGTGTATATATGGTTGCAGCTTGTCAGCCTCCTGAGTGTCAATCATGAGACTGGCAAATCCGGCACCGTTTCTCATTGGAATCGATTGTGTTCCACGTGGCGCCGGTGTTAGTCGCTTAACAGCAGCGGAATCAGTCCAGTGCGGCTCCAGTTTTGCTGTCATTGAAGTCCACAAATCCTGCCACGGCCTCAACACTTATTGGCAGGAACGGAGATTTCTGCCGGATGTTTCTCTTTGTGGGAGAAACTGGAACTTGGGCACATAGTTTAAGAAGAAGCAGCGGACTTCTCCATCGGCGGGTTCCTCCAGTCTTCCGGCAGTGCACCCTCACCAGCGGGTTTCCCGACGGCGTGAGGTGTCCACAATGGGAAACACCATTGGCCGGCTGCGGGAATGAAGAATCCCGCTGCCGGTGGGGGCGCACCACACTGGGAAACGCAGCTGGCAGACCGGAGAATCCAGCTCGAGGAGTTTCCCATTGAAGACATATGAAAAAAATTCTCTCAGAGGAGCATGTGTCCTTGGCACTCTCTTCCCCAGAAAGCAGTGGAGGCACGATAATTGACTATTTTAAGGTAGATGTAGATAGGTCCTTGACTGACAAGGGAGTCAAAAATTATCCGGGGTAGATGGAATGTGGATTTGAGGCCACAGTCAGGTCAGCCATGATCTTATTGAAAGGCAGAGCAGACTCGAGAAGTTGAATGGCCTACTCCTGCTCTTAATTCGCATGTTTACACAAAACATAAATTAAATTAAAATTCCATTATGCACTTCCACTATGCACTCCAATCACTGCATTGTCCACCAGACACAGAAAACCTCAATTGTATTAATGGACATTGCGTGCTTATTTCCCAAGGTCAGCTGGGTGTGAATAATGTTGCAGACGCAGCCAGAATGGCCACCATCAAGTATCAATTCAATTTGTACATGTGAATGGCCAGGAGCAGACACACAAGAAGCTCCTGGGACTGAATTGCACCTCCTGCCCCCCCCCCCCCACCACCACCACCTCTGCATGGAATTGCCGGTACGATTTGAAAATCTCAGCATAAACTGTCTGTTGGCCGGATGAGATTCAAACACAGTGAAGTGAAGGTCACAGTTGTTACAAACCTAGACTCCTTTGAATAATTCACTTTCTACATCATAAGATAAGGAATATCAAAAGAGTAAGCAAGGGCTATGTTGTGCTAAGATAATGGGACAGGACCTAACAGTCGCACCCGTGCAGAACAAGGACGTCTACGATGAATTACTACCGCAAAGAGACCCCTCCGACGTGCCTGTCTCCCGTATCAACGACCATGACGTTCCGGGCGGGTTAATATTGAGATGGATGTGAAGAGCCCAACTGGAGATGTTGGTCAGCTTGGGACATTGGGATGTCTAAGGACCAACAGGGGGACTGAAGAGATAGAATTCCAAACGGACTACAGAAGATACAAAATGGATTCTGCCTGATATAAAATGGACTCTGTCAATGTTCTTGACCCTATATTATTATCAGTGTCTGCTGCTGAAGTAGTAAAGCTTTGTGCAAAACAAGTGATCCACAACCAGATGCATCCGGAGAGACAATGAGCTGTTGGCAACCATTGCCCTATGTCTGTATTCTTAGCTACTTGTAACTGACAAAGAGGCCCCAAATTAAGGAACTAGCCAGGAATGAGGAAGGACATGTTCAACGTGGCTGGACTATTGACCCCATGACTTAATGTAACCGATATCTATGTAATGAATTGATCGGATAAGACAAACTGCCAATTAGAGGTTATAGGAGCTAACTTGTCGCCATTTATGGCATTGAAGATGCATGTTATGAATTGTGACGTGAACAGAATTGATTTGGGTATACGTAAATGCAAATGCAAACTAATTCCGCTTTCCTTCTGTATATTAACCCAGTGCGACCTCAGCTCAGGCGAGAAAAGGTGCCGCACAGACCGTGGGGTTCAAAGGCCTTTTCTCCCAGAGCGCTGAAAATTAATAAATTGCTTCTTTACTCACTCAAAGGTCTATTCATGAATATTTTCACCTACAAAGGTATTTGAAGGAAATGAAATGCAGAGATGTGGAAACATGGCTGGCATTCTTCAGAAAAAGCCCAACATGTATTCCTGGGAGGATTTCTATGGGATCACAGGTGTGTTCCCCCGACTCCACAACAGTCCGCTGTTTGGCCATGTTCAACCCTGTGTGGGATTGGCTCACCTAACACTCCTGAACCCAACCAGTGTCCCACCTTTCCACAATCCGCAACTACTGCCGAGTTTCCATGGGGCACATTCAACTCATTGGTTACATACAATTGAATCCAGAAGCTAAGAGATTGCAACAAATACACCAAATCTGGTGTTCAATAAATATTTAAGTGGATGATGTCAAATATCATTAGTTACACTCTTTTGTTGCAATTATGAGTTAATAATTATGCAACAGTGACATTCATAAAGATGTCAGCTGCATTAAGAGGATTCGTTAAAAGCCTGATTTGCATTGGTAAAGATGGAAATGTAATCTTTCTTTTCTTTGCTGTCACTGTTAGTCGCATATTTGTGAATTGTCTTATTAATTACAGCACACAAAATATATCAGGGTAACTACACACTGGAGATACTTTAGTGATTTCCCACAACTAAAAAATATAGACAGTTGTGAACCATTTTCTTGAGAGCAGAAGTCTTCTTAATTTGAACTACTGTGGTCGAATTAAAAATGTAAAGCAAATTTGGCAGGAATTTCAGCTAAATACCCAAAGTAGAAAAGAGAAACAGTTGTTGTGAGGGAGTGTGCTTTCTAAAATTAGGTGCTGCTTTTTCTGTCCCTTCAAACAAACAACGGATCAGCATGAATCACTGTGAAATTAGATTATTAGAGTCAATTCTTTAGACAAGCTGTCTTTTTGTATTCGTGATATGAACTGTGGATGCTGGAGACCAATCAGCCATTTCAAATCGTGTTTTTTATTTCTTTTTTTTAAAAATTTGGTAAATTAAAAATGTTCTTCTTTAAAAAAAAAATGCCTTATTACAGGAATAATTTGGGAAGGACTTGAGGTGGCTGCTGTACTCATTTTGATAGGGAAGCTGTGCTGAGGAATGGAGCATGCAATCCCTATTCTGGTGTCATCACTGAGTACTGAAGATTAAGCATTCCACCAAGGTGTGCTAGATGCAGCATATGGCTCCCTCTACTCTGCCCCAATAACATGACCCCAACCTCTGAAGAACACTCACTACCAATCAGTGTGACACTTCCATTTTTCAACCTGACTGGTCCTTCTGGCTTCTCTGAGTGAGATTGTCCAATTAGTGCTGAATTATAGGCAGTTCAGCGCTGTGCACTCATATCCAGTAGGAACTGAATTGAGCCTCTGCTTACATTTAGGGCCCTTAACAGCTGTCAGAAACTTTAACTGCATCAGCCTGAGCAAGTCCCAGAGGTATCTATCGTGTTATCTTTTTGTTCTACGTGAATTACTTTCAAATCATAACAAGAGAAGAAGCATTTAAGGAAATGGAATTAAGTTTGCTTATCATAAAGTAAGCCAGGGAATTAGTTTATTATTGGCCAGCCAGTTTGCTATCACTTTGCAATTTGTACCACTCACGAAGAGTCAGAAATGTAATTCCTTTTTATATTTTATTTCCTTTGTGCAGAAGCAAGATGTGGGGTGGATGACAGGGTGATCTAGGATGACATATTGGTAAAGTTAAACAGCAGAAGGTACGACTGGAACACCTCATTATATCAATTCATTCCACCAGGGGATCTTTATTCAATCCCTTCCCAATTTCAACAGTACCATTATGAGGAGGTGACGCTTCTCAAGGACAGAAGAGAAAAACAGAGGAAGGTTTTCCACCCTTACCCACTGTAGGCATTGGCATCTGAATTCAGAGCAGCGGGGGGGAAGACAACTGAATGCAGGCCAAGTGTTCACCGAGTTGGCAGGATTGGCAAATGGATGCAGAAATCCCAGAGCGAAAGGGGAAATGTAGTCAGTTAGCTAATTCATTGGATTTCCTGTACCTCACAGACCCATAATTGAGATATGAAGTGCATTATAGTAAACACACAGGGTGCGATTTTCCGGCTCTTCATGCCAGTGGAACCGTATGGTCCCTCCAATGGCGCAGTCCCCTTGTGAGATTCCTGGCAACATGGGATGGAATCAATGTAAAATCCCATTGATAGTGACGGGACCAGATGCTCCAGCTGGCAACCAAAGGTGAGAAACCAGAGAATCCTGTCCATAATTTTCATTGGCCAAATAACATCAATGTCCCTGACTGGCGGTAAATCTCACCTGGTACTCTGCACCATGTAATGTCACAATGAGAGATGGTGGGACACTGTAATCTTGCTGTAACTTTAATTTATGTATCTTTATTTTATTACATTTACATCACTTACAGTGAATATGCATGCAGTATAGTGAGAGATTGAATTGGATTTTGTGGATAGCGGTGAACACATAGCACAGGCTCAGAACAGCCAACAGACATTTCATTGACTTTTCCACATCAACTTAGAACATTATTTTCCTCGCACATTGGAGTCAGGCTCAGGGCAAGCACAGTGGGAAAATCCTGGAAATTGATCTGTGTTGGGATGCCATGTGATCCTGACATCTTCCAGTTTTGCCTGGGAGGCTTTAAATACAAGCCGGGACTTCTCTTCGGTCTGTTGGATAATAGACTACATAGTTGCTAGGGTTATTAAGAAGCTAATTTTGAGCTGCTGTAGACATCAATCCTGGAATTCCCAACCATAGAGCCTGTTTCGCAAGCTGACAGAACCTTAACCAGGATCACCAAGTGGGTACACAGCAGAAAGAGTTTCTTCGAAGCAGTCCAGCTCTGAAGACTTAGCTCAGTTATGCTGAAGTACCACAGCCATGGCCACTGCGGGGCTGCTGTTTTTAATGCACTCATGTACTATGAGCATACACAGTGTGCGATGAACATTAAATAAGTCAACAATTTGGTTTCCGTATTTCTATGCAAGTGCTTCTCAATTTGCACCAGATTCTCACGAGGAGATGGGTTCAAAATACAAAACTATTGGCAACAGATGGCAGTCAGAACTGGAATGAATAAAATCACCTGGCTCCCAGTGAGCTACCTGTTTGGTTGGTGATGATTTTAACAGGATTGTGCTGCCTTACTGTTACTGACATCATGGGCGGGCTATTCCCAGCCCAGGGCTGGGCCGGAGAATCCCCGCGACTGGCGTGGATTGCGCCACGCCATCTCGATGCCGGCACAGGATTCTACGCAGAACGGAGAATCGGCGCAATTGGCACCGGCGTTGTTGGCACAGCGTTGGTCGGGGGGCGCTCTACGCGACCGGCCGAGCGGCCATCGTAAAATTGCCGAGTCCCGCCGGCGCCATCCACACCTGCTCTCGGCCTGTGGCGAGGGGGAGGGGGGGGGTGGTCCGACCTCAGGGGGAGGCCTCCGATGTGGCCAGGCCCCTTTGGCTGGCGGCCTCCTTTCTTCAGCGCCGGCCCCTGTAGTCATGCGTCGGGGCCAGCGCATTGAAGGAAGCCACTGCGCATTCGGGCGTTGGCGCCGGTGCCACTGCGCATGTGCACGTTGGTGCCGGTGCCACTGCACATGCGCATATCCCGCAGCGCCCATTTCACGCCGGGATCAGCAGCTGGAGCAGCATGAACTGCTCCAGTGCCGTGCTGGCCCCGAGGCCATGTTGATGCCGTCGAGAAACACGACGGTGTTTCCAACGACATCAACACTTAGCATCAGGATCACAGAATCCCGCCCCATGTGGCCTCACTCAATAGGATGGGCTGCTGTAGTATACAATTCTACAGTCGATCTGATTCAACTCCCAACTAGTCTGGCTTTGGAAACGTTTGTTCTACTTATGCTGACTTAGCCTCTTTATTGCTATTATGGACAGCCACAAGAAGGGGAATACGTGACTGCTGTATTTGACATAAGACAGTATGCTGCACCCACAGTGTAATAACCTGCACGGGACATACGGTGTGGGGATGATTGTTTTACCCGTGTTCCTTGAGGAGTACGAGCTCCCTCGCTAGCGGCAAGGTAGTTTACCCTTACTTGCATAAAATATCGGCCAGTCAGAACAGACCGTCAGGAGAGAGAGTACCCGGTGATGTTCTACTAGTGCTCATTTTTTAGAACTGTTGCGAAATAAATGTTCTTTACTCTTTTGCTTACTTTGGACTCTTTGTGCCTTATTAAACGTAGGATACAAAGGAAGGCCAGAAACATATGAGATGGCTAAAGATCCGTACATTGAAAGAATGGGCATGTTTTGCAGAGCTAATAATATTTTAGACCCCGAAGGCAAAGATTAAGAGGTCCAGCCTCCGAATAAGGCAATTCTTGAGCACAAGAAAGCAATTTTTCTCAGAGATTGGCACAAAAATATATTGCATGCAAACAAACCTTCCTGCTCCTAACAAGGCAAAATATGTGCCATTCAAAACAGTCAGTTGGAGGAATATTTCAATCTCAGCCACAAATTTGGAACCAGAAACTAGAAAGGCACTGAAACAGTTGGCGAATACATTGCGCCTCTGAAGAATTTATCATTACATGGCAACTTTACCATATTTTTTGGCTGTGGATTATAAGCAGATTTGTATTTGGGTTAGTGAATTAAAGAGTCCAATCAAAGTTATTAAACCCACAAAATCTTACATTTTAACTAACTTGTAGGATTGTGTTTTCCATGTAGGTGGTATCAAAGAATACTGAGACTTTTTATCCCATGCAAATTGCCCGTGCAACTTTTGTCCTCAATCAGAAAACTTCCTCCAAAACTAAAATGAGCAGACCTGGTCAGAGAAATATGCTGATAGTGTCATGGCAACCACGTGGCACAGGCATATCAGCCAAAAAGACTTATTACAACTGCTTGCCAAGTGAAGGCCAAAGCAGTAAAGAGAGCTCATTCCAGTAGTAATTGAAAACAGCAACGTCATATGTTCACAATCTTGGAATGCTTAAGCAAACAGGAGGTAAGGCTGATCGGCATTCATGCCACTAGCAACCACTCAAACGACAGACCTTTGCAAAAAGTGTTGGTGCACCAGCATCTGTATTGATACTGTTGCAGATTGTTCTACTTTGATGAGAGGACATTCAGTGGCATGCCTTTATTTGAGACCACAGTTTAATTGAAAACCTACTTTGGTTTGTGTGTGGAATGTGTGGTCAATGAAATGCAATGTCCAATACAAATGGTCCCTCAAGTTGCACATAGTTGGAGTAATATATATCAACAAAGCAACTTTAATGCATAAGGGTTGGCTTCACAAGCTGAAGTTTGACTGGAATCATGATATCCAAGTTGAGATGAAAGAAGTTTGATTAGCTATTTGTTAGTTATGGTAACATTTCCAATGAAGCTATGAAGACATACTTGATACGGATCTGCACATCCGCATCAGGCCTGATGCAAAACCAATTTATACAAGGCTAGGCTTCTTCAGTGTGCTCTCGAAACCCAGTTGAAGAGCAACTAAAGAAACTAGAGAGAAATTACATGTGAGTGAAAACTGACTACAATGATTGGGCAACACCAATCGTAGTGGTGCACAAGGCAGACAAGTCAGAAAAAACTATGTGGGGACTTCGTGACAAATAAATCAAAGGCTGGATTTAGTGGCTGTTCACACCGGCGGGAAATTCTGGTCCAAAGCCGATGCATGGCTTTCCCAACAGCGTGGGGTGCTGTGAAATGGAAGTCCCGTTGATAACAGCGGGACATGTAAATCCCGCTGGCGGGCTGGCTCCCCCTTCGCAAAAATAAAAGGGTGCAGGGTGGTCAGTAAATCCCACCCTATGTTTAACCAATTTACTGGTGTTTTGAAGGAGTTGCATGTGCTGTGAATCAAGGAGAACTGGTGGATGTACTGTAATTAGATTTGCAGAAGGTTTTTGATAAGGTTACTGTGTACAACAAAAGCTAAAAGTGTAGAGGATAACATATTGACATAGATTGAAGACCGGCTAGCTAACAGGAAACATAGAGTAGGCATAAATGGATTTTTCTCTATTTGGCAGGATGCAATGAGTGATGTGCAGCAGGGATCAGTGCTGGTAACTCAACTTATTACAATTTATATAAATGACTTGGATGCAGGGACGGAAGGTATGGTTGCTAAATTTGCTGATGACAAAAAGATAGGTAGGAAAGTAAGCTGTGGAGAGGATGTAAGGAGGCTACAAAGGGACATAAGTTAATTGAGTGTCCAAAGATCTGGCAAATGGATTATAATGTGGGCAAATGTGAAATTCTTAATTTTAACAGAAAGAATAAAAAAGAAGCATATTATCTAAATGATGAGACATGACAGAGTTCTGGGCTGGGATTCTCCAATCCCGCGGCCAAGTTCTGACACTGGCATGAAAAGCGACGCCAACCACGCCGGCGTGAATGGCCACGATATTGAGGAATGCTCCCTTTCCTAGGGGGATGGTCTGTGCTGGAGTGGTCCCCACAGCTCCAGCAGGCGCGGAACAGCCAGTGCGAGTTCGCGCATGCGCATGGATTCCCGTCTCCGCGCCAGCTCCCGGGCAAGATGGCGGAACACTACAGGGGCCCAGTGCAGAGGAACATAGGCCCCCCCCCCGCGGAACCAGTCCGCCCCGCCGATCGGTAGGCCCTGATCGCGGGCCAGGCCACTGTAGGGCCCCCCAGAGGTCGGATACACTGCCCGCCCTCCAGGACGGCCCCCATAGCCACACCGTCCAGGTCCCGCCGTGTGGTACTTGAGTAACCCACGCCGGCAGGACTCGGCTGAACTTGGTGGCCACTTGGCCCGTCGGGACCCGAAGAGGGGGGGGGGGGGGGTGGCGCGCTTTCAACGGTCCCCAACTGGCGCGGCTGCGATCCCATGGGCACCCAGGAATCGGCGCCGGAGAATAGGTAAGCCGGCGTTTGGGTGGCATGGCGCGATTCACGCATCCCCCCGGGGATTCTTCGACCCGGTGTGGGGACGGAGATTACCGTCCCTGATGTGCAGAGGGATCTGGGTATCCTAGTGCACAAATTGGGAGTTTTCTATAGGCCCCCCAATAGCAGCAGAGATGTGGAGGAACAGATTGGGAAACAGATTTTGGAAAGGGGCAGAAGTCACAGGGTAGTAGTCATGGGTGACTTCAACTTCCCAAACATTGAGTGGAAACTCTTTACATCAAATAGTTTGGATGGGGTGGTGTTTGTGCAGTGTGTCCAGGAAGCTTTTCTAACACAGTATGTAGATTATCCGCCCAGAGGGGAGGCCATATTGGATTTGGTACTTGGTAATGAACCAGGGCAGGTGATAGATTTGTTAGTGGGGGAGCATTTTGGAGGTAGTGACCACAATTCTGTGACTTTCACTTTAGTAATGGAGAGGGATAGGTGTGTGCAACAGGGTAAGGTTTACAATTGGGGGAAGGGTAAATACAATGCTGTCAAACAGGAATTGAATTGCATAAGTTGGGAACATAGGCTGTCAGGGAAGGACACAAGTGAAATGTGGAACTTGTTCAAGGAACAGGTATTACATGTCCTTGATATGTAGGTCCCTGTCAAGCAGGGAAGAGGATGGTCAAGTGAGGGAACCATGGTTGACAAGAGAGGTTGAATGTCTTGTTAAGAAGAAGAAGGAGATTTATGTAAGGCTGAGGAAACAAGGTTCAGAGAGGGCGCTGGAGGGATACAAGATAGCCGGGAGGGAACTGAAGAAAGGGATTAGGAGAGCTAAAAGAGGGCATGAAAAATCTTTGGCAGGTAGGATCAAGGAAAACCCCAAGGCCTTTTACACATATGTGAGAAATATGAGAATGACTAGAGCGAGGGTAGGTCCGATTAAGGACAGTAGCAGGAGATTGAGTCTGAAGAGATAGGAGACGTCTTGAACGAGTACTTTTCTTCAGTATTTACAAATGAGAGGGGCCATATTGTTGGAGAGGACAGTGTGAAACAGACTGGTAAGCTCAAGGAGATACTTGTTAGGAAGGAAGATGTGTTGGGCATTTTGAAAAACTTAAAGATAGACAAGTCCCCCAGGTCTAACGGGATATATCCAAGGATTCTATGGGAAGCAAGAAATGAAATTGCAAAGCCGTTGGCAATTATCTTTTCATCCTCACTGTCAACAGGGGTGGTACCAGGGGATTGGAGAGTGGCGAATGTCGTGCCCCTGTTCAAAAAAGGGAATAGGGATAACCCTGGGAATTACAGGCCAGTTAGTCTTACTTCAGTGGTAGGCAAAGTAATGGGAAGGGTACTGAGGGATAGGATTTCTGAGCATCTGGAAAGACACTGCTTGATTAGGGATAGTCAGCACGAATTTGTGAGGAGTAGGTCTTGCCTTACAAGTCGTATTGACTTCTTTGAGGAGGTGACCAAGCATGTGGATGAAGGTAAACCAGTGGATGTAGTGTACATGGATTTTAATAAGGCATTTGATAAGGTTCCCCATGGTAGGCTTATGCAGAAAGTAAGGAGTCATGGGATAGTGGGAAATTTAGCCAGTTGGATAATAAACTGGCTAACCAATAGAAGTCAGAGAGTGGTGGTGGATGGCAAATATTCAGCCTGGAGCCCAGTTACCAGTGGTTACTGCAGGGATCAGTTCTGGGTCCTCTGCTGTTTGTGATTTTCATTAATGACTTGGATGAAGGAGTTGAAGGGTGGGTCAGTAAATTTGTAGATGATACGAAGATTGGTGGAGTAGTGGATAGTGAGGAGGGCTGTTGTCAGCTGCAAAGAGACATAGATTGGATGCAGAGCTGGGCTGAGAAGTGGTAGATGGAGTTTAACCCTGACAAGTGTGAGGTTGTCCATTTTGGAAGGACAAATATGAATGCGGAATATAGGGTTAACGGTAGGGTTCTTGGCAATGTCGAGGAACAGAGAGATCTTGTGGTCTATGTTCATAGATCTTTGAAAGTTGCCACTCAAGTGGATAGAGCTGTGAAGAAGGCCTATCGTGTGCTAGCGTTTATTAACAGAGGGATTGAGTTTAAAAGCCGTGAGGTGATGATGCAGCTGTACAAAACCTTGGTAAGGCCACATTTGGAGTACTGTGTGTAGTTCTGGTCACCTCATTTCAGGAAGGATGTGGAAGCTTTGGAAAAGGTGCAATGGAGATTTACCAGGATGTTACCTGGAATAGAGAGTAGGTCTTACGAGGAAAGGTTGAGGGTGCTAGGCCTTTTCTCATTAGAACGGAGAAGGATGAGGGGCGACTTGATAGAGGTTTATAAGATGACCAGGGGAATAGATAGAGTAGACAGTCAGAGACTTTTTCCTCGGGTTGAACAAACCATTACAAGGGGACATAAATTTAAGGTGAATGGTGGAAGATATAGGGAGGATGTCAGAGGTAAGTTCTTTACCCAGAGAGTAGTGGGGGCATGGAATGCACTGCCTGTGGAAGTAGTTTAGTCAGAAACATTAGCGACCTTCAAGCGGCTATTGGATAGGTACATGGATTATGGTAGAATAATGGAGTGGAGATTAATTTGTTCTTAAGGGCAGCACGGTTGCATTGTGGATAGCACAATTGCTTCACAGCTTCAGGGTCCCAGGTTCGATTCTGGCTTGGGTCACTGTCTGTGCGGAGTCTGCACATCCTCCCCGTGTGTGCGTGGGTTTCCTCCAGGTGCTCTGGTTTCCTCCCACAGTCCAAAGATGTGCAGGTTGGGTGGATTGGCCATGATAAATTGCC
The DNA here is from genome assembly GCF_902713615.1 of Scyliorhinus canicula. Taxonomy (NCBI): domain Eukaryota; kingdom Metazoa; phylum Chordata; class Chondrichthyes; order Carcharhiniformes; family Scyliorhinidae; genus Scyliorhinus; species Scyliorhinus canicula. The sequence goes on from NC_052148.1 coordinate 80,414,410, forward strand.
CTTAGATTATCATAACATTTTGGACACTGATTGAACTAGGACAAAAGTCCGGCACATCGTGGGCCAAAGGGCCTGTTCTGTGCTGTATTTCTCTATGGTTTCTATGTTCTATGAATCATAAAAGCAAAGTGTGCAGGTGCAGCAAGCAACCTAATACAATGTTATTGTTTATTATGAGGGGAATTGATTACAAAAGTGGGGGGGTTATGCTTCAGTTATACAGGGCATTGGTGAGACCACATCTGGAACACTGTGTACAGTATTGGTCTCCTTATTTAAGGAAAGATGTAAATGCATTGGAAGCAGTTCAGAGTATGTTTACTAGAATAATACCAGGAATGGACAGGTTGTCTTATGAAGAAGTGTTGCAGAGGTTAAGTTTGTATCCTCTAATGTTGAGAAGAGTAAGAGGTGACTTACTCAAAACCTTTAAGATCAAGAGGGTTATTGACAGGGTCCTCCCCTCTCATCTCCCCTGCAAGCCTCCCATGCTAACCATTGTCCCAAGTAAGAAGTCTTACAACACCAGGTTACAGTCCAACAGGTTTATTTGGAAACACTAGCTTTTGGAGGTCAGCTCCTTCATCAGGTGAGCCAAGAAGCTGTGCTCCGAAAGCTAGTGATTCCAAATAAACCTGTTGGACTTTAACCTGGTGTTGTAAGACTTCTTACTGTGCTCACCCCAGTCCAACGCCGGCATCTCCACATCATGGAATTATCCAGTCAGTGCGACTCACTTTTCCCGTAGATCCAACCGGTGGGTTTTGCGGGGACGTGGGGTGATTACAACGAGAAATCCCATCAACAAGCTGCGGGAGAATAGAATCCCACTGCCAGTTTCTGGCTCACTGCCGAGAATTACGTGGCTGGGGCACTGGAAAATCTCACACTTTATCCGGGATTCTCCGTTGCGAGTCTGCCCCGTTGCCGCTGCAAGGGAGAATGGAGAATTTGACGTGCCATTCACTGGTGGCGGGATTCTCTACTCCCATATGGTGTACTGAAAAAACCTCTCTCTAAATGTCGGAAAGACCAAAGAACTAATCATCGACTTCAAGAAGTGTAGCATGACACACACCCCCCCGTCTGCATCAAATGGCTCCGAAGTGGAGATGGTCGATAGCTTTAAGTTCCTGGGGGTCACAATCACCAACAGTCTGTCCTGGTCCACTCACGTTGATGCAGCAGTCAAGAAAGCCCAACAACGTCTCTACTTCCTATGGAAGCTAAAGAAATTTGGCATGTCTGCATCGACTCTCACAAACTTCGCCAGATGTGCGATAGAGAGCATCCTATCTGGCTGCATCACAGTTCGGTATGGCAACTGCTCGGTCCAAGATTGCAAGAAACTGCAGAATGTGGTGAACTCAGCCCAACGTATCACACAAGCTTGCCACTCCCACATTGATTCACCTCCTGCTGCCTCAGGAAGACAGAAAGCATTATCTGAGACCCCTCCCACCCAGGCATTGCCTTCTTCCAGACCCTTCCATCAGGCAGAAGGTACAGAAGTCTGAAGACTTGCACTTCCAGACATAGGAACAACTTCTTCCCCACAGCTACAAGACTCCTCAATGACTTCCCCTAGGACTGGTCTCTTCCCTGTAGGAACACTATTCACGACGCCTCATGCTCTTGCTCATGTATTTGCTTTGTGGGCCCCTTATTCTGCACTGTAACCAATCACTATTTGTCGATGTACCATTTGTCAACGTTCTCTGTTGATTATTCTTTTTGTCTACTTTGTACGTACTATGTATGTTCCCTCGTCTGCGGAAAAATACTTTTCAGTGAACTTCGGTACATGTGAGAATAAATCAAATCAAATCAAATCCCGCTGCTTGTCAATGGAATTTTCCATTGAAACCACACCATGCCGTCGGGAAATCCGCAGGCTTCCGCTGGTTACCGTCAGAGAATTCCACAGCCAGCAAATGGCCGGAGAATCCCGCCCTATAATGTTTAATCAGAGTAACATATGAACCAGACTGTGCCAGGGGTAGGCTAGATCCTCAGCATGATGGACAAAATGAATCAGTCTTGCTTTTTCCAAATTTAGCAGCTTTCATGTGCTGGAAATTTCCTTGAACCTCTTTTGGTGCTTCCCACTTTACTTCATTACTTAGCCAGAAATGTGATAATTAAAAATTGTGTCCTTTGGTTCTGGACTCCCCAACCAAGGGAAACATTTTGGGCGGGATTCTCTCGCCGTGTCCGTCTGGAGACCAGAGAATCTCGCACAAGTTCAATGGACTTTTCCATTGTCCGCATCCCACCCTTGCCGATCTTGCGATGCGCAGGGCGGAAGAATACAGCCCCTTACTTGCATCTACCTTGTCTATTCCTTTCGGTATCTTGTAAGTTTCAATGTGATCACTTCTCATTCTTTGAAACTCTAGAGAATACAGGTCCAGTTTCCCCAGTCTCTCATCAAAGGACAGTCCTGCCATCTCAGAAACAGGTCTGGTGCAACTTTGTCACACTCCTGCCTAAGGAAATGGGACAGAAACTGCACACAACACTCCATGTGCAGTCTAACCAAGGTTCAACACAATTGAAGCAAGACTTTGTAACTCCTGTAGTCAAATCCTGTTGTGATAAAGGCGAACATAAGACTAATGTTATTTTTTTTTTTTAATGTTTTTCTTGAGTTTTCATGTTGTAATTCCAACAATTTATAAATTGCAAAGCCACGCATATATTCACAAGAGAGCGTCTTCACAACAACTGTGGCCGAAAAACTCTTTTAACCAGCATACATATTTTACATTCCTCAATATGGCCGAAGCACGTATTTACAGGCATTTAAAAATTAAGGGGCAATTTAGCATGGCCTATTCACCTAGTCTGCATATCTTTAAGTTGTTGGGGTGAGACCCACGCAAACATGAGGAGAATGTGAAAACTCCATATAGACAGTGACCCGGGCCGGGATTGAGCCCGGGTCCTCAGCGCAGTGTGGCAGCAGTGCTAACCATTGCACCACTGTGACACCTAAATACAGGCATTCATATACAATTTGGTTTGGGTCTTAACTTGCCCTCGCACCGGTACCTTGCAGCTTTGTCCCTCCTACTTGTTCTTCCCATGGTTCCACACACACTCCCACAACCCTGGATATTGCCTCAAAGCCCAGAACATGTGGGTGTGGTTGGCTGGGCCTCCCTTGCACAATTCGCATTTGTCCTCCAATTCTGGGAAGAACTCACTCATTTGCGTAGTGGTTAGATATGCCCTGTGTACCATCTTTAGCTGCATTGGCTCAGCCCTGCGCGCTGGAGGTGAAGTTTGCCCAGTGCAGTGCTTTGATTCAGAGTCTTCCCCCTATCTCAATGCCTAGTTCCTCCTCCATTTATTCCTTGTTTCATCCAAGGGAGAGCGTACCTCCTCCATCAGTTGCACGTGCATGTCCGAACAGTTCCCCTCCCCTAGATCACCAATGTCCAGCATTTCTTCTGCAAGCGGGTGTCCTTGTACCTCGTTGTTTCTTGGCGGAGGAAGTTTTTGACCTGACTATATCTCAAGTTGTTTCCTCTTGGTGGCTAGAACCTCTCTGTGAGTTCCCCCAGGGTTGCTGCTCTGTCATCCTTGTACATGCCCCTAACTATCAGATATCCCTCGTCCTATCTCCACCTTTTGAAGGTGGCGTCCATTATTGTGAACCTATGGTTGTTGCAGATGGGGCCATGGTGGACATTTCGGTTAGGCCGAAGTGTTGCCTCATTTGGTTTCACATCTGGAGTATAGCTACTACCACTGGGCACATCGAGTATTTGTTTGGGGGGAGTGGCAGAGTGGTTGTGAGCAGGAACGCTATTCACGACGTGGGATGTCCCTGTGCAGGAACTGTCTTCCATCCTCACCCACTCTGTTCCTTGAATCATCACACTCTTTCTGCGGTGGCCATCCAATGGTAGAATTGTAGGTTCGGGAGGGCCAGGACACCCACATTTCTCGTCCTATGCAGGACTTTCTTTTGGATCCTTGGTCCTTCCTCCCCACACACAAATGCCATGATTAGCTTGTCGACTGTGTTGATAGAGGCCTTGGGGATGCAGATCGGGAGGGGTCTGAACAGGAAGAGTAACCTGGGTAGCACATTCATTTTAATCATCTGTATTCTCCCTGTGAGGGAGAGTGGGAGTGGACCCACCTCTGCAGGTCCTTTTTGACTTCTTCCGCCAGACTCCTCAGGTTCCATTTGTGGATCCGTATCCAGTCATGGGCTATTTGGATCCCCAGATAGTGGAATTTGTTCTGGGCCAGGGAATGGCAGCCTCCCCAGTTCTGTGCCCCCCACCACCCCCCCCCCTCCCCCCCCACCGCGGGTTCACAGGGACGATCCTGCTCTTCCTCAGCTGAGCTTGTATACTGAGAAGGCTTTGAACTCCTTTAGGAGTTTCATTATCCCTTCCATTCTGGTCCGGGGGTTTGAGATGCAGAGGAGCAGATCATCCACATAGAGTGAAAATCTATGCTCTCTGTCTCCCCTTTTATTACCTCTACATCCCTTCACTGTTCTGAGGACGGTCGCCAGTAGCTCGATTGCCAGAACAAACATCAGCAGGGGCAGTGGACATCCCTGCCTCGTGCTTCTGTGTGCACCCAGAAGTATTTAGGGCTGGTGGTATTTGTCCGTACGCTCACTATGGGAACACTGTACAGAAATTTCACGCAGGAGGTGAACCCTGGCCCAAACCCAAATTGTTCCAGGATCTCTATGATGTACTTCCATTTAACTCTGCCAAACGTCTTTTCTGCATCCAGGGAGATGATCACTTCTGGTGTTCTCTCTCCGGATGGGGTCATTCTTTTGTTCAGCAGGTGCCTGATGTTTGATGTCAGCTGCCTACCCATGACAATGCCCGTCTGGTCCTCCCTGACCTCCTCTGGCATGCAGTTCTCCAGCCGCCTCACCAGAGCCTTCGCCAGGGTATTTGCATCCGCGTGAAGTTGTGAGGTGGGCCCATAGGACCCTCACACCATCGGGTCTTGGGCCCTTTTGGGTATCAGCAATATTGGGCCAGTTTCTGCAAGCATCTCCCGTAAGTACGTGGCCAGTGCTGGCACAAATGTATTGTGGAATCTGCTGGGAATCCATTTGGTCTGCATGGAGTTAATGTACTCCACAACTACCACTAACCTTCCTAATTGCTTGCTGCATCTGCAAGTTTGCCTTCAGTGACTTATGGACAAGAAGCCCTTTGAACATCTACACTTTCTGATCTCTTACCAAATAAGAAATAATCTCCACATCTGTTCGTCCGACCTCATATTTTCCCACCTGTCATGACTTTGCTCACTCGCCATCTAACAAATTCCTCTTTGAGCCATTTTGCATCTTCCTCCCAACATACATACCCGCCTCGCTTTGTGTCATCTGCAAACCTGGAGGTATACATTTGGGGGTTTTCGGGAGGCACAACAGAAATTCATCCCAGGGAGGATAAAACATACTAAGGGGTGGACGAGGCATCCATGGCCGATGACGGAGGTCAAGGACAGCATGAAAGAAAAAGAAAAAGCATACAAAGTGGCAAGAATTAGTGGGAAGCCAGAGGATTGGTGAGCCTTTAAAAGTGAGCAGAAGCCAACTAAATAAGCAATAAATGGGGAGAAAATGAAATATGACTGCAAGCTAGTTAGTAATATAAAAAAAGATAGGAAGAGTTTTTTTCAGTATATAAAAGGTAAGAGAGAGGCAAAACTAGATATTGGACCATTGAAAAATGTGGCTGGAAAAATAGTAATAGGAAACAAAGAAATGGCAGACAAACTGAATCGTTACTTTGCATCAGTCTTCATGGTGGAAGACACCAGTGGGATGCCGGAGCTCCAGGAGAACCAGAGGTGAGTGTAGTGGCCATCACTAAGGAGAAGGTTCTGGGAAAACTGAAAGGTCTGAAGGTGGGTAAAACACCTGGACCAGATTGACTACACCTCAGGGTTCTAAAATAAATAGCTGAGGAGATTGTAGTGGCATTGGTAGTGATCTTTCAGAAATCACTGGAAGCAGGGAGGGTCCCAGAAGACAGTAAAGTGGCTAATAATAAAATAAGAACATAAGAACTAGGAGCAGGAGTAGGCCATCTGGCCCCTCGAGCCTGCTCCACCATTCAATGAGATCATGGCTGATCTTTTGTGGACTCAGCTTCACTTTCCGGCCCGAACACCATAACCCTTAATCCCTTTATTCTTCAAAAAACTATCTATCTTTACCTTAAAAACATGTAATGAAGGAGCCTCTACTGCTTCACTGGGCAAGGAATTCATAGATTCACAACGCTTTGGGTGAAGAAGTTCCTCCTAAACTCAGTACTAAATCTACTTCCCCTTATTTTGAGGCTTTGCCCCCTAGTTCTGCTTTCACCCGCCAGTGGAAACAACCTGCCCACATCTATCCTATCTATTCCCTTCATAATTTTATATGTTTCTATAAGATCCCCCCTCATCCTTCTAAATTCCAACGAGTACAGTCCCAGTCTACTCAACCTCTCCTCGTAATCCAACCCCTTCAGCTTTGGGATTTGTGTGATACCGCTGTTTAAGAAGGGAGGGAGGCAGAAGATAGTAAATTGTCAGCCGGTTAACCTGACTTCGGTCATTGATAAGATTTTAGAGTCCATTATTAAAGAGATTGTGGAGTATTTGGAAGTGCATGATAAAAGAGGACTGAGTCAGCACGGCTTTGTCAAGGGGAGGTCATGTCTGACAAATATGTTAGAGTTCTTTGAGGAGGCAACAAGGAAGTTAGACAAAGGAGAACCAGTGGACGTGATTTTTTTAGATTTGCAGAAGCCCTTTGACAAAGTGCCGCATCGGAGACTGTTAAATGCGTTAAGCGCCCATGGTGTCAAGGGTAAGATCCTGGGATGGATAGAGGATTGGCTGACTGGCAGAAGGCAGAGAGTGGGGATAAAGGGATCTTTTTCAGGATGGCAGCCGGTGGTGACTAGTGGTGTGCCTCAGGGGTCTGTGCTGAGACCACAACTTTTCACAGTATACATTAATGACCTCGAAGAAGTTTGTAGATGATACAAAGATCTGTAGAGGGACAGGTAGTATTGAGGAAGCAGGCTGCTGCAGAAGGATTTGGTTAGGCTGGGAGAGTGGGCAAAGAAGTGGCAGAAGTGAAAAAGTGTGAGGTATTGCACTTTGTAAGGAGGAATGGAGGAATAGACTATTTTCTAAATGGGGAAATGCTTAGGAAATCAGAAGCACAAAGAAACTTGGGAGTCCTTGTTCATGATTCTCTTCCGGTTAATGTGCAGGTTCAGTCAGCAGTTAAGAAGGCAAATGCAATGTTAGCATTCATGTCAAGAGGGCTAGAATACAAGACCAGGGATGTACTTCTGAGGCTATATAAGGCTCTGGTCAGACCCCATTTGGAGTATTGTGAGCAGTTTTGGGCCCGGTATCTAAGGAAGGATGTGCTGGCCTTGGAAAGGGTCCAGAGGAGTTTCACAAGAATGATCCATGGAATGAAGAACTTGTCCTATGAGAAACAGTTGAGGACTCTGGTCTGTACTCATTGGAGTTTAGAAGGATGGGTTTCTTATTGAAACTTACAGGATACTGCGAGGCCTGGATAGTGTGTACATGAAGAGGATGTTTCCACTTGTAGGAAAAACTAGAAGAAGAGGACACAATCTCAGACTAAAGGGATGAGCCTTTAAAACAGAGATGAGGAGGAATTTCTTCAGCCAGAGGGTGGTGAATCTGCGGAACTCTTTGCCGCAGAAGGCTGTGGAGGCCAAATCACTGAGTGTTTTTCGGACAGAGATAGATAGGTTTTTGATTAATAAGGGGATCAGGGGTTATTTGAAGAAGGCAGGAGAATGTGGACAAGAAAAATATCAGCCATGATTAAATGGCGGAGATTACTCAATGGGTCGAGTGGCCTAATTCTGCTCTTAAATTTTATGGTCGTATGGTTCCCCCATCCAAATGATTGATCTGCAGCTGGAGCCCAAGTCCTGATCCTTTCGGTAACCGACTAGTCCAGCCTGCGAACATGAGAATGATCTGTTTCTTCCTGCTCTGTGTTTGTTAGTCAATATTAATACATGCCAGTTTGTTACCTCCTATCCCATGCACTTTAATTTTGCCTCCCAATTTCCTGTTGCGTACTCTATCAAAAGCTTTCCGAAAATCCAAGTATACGACATCCACCGACTTCTCTTTACAAATTCTGTTCGTAATATACTCAAAAAAGCTCCAACATGTTCTCAAACATGATTTCCTATTCATAAATCCATGTTGGCGATTACTAATTAGATCATTATTATCCAAGTGTCCATTTATCACATCCTTTGGAATAGATTCTAGCATTTCTCCAACAACTGGTATAAGGCCTGTAGTTCTGTTTTCTCACACACACCCTTTCTGAAATAGTGGGGTGGCATTTGCTACCTTCCAATCTGTAGGAATCATTCCGAATCCATAGAATTTTGGAAGATGATCACCAATCACTATCTCCAGAGCAAATTCACCTCTGCAACTTGCCATGTGTCATTTTAATTCTGAATGTACTGTGTTTATGGTCCAGTGCCATAACTACTAGAAACCATCATTACTAAAATCTCCTTTTTTGGAGTTAACAAAACTACTGAACACTTCCAGCATCAGTATGTTTTTGCAGACTACTATGCAAAACCTATTCCATGAAAGACGCTTATGTGAAAGCCCCAGCAGATATAAAGCATTTCCACAAACATCCCACAGAATATGTTCATGTGAATCTCAACAGATTGCACAACATGATCATATAAAGCCCTGCAGCTTAGGGAATGGTGCATTAAAACCAATAAAACAAAGCCAGATTTTTCAACTGAAGAAAAATTGAGAAAGTCATTTTGGAAAGCGGCCTATATATTAGCTTTAAAAACCAGACATGCTCAGCAGTACTTTTTTTTTAACCCAGCATGTATGGACAGTGTCTCATCAGGAATTAGAATAAACCATTTAGCTGATGAATGCATTTAATGCCCTGTCCAATCAAACACCTTTTGTGCATTTTTGAGTGTGGCTTAGCACTTGTCAGAATCCTTTAGTAAATCAGTAAACTTGTCATTGAACTTGTGAGAATATGAAACATAAAAAGTGCTAAGTGTGGCATGCTCGGGAGGACCAGGAGACTTTGGGCTGATTATTTCCAAAGCTTTCTATCACTGTACTTTTCCTCAGTCTCGATCTGTTGTCGACTAATTGATCGTGATTGATTGCGGGGATTAGTCAAAAATTCCATTAAGGTTGAATCATATTAATTCCAGGAAGGTAGAAAGTAAACTAGACAGACCCTGGTCTTTGTTCGTGTGACATTTCCTGTGTTCATGACTTTGGTGGGATGTTGGAGAAAATCCAGAGAAACACCATAAAGGGCCACTTACCAGTTTCTGCTTCCATCAAAGTTATGGTGGGAATTCATTGGAACTTCCAGGGAACTTCTACCTCTTGCCATACTTGATGCAATCCTGGATATATCATAACGTATTGTGCTTCTTTGACCAGATGCATCACTTGATTATTTCAATCCACCTTGAGATGATTACAATTGTCCCATTGTCCTTTATAATTGTCTGCAGATCTTCACCTCTCTACTTTCTTCACCATTTGATGGTCTGTAATGCACAGTGAAAATTACACCAATTTCCTTTCAATTTCCTAACTCTAGCTACATGGATGCTTTCCTAAAACAACCCCAAAAATATCTTCACATCGTAGCAGTTTGAGAATTCTTCACTAAAACTATCAACTCTATCCTCCCTTTTCTCCCCTACCCATGTCTCATCTGAATGGTATAACCAGGAACATTGTGGGAATTTTCCAATAGATGAACTGAATCATCAGGGCACAACAACTGTTGGAGATGTGGGTGGTTCAGTGCACATATATAATTAAAGAAATTTGTCCGACTTTCCTTTGGCCTTGCTGAATCATCACTATGTCTAATACACATCCAAACCCAAGCTACGCCATTGTTACATGACTGTATCACATTCCTTCAAGTGTAATTCACACTTTGAACTGTTTGATCTTGTTTTGAGTTTAGTGCACTCAGCCATGTACCATTCATGCCTAATGCTAATCATTTAGACCATTGACATTCGGCCCGATGTAATCAAATTGCAACAGAATCCCGTGTTGAGGATGTTTAGCGGGTGTTTCTCAACGTTCGCAGCCGCGAGAAACACCACACTAACGGGACTTTGTTACAATCTGGGGCCTCAGCAGAGAACACCCCACAGAGGCTGCACTTAGTTCCGTTTCCTGCACTGAGGAACTCTGCTCACCGGAACTCCTCAGTGCAGGAGGAGAACGGGACAACATTTTTAAATGGTGTCCCGATCTCTCAAACCCCCCAATGACCCCCTCAAAGCCCCACCTCACCTATAAAGGGGTCCTCAGGCCCCATCCCATCACTACAGTGCCAAGCTAGCACCCAGGTGGCAATGCCATTGCCAAGATTCCCAGGTGGCATTAGCAGTGCCAGGGTGCCATTGTGCCCTGAGGGTAAAGACCAGGGGGCCTCTGAGCACACAGGAGACCCCGCCAAGTGCCATTCCATCTGGTGCCCATTTGTAGGGGCCAGCACTGAACGGCGCTCACCTGAAGTCTCCAAGGCAAAGGGGTTAGGTCCCAGGGACTCAGTTGATGAGGTGAGCGCTTATTGGACTGAGACCAGCTGTCTCACTCTAACATGAAGATTTGCCAAATACTGATCCCACCCACAATGAGCGGGATTCAGATTTGGCATCTCACAATATCCCGTTTGATCTCGTGTGACGTGACGAGTCAGGTAGATCTCGGAAGAGCGATCTCCAGCATGTGCTGGCTGTGCTGCCATTCGCCCAAACGGGGGCACGGCTGATAGATCAAGCTTATTGGGCGGGTTTCTCCCCTACCCGGCGGCGTGGGGAGTCCCGGCAGGACGGAGTGGCATGAACCACTCCAGCGTCGGGCCACCCCAAAGGTGCGGAATGCTCTGCACCTTCAGGGGCTAGGCCCGCTCCGGAGTGGTTTGCACACCACCCGGCACCGAAGGGCCTCTGCTGGCCGGCGCGAGTTGGCACATGCGCGGGAGCACCAGCGTGTGCTGGCGTCATCCCCACGCATGCGCAGAGGGCTTCGCTTCCGCACCAGGAATGGCGGAGGACCACAGCCTCCGGTGTGGAAGGATAGAGTGTCCCCACGGCACAGGCCCGCCCGCAGATTGGTGGGCCCCGATCGCGGGCCAGGCCACCATGGGGGCACCTCCCGGGGCCAGATCCCCCCGCGCCCCCCCAAGAACCCCGGAGGCCACCCGCGCTGCCAAGTCCCGCCAGTAAGGGACCTACTCTAATTTACGCCGGCGGGACTGGAAAAGAATGGGCAGGACTTCGGTCCATCGCGGGCCTGAGAATTTGTGGAGCCCCGGGGCCCATTGAGTTGCTCCGGTCCCCACCATTCTCCGAGGCGGGTGGCGCGACTCACGCCTGGGCAATTTTTTGAGGGGGGCGGGAGAATTTGGAGGACACTTGGGGCGGGATTCATGCCGATCCCCGGCGATTCTGTGACCCGGAGGGGGGTCGGAGAATCCGGCCCAATTTTTCCTGATTTTCTCATTTAACGTTTTGATATCCTTTGCACCTTCAAATGGTAGAAGAATTCTAGGGGAATTCATTGCTTCATAAGAACAGAACTGGTTTCTCTGCCGGACAAACATATTTTACACTTTAGCCTTCAAGTTAAGAGTTCCTGGCTTCCTGCACTGTAATGACAGTGTATCATTCTGATTTCCTATTGCTTCAGGTCAGTTTTACGTTCTGAGTTGTGGCCGTGGTAAAGATGCACACAGAACAGCTAGGGCTGAATTCTCCATTCTGGAGGCAAAATGTTGACACTGGAGTGAAAACGGTCAAGTTTCATGACAGCGTGATCGGGTCCACAGGTAAAGCTATTCAGAGACTGCAAAGGGGCTAGCACGGGCGTATGGGGCACGACAACACGCTGTTAACGGACCGGCGGCTGATTCGCTGGTTCCATGATTGACCCAACACCGCGACTGCACATAAACCATCTACCCCCTCCCACACACAAGTGTTGCAGCCAACATGGCTGGGGAAAGGAGGGCAGCGCCGTGCTTCTGGGACACCGAACTGGAGACCCTCCTGGACGCCGTGGAGGAGATGATGCTGGGTGCTGTACCCTGGGCCGGGATGGAGGTGGTCAGCAGGCGCCATAGTTTGCCGTGCCTGGACGGAGGTGGGATCCGCCTTCGAGGTGGTGACCCGACCTGGAGACCAGTGCAGGAAAAACCTGCACAACCTCCTCATGTGGCCAGTGTGAGTACCCAGCACTGTGCCCGTGGCACTAACATCCCTACCCCCCACACACATGTGACTTGACCCCAATCCTGACCCACATGGCTGCACCATGCCAGCCGCAATGGCTGGATGCCCTGGCCGCTGATGCCAACAGACACCCAACCCCTGGGCTGCATGCGTAGGGCCACCGAACACTATTGCTGTTTGTGTTTGCCACCCCAGGACAAGACTACGCACAACTGGCAGGAGCGGGAGAACATAAGAACAAAAGAATGAGGAGCAGGAGGAGGCCATCTGGCCCCTCGTGCCTGCTCCACCATTCAATGAGATCATGGCTGATCTTTTGTGGACTCAGCTCCACTTTCCGGCCCGAACACCATAACCGTTAATCCCTTTATTCTTCAAAAAACTATCTATCTTTACCTTAAAAACATTTAATGAAGGAGCCTCAACTGCTTGACTGGGCAAGGAATTCCATAGATTCACAACCCTTTGGGTGAAGAAGTTCCTCCTAAACTCAGTCCTAAATCTACTTCCCCTTATTTTGAGGCTATGCCCCCTAGTTCTGCTTTCACCTGCCAGTGGAAACAGCCTACCTGCATCTATCCTATCTATTCCCTTCATAATTTTGTATGTTTCTATAAGATCCCCCCTCATCCTTCTAAATACCAATGAGTACAGTCCCAGTCTACTCAACCTCTCCTCGTATTCCAACCCCTTCAGCTCTTGGATTAACCTAGTGAATCTCCTCTGCACACCCTCCAGTGCCAGCACGTCCTTTCTCAAGTAAGGAGACCAAAACTGAACACAATACTCCGGGTGTGGCCTCACTAACACCTTATACAATTGCAGCATAACTTCCCTAGTCTTAAACTCCATCCCTCTAGCAATGAAGGACAAAATTCCATTTGCCTTCTAAATCACCTGTTGCACCTGTCAACCAACATTCTGTGACTCATGCACTAGCACACCCAGGTCTCTCTGCACAGCAGCATGCTTTAATATTTTATCATTTAAATAATAATCCCGTTTGCTGTTATTCCTACCAAAATGGATAACCTCACATTTGTCAATATTGCATTCCATCTGCCAGACCCTAGTCCATTCACTTAACCTATCCAAATCCCTCTGCAGACTTCCAGTATCCTGTGCACTTTTCGCTTTACCACTCATCTTAGTGTTATCTGCAAACTTAGACACATTGCCCTTGGTCCCCAACTCCAAATCATCGATGTAAATTATGAACAATTGTGGGCCCAACACTGATCCCTGAGGGACACCACTAGCTACTGATTGCCAACCAGAGAAACACCCATTAATCCCCACTCTTTGCTTTCTATTAATTAACCAATCCTCTATCCATGCTACTACTTTACCTTTAATGCCATGCATCTTTATCTTATGCAGCAACCTTTTGTGTGGCACCTTGTCAAAGGCTTTCTGGAAATCCAGATATACCACATCCATTGGCTCCCCGTTATCTACTGCACTGGTAATGTCCTCAAACAATTCCACTAAATTAGTTCGGCACAACCTGCCCTTTATGAACCCATGCTGCGTCTGCCCAATGGGACAATTTCTATCCAGATGGCTCGCTATTTCTTCCTTGATGATAGATTCCAGCACCTTCCCTACCACCGAAGTTAAGCTCACTGGCCTATAATTACCCGCTCTCTGCCTACCTCCTTTTTTAAACAGTGGTGTCATGTTTGCTAATTTCCAATCCACGGGGACCATCCCAGAGTCTAGTGAATTTTGGTAAATTATCACTGGTGCATTTACAATTTCCCTAGCCATCTCTTTCAGCACTCTGGGATGCATTCCATAAGAGCCAGGAGACTTGTCTACCTTTAGCCCCATTAGCTTGCCCATCACTACCTCCTTAGTGATAACAATCCTCTCAAGGTCATCACCTGTCAACCTCATTTCTATCAGTCACTGGCATGTTATTTGTGTCTTCCACTGTGAAGACCGACCCAAAAAACCTGTTCAGTTCCTCAGCCATTTCCTCATCTTCCATTATTAAAACTCCCTTCTCATCCTCTAAAGGACCAATATTTACCTTAGCCACTCTTTTTTGCTTTATATATTTGTAAAAACTTTTGCTGTCTGTTTTTATATTCTGAGCAAGTTTACTCTCATACTCTATCTTACTCTTCTTTATAGCTTTTTTAGTAGCTTTTTGTTGCCCCTTAAATATTTCCCATTCCTCTAGTCTCCCACCAATCTTTGCCACTTTGTATGCTCTTTCCTTCAATTTGATACTCTCCCTTATTTCCTTAGATATCCACAGTCGATTTTCCCTCTTTCTACCGTCCTTCCTTTTTGTGGGTATAAACCTTTGCTGAGCACTGTGAAAAATCGCTTGGAAGGTTCTCCACTGTTCCTCAACTGTTCCACCATAAAGCCTTTGCTCCCAATTTACCTTAGCTAGTTCTTCTCCCATCCCATTGTAATCTCCTTTGTTTAAGCACAAAACACTAGTATTTGATTTTACCTTCTCACCCTCCATCTGCATTTTAAATTCCACCATATTGTGATCGCTGCTTCTGAGAGGATCCCTAACTATGAGATCATGAATCAATCCTGTCTCATTACACAGGACAAGATCTAGGACCGTTTGTTCCCTCGTAGGTTCCATTACATACTGTTCTAGGAAACTATCGCGGATACATTCTATAAACTCCTCCTCAAGGCTGCCTTGACCGACCTGGTTAAACCAATCGACATGTAGATTAAAATCCCCCATTATAACTGCTGTACCATTTCTCCATGCAGCAGTTATTTCTTTGTTTATTGCCTGCCCCACCATAACGTTACTATTTGGTGGCCTATAGACTACTCCGATCAGTGACTTTTTCGCCTTACTATTCCTGATTTCCACCCAAATGGATTCAAACTTATCCTCCATAGCACCGATGTCATCCCTTACTATTGCCCGGATGTCATCCTTAAATAACAGAGCGACATTACCTCCCTTACCATCCACTCTGTCCTTCCGAATAGTTTGATACCCTTGGATATTTAACTCCCATTCATGATCATCCTTTAACCATGTTTCAGTAATGGCCATTAAATCATAGTCATTCACAATGATTTGCGCCATCAACTCATTTACTTTATTCCGAATACTATGAGCATTCAGGTAAAGTACACTTATGTTGTTTTTTTACCTCTGTTTTGAATCTTAACATCTCCAGTTTTATTCCTTTTAGTATTACTGGGCCTATTCACTGAGCTTCCCTCGGTCACTGTACCTTGTACTGTCGCCCTTTTTGATTTTTGACTATGGCTTCTCTGCCTTACACTTTCCCCCTTACTTCCTTTTGCTTCTGTCCCTGTTTTACTACTTCCAACTTCCTGCATCGGTTCCCATCCCCAACAGCTCTACCAAACACCCCCCCCCCCCCCGAGGACATCAGTTCCAGTCCTGCCCAGGTGCAGACTGCCTGGTTTGTACTGGTCCCACCTCCCCCAGAACCGGTTCCAATGCCCCAGGAATTTGAATCCCTCCCTCTTGCACCATCTCTCGAGCCACGCATTCATCCTATGTATCCTGACATTCCTACTCTGACTGGCACTGGTAGCAATCCTGAGATTACTACCTTTGAGGTCCTACTTTTTAGTTTAACTCCTAACTCTCTGAATTCAGCTTGTACGACCTCATCCTGTTTTCTATCTATATCGTTGGTGCCTATATGCACCACGACAGCTGGCTGTTCACCCTCTCCCCCCCCCCCCCCCCCCCCCAGAATGTCCTGCAGCCATTCCGAGACATCCTTGACCCTTGTACCAGGAAGGCAACATACCATCCTGGAGTCTCGATTGCGTCCGCAGAACCGCATGTCTATTCCCCTTACGATTGAGTCCCCTATCACTTTAGCCCTGCCATTTTTCTTCCTGCCCTGCTGCGCAGCAGAGCCAGCCACGGTGCCATGAACCTTGCTGCTGCTACTTTCCCCTGGTGAGCCATCTCCCTCAACAGTATCCAAAGCGGTATATCTGTTTTGCAGGGAGATGATTGCAGGGGACACCTGCACTGCCTTCCTACTCTTGCTCTATCTTTTGGTCACCCATTTTCTATCTCCCTCAGTAACTTTCACCTGCGGTGTGACCAACTCGCTAAACGTGCTATCCACGACCTCCTCAGCATCACGGATGCTCCAAAGTGAGTCCATCCGCAGCTCCAGAGCCGTCAGGCGGTTTAACAGGAGCTGCAACTGAACACACTTCTTGCACGTGAAAGAGCCAGGGACAGTGGACATGTCCCTGAGCTCCCACATCGCACACGAGGAGCATGACCAGAGAGAAGACCAGAGTGGGATCACCAGACCTGCGTTCCCTCACCGTGCTCGAGCAGAAGGCACTAGACAATGTCGGAGGGCCGGAGGAGAGGGAGGTCGCCGACGTGGAGTTCGGCGGCGCACCATGAAGTGAGACCCCTGCCTGGTTGCAAGTCGCCTGGTTGCAAGTCCTTACAATAAATGTGTGCCTACCCCAACACCCCAAAAATTCACACCCCAAACCCCCTCACCATACACCCCAACCTTTCTCACCGCAAACCCCAACCCCCCTCACCCACACCCCCACACCCTAACGCTCCTCACCCCACATCCCAACCCCCTTCACTCCACACCTCTCACCCCAGCCCTCACCATCTCACGCCTCAACCCCATCTGGCTGTCTAACCATACATGTCTGTCTTACAGGACCAACCGGGGATGGACCCGGCCTATCCGGGGCCTCCCGACCCCAGCGAGTGCCAATGCTAGTGCCCCCAGACAGCCAAGCACTGACGGGTAGAGCAGCCGGAACACCAGTCGCTGCCCAAGATGACCATGGGGCTGCCCGGCTGCTCGGCCTGTCCCCATCCCTTCCCCTCCCTTCCCCCGGCCCTGGCAGGGACCCTCCCTACAGAAAGGAGAGCCTTAGTCCGATACAGGAGCCCGCAGTCCCTCCACGCCACCTCCTACCTCCTCTCGCAGCCGCCTCAGCCAGCACACCGACTTCATGATTTTTAAAAGGTGTTTCAAAATACGCTGTCGGGAAATCTGCCCATCGGGGTGCAGAGTCGCTGAGGCCCTGGAGAATCGGTCGTCAGGACCGATAATGAGATGCATACTGTACTTCCGGGACACGTGGCAGGCGCCGGGGTATTGTCGAGTTGGGGGGTTCGGAGAATTGGCGCAAAGCCGACGTCGAGCCCGATTTCAGCGTTGGAACCGATTCCCCGGCCAATCGCATTTCGCAATTTTGGTGTGATATCATGGAGAATCCAACCCCTAGTTCTTTGAGTTAAAGATAGTTTATGAACAAAGTGAACATGTGGAAAGATAACTAACGAACTATAATACAAATAATACTGAATAAGTGAATTCTCTTGGAGCTACTTCTAATGCAACTGTCCTCTCGTACGACTTACTACCAGCTGTCGGATCTCTGGAGTCACATGGTGGATCTCTATCGCCACCTGCTTGTTGGAGGTTGTATAGATAACTATATACATTAATAGATAATGACATACACTACTGTGTATATACATATCACAACAGTGATGGCCTCTGGTACACCTCCATCAGTGAAGACGGCTCTCCCTAATTATTAAAATGACTCTGTCTCCTGGATTTTGAATTAGATTAATATTCTAATGAGTCAGTGGCCAGAACTTCCAAACTTCCAGAAATGGAGTAGGATTCATGGAACCGTGATTTTTTTTGAATGCATTTTTAGCTGGAAACAAGGATTGTTGTGCAAAAACATCTCTTAATATCCAGCAGCTCCAACATGACATACCAGCGTTGCTAAAGGCCCTGACAGGACTTTGTGAGGTAAATCAGTATACATCATTCTAATGGTTCAAGATTTATGAAACAAAATAGTTTCGCCATGTCCTTTCAATGACCCCCAACCCTCCTTTTCCTAAAGTTGATGTTTGAACACCATTAAATGCCATTAACCCCAGCCTTCACATGATTTTAATGCCACATTTACGTAAATAATTAATTTTTACTAACTTAGAAGAATGATTGAATTAAGTATGCAAAATAATGACTTTGAAATACAAATGACACAGCTGAAAGAGAAGTGGAGAGTGCAGAATAGTGAAAAAGTACCTTAATGCAATTTACAGGATATGATCTTGATTGCCTTAATTGCAACACTCAGAGCAGCACGAGTAACTGACTAGCAGTTTTGCATGGTAAAATCTTAGAAATACAAAACATGTATTTATCTGATTCATTCCTTGAATCCTGGGGTTTTGTGAAAATAGGAAAGGCATTTGCTCATCCGTTGAAGATAAATAATTTTGCCCTTCCTAATTTTCTGCAGCTGTTCACTCCTCAGGCTGGATTCTCTGATCCCCGACGCCGAAATCACGTTCGGCGACAGGGCGGAGAATCCCCGGCGATGACACAATTGGGGGCGGCGCCGCTTTCACACTGCTCCGCCTCCTGAAAAGCGGCGTAGTCTAGGAGTATGCTGCACGCGGTATCCCAGCCTCAGGCCATTGCCTAAGGCCCACCTCACAATGCTCCGTCCCCGACCGGCTGGGTTCACAACAGCGTGGGACAATCATGGTCTCACCTTTCGGGAACTCAGCGTGCCGGCTACGGACTCATCCAGCGCCACCACAGTCGGGGAAGGGCCGATCCACAGGCAGGGGGTGCTTTATTTGGGGCTGGGGGCACTGTGGGGGCAGTCCAGGCCACGTGAGCCAGCTGAAGGGGGGGACTATTTTTCCGGACTGGATCCGCGGGCTGCCTCCGCCATGAAGCACGGCCGCTGTAGGCCGCCGCCGTGCGCATGCGTGGCCATGGACCCGGCAATGCTCCAGGCCATATCGGCAGTGAGAGCTGGGAGCTCCACACTGCCTAACTGCTGGACCCCACCCGGAGCAGGGAATCGGTGGCCGTTTTGCGCCATATTTCCTGGTGTAACACACCACCGTTTTCATGCAAGTGTGGGGACTAGCCACCCAAATAGAGAATCCAAACACTTGTTAAAGTCACCATTGATTGAGTACTGTCACCCACTGCAAATGTTTCCAAAAAATCCATTATTCAAATGTTTTGATTTGATTTATTGTCACATGTACTGAAGTACAGTGAAAAGTATTTTTCTGAGGCCAAGGGAACGTACACAGTAAGTACATAGTAGACAAAAGAATAATCAACAGAGTACATTGACAAATGGTACATCAACACACAGTGATTGGTTACAGTGTGGAACATGAGCCCAAACAAAGCAAATACATGAGCAAGAGCAGCATAGGGCATCGCGAGTAGTGTTCTTACAGGGAACAGGTCAGTATGAGGGGGAGTCGTTGAGGAGTCCAGTAGCTGTGGGGAAGAAGCTGTTCCTATGCCTGGATGTGCAGGTCTTCAGACTACTGTACCTTCTGCCTGATGGAAGGGTCTGGAAGAAGGCAATGCCTGGGTGGGAGGGGTCACTGACAATGCTGTCTGCCTTCCTGAGGCAGCGGGAGGTGTAGACAGAATCAATGTGAGGATGGCAAGCTTGTGTGATGCATTGGGCTGAGTTCACCACACTCTGCAGTTTCTTGCGATCTTGGACCGAGCAGCTGCCAAACCAGGCTGTGATGCAGACAGATAGGATACATTTTATCGCACATCTGTAGAAGTTTGTGAGAGTCGATGAAGACATGCCGAATTTCTTTCACTTCTATAGGAAGTAGAGACGTTGTTGGGCTTCCTTGGCTGTTGCATCAACGTGAGTGGACCAGGACAGACTGTTCGTGATGGTGACCCCCAGCAACTTAAAGCTATCTATCATCTTCACTTCGGAGCCATTGATGCAGATTTCTTGAAATTGATGATCAGTTTCTTGGTCTTTCTGACATTTAGGGAGAGGTTGTTTTCAGTACACCACGCATCCAATTTATCTCCATTCTGTAGTCTGATTCATCGTTGTTTGAGATATGGCCCACCACAGTCGTATCATCCGCAAACTTATAGATTGAGCTGGAGTTAAATCTTGCCACGCAGTCATGTGTGTATAGCGAGAACAGTAGAGGACTGAGCACACATCCTTGCAGGGCCCTGGTGTTGAGGCCTATTGTGGAGGAGGTGCTGTTCCCTATCCTGACAGATTGCGGTCCGTTGGTGAGGAAGTCAAGGATCCAGCTGCACAGGGAAGGGTCAAGTCCAAGGTTGAGGAGTTTGGTTATAAGTCTTGTTGGGATAATGGTGTTGAAGGCGGAGCTGTAGTCTATGAACAGCGGTCTTATGTAGGTGTCCTTGTTGTCGAGGTGTTCGAGTGTTGGTTGCAGAGCCAGGGAGATAACATCTGCTGTGGATCGGTTACAGTGATAGGCAAACTGCAGTGGATCGAGACCGTCTGGGAAGCTGGCGTTGATCCGTCTCATGACTAGCCGTTCAAAACATTTCATGATAACAGACATCAGGGCCACTGGTTGGTAGTTGTTGAGACAGGCTACCTTGTTCTTCTTTGATACTGGTATTATGGTGGTCTTCTTGAAGGAGGTGGGGACCTCTGAGCAGAGAAGCCAGCTGGTCTGCGCAGGCTCTGAGTGCTCACCCAGGGACTCCGTTGGGGCCCGTCGCTTTCCGGGGATTCACTTTCAAGAAGGCAGCTCTTATCTCTGAGATTGTAATAGTGGGTATGGGTGTGTCCAGGGCTGTTGGGGCAGGTGGCACTGACGTCTGGTCAAAGCGGGCATAGAACCTGTTCAGACCACCGGGTTGGGATGCTCCAGCCCCAGATATTCTGCCTGGCCTTGCTTTGTAGCTTGTGATCTTTGTGTGGCTCTGCCATAGTCGTCGTGGGTTAGTGTGTGCGAGACAAAGTGATATCAGGCTTTTTAAGTGACTTGGCTCACACAGTTGAGCATAAGATCCGCACTGTTGATATTCTTCTAATTCGGCGATCACTTGCTAACGAGTATAAGTGTCCACTTAAGAAACTTATCCTGGGTTCTGTGGGTCCTTGCTGGCTGATGAGCCTGATCCTAGAGCCGCATCTTCATCTGCACACTTGCCAGGTATTTTCTGGAGGTGGAACGATCCTTGGACTCTACATCATTGGTATTCTGTTCCCAGGCTCTTTTTCTGGGCCTCCCCATACCGTCACCTGTCACCAAAGAATTGTGTCCCTTCAATCAGGAGGTTCCTCCAAGTAGGTCTCTTCTGAGCAAGGGTCTCCCATGTGTTGACATCAATGTTGTAATGCTTTAGGTATCAACACTAACAATGCTTTGGGACGCGATTCAGTGACCGCATTGCACCCAGCGTAGATCCATGCACAACAGGTGAATTGATCAAGAGCCACAAATCAAGCTTTGCGCTGGGCGCTGGGCCGATCATGAACCATCAACTCTCTCTGCCCGGCGTGATCTGCATCACGCCCTCACGAGGCAAAATCCAGATCTGCAAATTTAAATGAGCCATTCGGCTCATCAATTTGGCCAATTTAAATACCCGGGCACCATATGCACCGGAGTCAACGGCTGCTCAAGTGAAACCTCACCAAGTGCCGATTAGTACTGGTCTCCACAAAGGTGGACCAGGTGTGACGGTACATTCTCCCACAGGATCTCCATCCGATGGTGCCGGCCCATCTGCGGTGTTCCCTCTGGCCTTCCAAGAGAACATCTCGGAGGGGAGCTCCGAGGATGCTACCAATGAGCTGTCACAGCTGTCATCCCACCTTCCACCAGCGCAGAGACTGGGACAAACTCCACAACGCATCGGCCATTCCCATCTGAGAGCAGTACACGCCGCACAGCACCTCATCAAGGTCAGCCTGGTACGAGGTCACATCCCCCAGAAAGTCAGACATTCCTCCGAGGCCCTCAGCCATGGCTGCCCCTGACTGTGTCACACCTTGGACATTTCTGAGCCCATAGGTTTTACTGGAACCTTTCTTGTTAGTGTTGCTGAAAAATAGGAGCAAAGGACCAATAAGGTTCTTGCTTTAGCGGGACAGAGAAGTTCCTTTCCTATGTAATCTGGTATAAATATTGCAAACGGTTTTGCGAAAAATCTTTGCAAAACTTAGGTTTTTCAAAAATATTTTTCTCTTTCAGGTCACATTTGGCCATGTTTTCCAAACTAGGCATTCTCCAGGTCTTATGTTTTATTTCTGTAACTAGTCACCAAGCCCTGACCTTTCAGCCTGTTTCTTTCATATTTTCTTTTTCAAGCAGGTACGCATAGTCCATTTCTAAGAATTCAAAATTCTCCAGAGCAAAGCTATAATAACATTGCAAGGAGTGTTCGCAGATAGTTACAAGTTTCAGGATCGAAGTTCTAGATTGATTGATATTCAGTTCATAGATGTGATAAGACCAATTCACGCGACACGTGGTTAGAAGGGAACAATGGTTTTAATCGTCTTACAACAGAGCCTGCCTGTGACGAGATGAACTCTAGATGAACTGGCAAGCAGGCTCACAACAGCAACCTTTATACTTCCGGTTAGGGGGAGGAGCCATGGGCAGAGCCAAGGGTGGTGCCCAGTACAAGCTCCTCATCTCCCCCTATGGGTAGAGCCGCGCAACTTCACATGATCTAGTACAAGGTACAGGCTCAACACGTGTTGTACAATACAGTGTGGATTATTAGTGTTTATAATTCACCACATTATGTATACTTTTATAAAAAGTAATATGCATGCAAGCATTGTTAGCCTATTCAACTTGCCTTGCTTAACTCTGTAAAGTGTGAAGTTTGCTGAAACTTATTTTGGATATAATGCAGATTGCTTCCAGCAATCTCTGCACCTGAATACTTCTGTTTCATCCAACTGTAACCATCACACTACCTCAGTATGGTAACAAAAACATGTCAGTGTCTGTCCTTATCAAAAGAAGAATGCACTAGAGGCTGGGGAACCATAATACAAAATTAGCAACATCAACTATAATAATGCCAGTGGATTTTCCAATGAAGGAGTACGTTTCAATCACAAGAAGCTGGGTTGGGCAGCATCCTAACAAATACAATGCAATTGAAAATAATTGCTTTTGCTGCAGGAACTAGGAATATCAGAGCCAGAAACACTAACAATACTTTAATATTAGACAGTAAATAGTCTTAACATACCTTGATATGTTATTGCTGTTGAAATTAATCACTCCACACTTTTAAATGCATGCAAAAACAATTCTAATTAACAAAAGCATTTAAAAAGATGAAAAGTTATTTGGTAATGGGGACAAATAAAATAGGGAATGGTTTGCAATCTGCACCCTGTGGTGTCAAGACATGAAAAACTGGTCTTTAAGATGCCAAATGGACACTGGATGCCTATTCCCATGGTATGCCTATTGCCTGCAGCCCTTGGCAAGTATCTGATCTGTCTCATAACATCTCGACAGTGAGCATGTGAGATATTCCTCACTTTGGCCCTGAACCCGAACTTGCATTTGCAAGTGGAGATGTCAGCATGAATGATGAATTGGCAGTGTGGTTGTTGTTGTTTATGTGCCTCATTATGCACCTTTATGAGACTGGCGCCCCAACCCATCGCCTCAAACCATCACCTATCATCACTTGCCACAATTAAAAGAAGAAGTAAAATAGAAAACAGAGTCTGAAGTCCAAATGTAATGTCTTCCCAAACAGGCACAGCAGGTTAATCCTTTTACTACACACTTCCTGTCTCATCTAGAATTGGCAAGTATAAATCAGCCCTGAAAGCTTGTGATGTGGAGATGCCGGTGTTGGACTTGTGTGAGCACAGTAAGAAGTCTTACAACACCAGGTTAAAGTCCAACATGTTTGTTTCAAACACGAGCTTTCGGAGCACTGCTCCTTCCTTAGGTGAATGAAGAGGTATGTTCCAGAAACGTATATATAGACACATTCAAAGATGCCAGACAATGCTTAGAATGTGAGAATTCGCAGGTAATTGAGTCTTCACAGATCCAGAGATAGGGGTAACCCCAGGTTAAAGAGGTGAATTGTCTCAAGCCAGGACAGTTTGTAGGATTTCGCAAGCCTAGGCCAGATGGTGGGGGATGAATGTAATGCGACATGTATCCCAGGTCCTGGTTGAGGCCGTACTCACATGTGCAGAACTTGGCTATAAGTTTCTGCTCGGCGATTCTGCGTTGTCGTGCGTCCTGAAGGCCGCCTTGGAGAACGCTTACCCAGAGGCCAGAGGCTGAATGCCCTTGACTGCTGAAGTGTTCCCCGACTGGAAGGGAATATTCCTGCCTGGTGATTGTCGCACAATGTCCGTTCATTCGTTGTCGCAGCGTCTGCATGGTCTCGCCAATGTACCACGCTTCGGGACATCCTTTCCTGCAGCGTATGAGGTAGAACACGTTGGCTGAATCACACAAGTATGTACCGCGTACCTGGTAGGTGGTGTTCTCACGTGTAATGGTGGTATCCATGTTAATGATCTGGCACGTCTTGCAGAGGTTGCCATGGCAGGGTTGTGTGGTGCCGTGGTCGCTGTTCTGAAGGCTGGGTAGTTTGCTGCAAACAATGGTTTGTTTGAGGTTGCGTGGTTGTTTGAAGGCAAGTAGCTGGGGTGTGGGGATGACCTTGGCAAGATTTTCATCTTCATCGATGACGTGTTGGAGGCTGCGAAGAAGATATTGTAGTTTCTCCGCTCCGGGAAAGTACTGGATGACGAAGGGTACTCTGTCAGTTGGTCCTGTGTTTGTCTTCTGAGGAGGTCAGTGCGGTTTTTTGCTATGGCACGTTGGAACTGTCGATCGATGAGTCGAGCGCCATATCCCGTTTGTACGAGGGCATCTTTCAGCATCTGTAGATGTCTGTTATGGTCCTTCTCGTCTGAGCAAGCCCTCATATATGGAGGGCTTGTCCATAGGTGATGGCTTCTTTAATGTGCTTAGGGTGGAAGGTGGAGAAGTAGACCATCGCGAGGTTATCCGTGGGCTTGCGGTAAAGCGAAGTGCTGAGGTGACCGTCCTTGATGGAGACGAGTGTGTCCAAGAATGCAATTGATTTTGGAGAGTAGCCCATGGTGAGTCTGATGGTGGGATGGAACTTATTGATGTCATCGTGTAGTCGTTTCAGTGATTCTTCGCCATGGGTCCAAAGGAAGAAAATGTCATCGATGTATCTGGTATATAACGTCGCACAGGACCTTCAACCGACGTTATACACCAGATACACCATCGATGATCATATAGCACTGGGTAATTTGCATAATTCTAATTATTTTGGCCCAAGCAAAAAAAATTGATAAGTCGCATGTCATGCAGTCAATTTGACATCAAAATAAAGTATGCAGTGCAAAATATATCACCACATTTTTATATGGAAATAAGCAGCATGTTGCCAGTGTTTGTAACTGAAATTACCTGTAGCAATGTTAACCCTTGTGAATGCTCAGCTTTTCTGGTTAATGAAGTTACATCTAACAAGTTTTTTTTTGTTTTATTTTATAAATTTAGAGTACCCAATTAATTTTCTCCAATTAAGGGGCAATTTAGTGTGGTCAGTCCACCTACCTGCACATCGTTGGGTTGTGGGGGTGAAACCCAGACAAACACGGGGAGAATGTGCAAACTCCACACGAACAGGGACCCAGAGCCGGGATCGAACCTGGGACCTCAGCGGCGTGAGACAGTAGTGCTAACCACTGTGCTACCGTGCTGCCCATGCATCTAACAAGTTACACTGATTTTGTAATTATATTAAGGCTAAAATGCAAAAATAATCCGAAACAAAACTGCTGTTAAAACACAACAGGTCAGTTCGTATCTGTGGAGATATTTGCTAACGTTTCAGGTGTAACACTTTATTAGAACTGTTGAAATAGAAATAGAAAAAAGGCAAGGGGAGGCGATAAGCAGAAGAGGGTGTCAGTGGAAAGACTTGTAATTTGTTTGAAGGGAAAACAAGTGACGGTTTTGGTGGCAGAGATTATCTTTGCATGAAACCATGGGAAGAAATTTAACATAAATTAAAGATCAAACACATGTGAGTAATTGAGACAATAGGTGATAAATCAAGGCATCCAGAAACAAGGGGCGGGATTCTCCATTGTCTGAAGCCGAAATCTGGAAACACGATTGGGCGGAGAATTGGTTCAGACTCCAAAATTGCGACGGGCGCTGATTTGACGGCAAATCGCGATTCTCCGTCACTTCAACAGCAGTGTCAATGGGTACCAGAATGTGCGTACGGTAAATACTGTTTACATATCATTAGCGGGCCTGACCCGGTATTCTCTGTGGCCTCCACGATCCTCCTCCTCCGATGGGCCGAATTCCTGATGGCACAGTTCATTTGTGCTTTTAAAAATCATTAAACTTGCGTCATGGCTGCTGAAGGAGAGAGAGGGAGTACGGAAAGTGTTCACCATCAACATAGTTTGCTCACGGTTGTGTTGCTGGCCGGGGAGCATCTGCCAGGGTCGGGGTAGTAGCGGGGCGTGGCCAGGAGGTGGGCTGTGGGGTCAGGGTGGATGGACATGGAGCACCATTGCCACATTTGGAAAGGCAGCCATGCAGCTGCGCATGCCGCTAACAGTCCACTGTGAACCTAGGACCACAGGTCCTATAGGTGCCCCCCATGTCACCCCCTAGATACCCTCTGGCCCCAACCGATCAGCTGTATGGATGGGTTCCAGTGCAAGGAGTGCCATCTTGTTGGCTGAGATCAGTGTGTTGGGATTGAAATGTGTATGTGGCTGCAGTTTATCAGCCTCCTGAGCATTATTCACTGACCCGGTGAATCTTGCACCATTTTTCATTGGAATTGGTTGTATTCTACGTGGCGCCAATGCTAGCATCTCTATGGTAGCTGAACCATTCCAGGTTCAACGCCAGTTTTGCTGTCGTGAAAGTCCACAAATCCTGCACCAGCGTCAACACTTAGTCTCAGGAACGGAGAATCCAACACAACACATCAGTTAGTATCTGTTGAGAAAAGTGGACCAGCTAATGTTTCAGGTGTTACACTTCATCAGAACTGAAGTAATGGAAAATATACAAGTATTTAAATAGAAACAGAACAAAAGGCAAGGGGAGGCAATAAACAAAAGAGGGTATCAGTGAAAAGACTTGTAATTTGTTTGAAGGGAAAACAAAGGGATGGTTTTGAGGGCTGAGATAAATGAAATATAGGATGGAAATCTAACACGTGTGGATAACTGAGACAAAAGGTGTAAATCAAGGCACCCAGAAACAAAGTCTGAGGAAGAACTTTTAGATGCCGTGAGCGCTAATGACTGGTCACTTGGTGTAATGGAGATTTTGAATTTTACAAAGGATGCTGTATTGCCAATTTGACATGCATTCGACTGTGTGTAGTCTGTAAGAATTTGACCAAACAAGTGTTCGTGAGGTTTTGTTGCAAAACAACCCACCTAAGTAAAAATATTAATGTGCTAAAAATGTATAAATACATCCTAATTCCAAATAACATGTGCAAACACATACTCAAACTCCAAGATTTCAGAAAAAATACAACTGTTCAGAGTTTCAGATGTTAAACATAGCCAAGTAAGTTGCAGGTAGTCGGTGATTATGTTCGCCATCAGCAAGAATGTCGACACGTGCGCAAAATACTGGGAGAGTTGGGAAACGGGATTCTCGCAAGTGAAATCTCATTTCTCGATTTTCCCTGCCCCTCAATGGTGATGTAACGAGGTGCATGCCCTTCCAAGGTAGCAACCTCAATTTTAAAAATGTCATGAAATTTGAAAAAAAAAAATCAATGCCATAACTTCCCTCATCATTACATATCCACACTTCACTGACATGACGTCACATCGGCGAGGTTCACAACAGCTATTTAAGAACATGAAGCAGTCGAAGGGATCCTGTCGGGAGCCTAGGTAAGGCCTGGGGGCAGAGGGTATTCTTGGGCATTGCCCTGGCACTGCCCCCTGGTGCAGGTTGGCATTGCTAGGTTGGCATTTCCAGGTTGGCAGTGCCAACCTGACAATTTGACAGTGCCAAACTGGAAGTGCCAACCTGTACTAACCTGGAACTCACAGCCTTTGACAACTTGTGCCCAGGGGCAGTGCCAGTGGTAGGCCCACTGGGAAGCCCAAATGGGGGAGGGAGGATTCCGTTATGCGTGGAGAGGGGAGGAGGGAGAACACTGAGGCATTTGAAGGGGAGGATCTGGCAGTGAAGTAGGGAGTGGTTAGTGAAGGGCAGGAGAACCTGGGATTGAGAGGCGGACCTTGCATTGAAGGAGGAAACTGGCATTGGTGAGGAGGATCATTGCTTGGGGGGTAGGGTGCAGCAACAATACTGCTGCCTTGTTGTGAGAGGGTGGGGGGTGACCCCTCCGTAATTGTATGGTGGAGGCAGGGAAAGAGACCCTTGATATTTGTGCAGTAGAGAGGATCGAGGAGAGCCCCAATATCCTCTTGGTCTGATCTAGCCGCCACCTTTAAAGGTTCCACCTCACTGCCCACTTCACCATCACTGTCAAGTCCCCCCTTCAAAGTTTCTGGTGCTCTTGCCCCTCTCCCCACCACACATAATGTGAACCTTTCCCCCAATTGGACTCCCGCTGGTACCGTCCCCAGGCAAAAGTTGTCACAGGCTACCAATGGCAGGTTGGTACAGGTCAGCACTTACAGTGTACACTGTCAACCTGTAAGTGCCAAAATGGCTGTGCCAATCTGTGCTGGGGCAATGCCAGGACAGTGCCCAGGCAATTCCATCTCCGCTTGGGTCTGTACTTACCTTGGTGCCCCCTTGGTGGGATCCCCTCAAAAGCCCCAAAATATTTGTGCAGTGGAGGGGAGACCTTCATAGTACCTTCAGGACCTTCAGTAACGCCTGTACACCCTGAGCCGTCGCAGGTCTACCCCTCTGGGTCCCTCCTTAGCCTGATGGGCGGCCAGGTCCTCAGGATGTTGGGCGGGTCCCTGCATGTGGCCCACTGCCCCAACATCTGCAGATGCTGCTGCTGCTACCGTCTCCGGCTTCTGGCTGCCCAGCCTGCCAGCAGCACCACTAGGGCCTGTTCTGCAGGGTCCAAAATCCAGTCCGTAGCATTAAATGTCTGTGATTTAACACAGTGTTAGACTGACAAACAGCAGTGGCTCCGAGACCCTCCATTCCCACATTAACCCCCCACTTCCCATCCTCCCTCACACCTGGAACGCCCAGCCCACGCACTCCCAGCCACAGTGGGCCCCCTTCAACCGAACCCAGACCCTGTACCCCAGACACCCCCACATAACTTCACATGAACCTGGTGCTGGTCCCCTCCCCATCGCGCTTACCCACCCTCCGGCCATGGACATGTCATAGGAGCGGTGTCCCATTCCCTGTGTGTTCGGATGTTTGCTGCTGTGTAGTGTTGCCTCCCACAGTGTTCAGGCACATTTTCCAGTTATCACGGTCTGATTGGGATGCTGGTCAATGGCTTTTACATGCTACATGACTCACCCACCTATGGAAATCTACTTGGGTTGCGTGAAGTGCTCATTTAACCACGATTTACAATTCCCTCGGCAGTCGGTCGGGTTTATGAGTGGTCAGAGGGTCAAAGGTTGCACCCAGAATGGGTACACACGATCCAGGGTTGACATAGTGGAGCCGCACATGGTTACTCCCCTACCCCAGCGCCTCCCCCCTCCTCACTGCAGCCCATCCCTGCAGAGGGTGCTCCCCCTACCCACCTCCTCCCCGCAGCTGAGGATTCCCCACCTCCTGCCGAGCATTTGGGTGGCAAGCCCAGTGTCCCCCGGGCACTTTGCCTGTGAGCAAAAATGGCTACTTACCTCCTCGGCACCCCACTGAAGCCCTTCTGCCAGGTTCACGTTTTTAAAAAGGTGTACTAATTGGTGCCAGTGTGCCCACTTGCTGGGGAGACTGATGAATGATGGCAGACCATTGGATATGGGGTCGCTCCTGTTAATTGTATGGAAATAGGGCTTAAGTTGTGATAGTTGGTTTCTCGCCACGCTACGGCGGGATCCCGATTTCGCCTCTGGGAGCGGGCAAGTAGCATCGCAAACTGTTTGGTGCCTGGCACGGTTCTTGTTTTTGGCCTTTCCCGCAATTCACCGACCTCGTTTCTTTCGAGCAAGAGCACACTGAGGCCGGAGAATCATGCCATTGGACATTTTTTGGGTGAACACCACCTTACATTTTCTGGTCTGTTATAAAATAACAAAATCGTCCATTTGTACTTGAGCTTTATTTTCATTTCCTGAACTAGAGAGGAAGGAAAAATGTTTGACCTGTTAAAAAGTTGAAGTGTCTTTTCTTTCAAAAATTTTTATTCAAGGATTTTTCACATATATACATAAAATATCAGAAGAATGGGTAGCACGGGGGCGCAGTGGGTTAGTCCTGCTGCCTCACGGCGCTGAGATCCCAGGTTTGATCACGGCTCGGGATCACTGTCCGTATGGAGTTTTGCACATTCTCCCTGTGTTTGCGTGGGGTTCGCCCCCACAACACAAAGAAGCGCAGGTTAGGTTTATTGGCCACGCTAAATAGCCCATTAATTGGAAAAAATTAATTGGTTACACTAAATTTTAAAAATATATATCAGAAGAACAACAAAACAACTCATAAACAACCACAATCCGCCTGCCTCCCTGACACCAGCGACCGTTACATCCTGCCTTCCCCATTTTAACCCCCTTACCCCACAGCTCCACCTCGCTGACCCCTCAATCCTCCTTGAAGAAATCGCTAAACGGCTTCTACCTCTGGGAGAACCACTCTGCCGACCCTCACAGAGTGAACTTGACCTTCTCCAGCCTCAGGAATTCTGCCAGGTCGCTCACCCTCACTCCCGCTTTCGGCAGCTCCGGGTCTTGCCACCCTAGCAAAATCTGTCTCCGAGGTTTTAGGGAGGCAAGGGCCAAAACATCAGCCTCTCTCACCACCTGGACACCCGGGTCTTCCAACACCCCAAATATCGCCATCTCTGGACTTGGAACCACCCCCACATCTAACACCTCGGATATCATGTCTGAGAACCCCTGCCCGAACCTTTTAGTCTTAGGCACGCCCAGAACATGTGGATGTGATTCGTGGGCCCACACCTATCCTCTACCCCAACAAAGAACCTACTCATCTTCGCCATCATCATATGAACCCACCACCTCTGCAGGGGTGGGCTGCAATGAGGAAGGGGGAGGCGCTGGGGTAGGGGAGCAACCACGTGCGGCTCCACCATGTCAACCCTGGATCGTGTGTACCCGTTCTGACCTGCTCCGGAATATCCCACCGCCCCCAAAATTTTACAATGCACCAAAAACCCCTCCAAAGTTCAATGTCCTCATATTCCTCCCAGTTCATTGTCCCTCATGAAGTCCGTCACCTCCTCTGGCGTTTCGAACAAAGCTCCTGTTTCTGGAAAGTCACCCACAGGCAGGCCGGGTATAATACTCCAAACATCACCTCCTTCTCAAAGAGGGCTGCCATTACCTAGTTGAACCCGGCCCTCCTCTTCGCTAACTCCGCACCCAGGTCTTGGTTCTCCCACAGCTGACTCCCTTCCCAGGTACACTTCTTGGTGTGCCTCGTCCATCGAAGGATCTTTCCTTATCCAAAAAGGATGCAGACGTACCACCATCACCCTTGGTGGCTCGCCCACCTGCGGCCACATTCTCAGCACTCTGTGCGCACAGTCCACCTCGAGAGGCCGATCAAAGGCCCGTCGCCCATCAGCTTCTTCAGCATTCTTGTCACATACACAGCGGTCTCCGCACCTTCAATGCCTTCAGGCATCCCAACAATCTTTACATTTTGCCTCCTAGAGCAGTTCTCCAGGTCCTCCACTTTCTCCCTCAGCCTCTTCTGGCTTTCCTGCATCACTCCCAGCTCCACTGCCAATGAGGCCAACTGCTCCTCATGCTTCCCCACGACCTCCTCCACTTTCTGAATCGTCCAGCCCTGAGATTCCAGCCTCTGCTCAACTCGCTCACACCCAGATCTCAGTGGCTCCACCACCTTGGCAAGCTCTTCCAGGGCCTCTTTTCTCTGCTGCTGAACTTGTTATTCAAGAACTCCAACAACTGCTCTGTCGACCACTGGGCGGGCAGTGCACCCCCCTTGCCCTCCGCCATCTTTACTTGTGGCGCACCACAAAAATCTTCCCACTCCAACTACTCTTTCTTTCTCGCAGTGCTCTTCGTCCGCTGATCTGCGCAATAGCCACACCAGAGGCGTATTACCTTCCCTGGGTACTCCTGCACATTTTGCCCTCAAATACCACACCCTTCGTTTGGGGAAAAAGTGAAAGCAAATTCAACCTGAGAGGGAGCCACCAAATGTACGGCCACTCATTCAATGGCCGCCACCGGAAGTTGTTAAATGTCTCTTATACTGAATTCAAAGTGGGATAAAATAACTGCCAGATTTATAGGGCTAGATTCTTCATCGGGAGACTCTTCTGTTTCGCCGGCAGCACAGTCATGCACGTGGATTTCCTGACGGCGTGGGGGTGCCCACAATGGGAAGCTGCCGGAACGGAGAATCCCGCTGCTGGCAGGGAGGGGCACCGTGCCGGAAAATGGTCTGGCAGGACAGAGGATCCCACCTCCGTTGATTTTGTCTCTGCATATAGTTAAATTATCCAGATGGAAGATATCTGACAAAAGATAGGCTTTACTTCTGATGTGAAGAAACATACAAATTCCGTTGAAGAACCTGATGTGAAGTTCCAGTTGCAAATCACTTGGTTTCAGTCCATTTCAGTGATGATTTCTGCGAACACTTTAAGATGTGATCAAAAACCTCCTCCACAATAGAGATAGTGAATAAAAAGCGTAAAATAATTAAGCTTAAAGCAGGTGTTGCAGAGGCTAAATTGCTAAAACTCAGCTGGATAAAATGTTTTGTTTTTTAAACTAGCATAAACTGCTTGCTTAATTTCTCACTGATCTATAATATCAAAGCAGTAAAACTGTAAGATTTATTGTCATGTGAGTGTCCCTTTAAGAAAGGTTTGTGCCTTATCACATGGCTTCAGTGATGTCATTTTTGTGGGTGGAGCTGAGCTGTGGCTATGAGTTTTACTTTCGCTTTGAGGTTTGGACTAGTTTGAACTGCACAGGATGAAAGAAGTGTCTTTCTCTATCTTCCTTTTAAAAGCTGTTCCAGACTGCTCAATAACTAAAAGAGATAATTACTTTATGGACGTCATTCAAATCTGCTGGTTGAAAAGAGGAACAGAGTATCAATAACAACAGTCCTTTACAAGTGAGAATGCCGTGTGCTGGGCCATGCCTTTGAAAAGGGATTTCTGGTTTTAATTGGATTATGTTATTGAAGGGGGGGGAATCCATTAAGGGTTATACATAGATTACTGAAGCTGTGTGGGGTCTTTGTGTTAGTAATTGATAAAAATTCTTGCTGTATGTGTTTAAACGAATGTTAACTAAATTCTTGGAATAAAGCTTTTTGATTAAAAGAGCCTAAGAAGACCGTTGAATAACACCTGAAAGGAAGGCTCTTATGCTGATCCTAGCCAAATTCAACAAAAATTTAGAGGTCCGGTGAACGCCATAATATACTTTGGAATTTTTTAAACCTTGGCCCATAACACAAGAATCTCAAGATCTAAGGAAAGGATACATTCTCTGACTTGTTATTCCTTACGATTCGAAATCTCATATTCTCCTAAAGTTCAAAAAAGACAGAACACCTCAGCATCTTAATGAAAAATGAATGTCAAACTTCAGCTTAATTATGTTGGCCAGACTGTCCTGCAAAAGTTCAATCAAACTCAATCATGACACACACTTCTAAACGTGGTTCACTACTTTTCCATATGATCCATTGTTGTGGTTAATAGTGCTTTCAGACACAGTAATAAATGTCCTCTGCCTTGTAAAGACACCGAGTCAATTATTTAGCCTACAGGTAATTTCAAAAAACACTTATTAGATGAGGAGCTGCACAATGTTGCTCTGCTGAAATCTTTCCTCAGGTCTTAAATTTGATCTTATTCTTCAAGAAATGTATGCTTTTTTCAGTCTTTCTGTCTCCCGTATTGTGAGACACAAAATCCCATCATAGAATCATAGAATTTACAGTGCTGAAGGAGGCCATTCGGCCCATCGAGTCTGCACCAGCCCTTACAAAGAGCACCCTACTTATGCCCACGTATCTACCCTATCCCCGTGATCCAGTAACTCCCACTTAACATTTTTTGGACACTAAGGGCAATTTAACATTGCCAATCCACCTAACCTGCACATCTTTGGACTGTGGGAGGAAACCGGAGCACCCGGAGGAAACCCACGCATGCACGGGGACAACGTGCAGACTCCACACAGACAGTGACCCAAGCCGCGAATCGAACCTGGGACCCTGGAGCTGTGAAGCAACTGTGCTAACCACTGTGCTACCGTGCCACCCTGTCATTGTGATGTGAGTGAATTATTTTCATATTGTTCTGGGGTGATTTGGGATTGTATTGTCATATATAGATGAACATGTGTATCCAGGGTGCCACATCACCCACTCCTGCATTACAGTAGGTATACCAAAGTAACAATATTTAATTCTACCCCCACATGGTGAGAACTGGGAAAATACCCTCAATGTGAACTTCAGTGTTTGTGTCCAAAACTGTGATTAAAATTCAGGGAACCACAAGGCATAACGTTGAGGTGCTCTTTGAAAGGCTGCCATTTAGTTACCAACCCTGGCTGCCTTGAGAATGTGTTTGATCCAACTGGGTTACTTGCTGGACTCCTTCAGAAGGGAGGTAATTGCAAGGGGCCAGAATCACTGAGGCCAGATCAGGTAAAGGCAGGAAAACCTTCCCTGAAGGATATTAGTGAAGCAGTATTTAGGGCACTCTGACAGCTTCCTGATCATCTAACCAGCTTTCAAGTTTCCATTTTTTTGAAAACCTAAGTTAAATTCGCAAATTGTCATTGTGGTATTTGAATTCCTGTTCTCTGGGTTTCTAGACCAGCAACAGAGCCACAGAGAGACCTTAGCATACTGCAAGGGTTACTGTCACTGAGTTAGTAAATCAATGGCATAGATTGTATCCATTGGGATTAACATTTGCAGAAAATCACCTGCATCATCCCCAGCAGAGGGACCATATGGATGCAAGTTATCTTGCAGAGAGAGAAAACAAGTGAAGATAAAAAACTGCATGTTGTTTCTGCAAGGCTT
The DNA here is from genome assembly GCF_902713615.1 of Scyliorhinus canicula. Classification (NCBI taxonomy): domain Eukaryota; kingdom Metazoa; phylum Chordata; class Chondrichthyes; order Carcharhiniformes; family Scyliorhinidae; genus Scyliorhinus; species Scyliorhinus canicula. Next base: position 80,449,804 of record NC_052148.1, read on the forward strand.
ATTTACCAATAGCAGAATTCTTCCACTGGAGACTACGGGAGGAATGTTTCGCTCCTGCCAGCAGTGGGAATCGTGGTGGGAGGGTGATATAAAATCTGTTTCCCGATGGCAGGGTACACAGGTCGAAGTTTATTCTCCTGACTTTCAAGGCAGGATAAGACAAATCAAGCTTCCTGACAAACAGTGTTGGGAACCCTATTTGCGTGCATTAGCATTTTAAAAAAAAAATTCCAATTAAGGAGCAATTTAGCATGGCCATTGTTGGGTTTGGGAAGGTGAGGCCCACACAGACATGGGGAGAATGTGCAAATTGCACATGGACAGTGACCCAAAGCCAGGATCAAACCCAAGTCCTCAGCGCCTTGAGGCAGCAGTGCAGTGCTAACCACTGCGCCACCATGCCAGCTTGCATTATCATCTCATGCTGCTTATTTAAGGGCCACCTCACTGGAATTAAGTTTTTCCTCAAAATTAAGTTCCCCCAAATGGTCATGCACCTGGTGAACGTCGACCACTGCAACAGTGAGCTTTAGCCCAACAATGTGTGTATTGCTGGCGGTGCTCTTATCTGGGGATCAGTGAATGGCAATGCTGGAGATGCCTTTGAATGTCGCGGGATATGGTTGGTCAAATTTGCCAATTTTTCCACTAAGAGCTGCAACTTCAAGGACTCTGGAGGAAAAATGCAGAGCTTCTGGCTTGCAATGGACAAATGTCTGTTTAAATATGGGTGCCAGGACCTTTAAACCCATGAAGTTATGGCAGGGCAGGCTACTTCCTGCCCACCCCACTACGAGATTCGCTGAGCTCCTCACATGATGCACATGCACAATTAATGAGCTGAAAAGCAGAAGATCGTTCATGTTCACCCAACCCACCAGGAATCATGCTGACATCACTCACCACCCTACTTAGCCTCCCGAATGGAAAGGTCTGTCCAACATTATCAGTGAAACCCTTGTTCAGATGATTTTCTGCACTTGTCAAATATACATAGCTGGAATGTGATTACAAAAGTGCAAGAAAATAAAACCATACTGCTGTATGTTGTTGTAACTCCGTTTACATAGGAGCATATAATTAACTGTTTTTCAGAAAATGTGTTAATAGTCTTTATGGATGCGATGCAATTCTAATTTACAGGATTCCTTTGTCTGAAATGGACCGGAATAAATGCAAAATATGAATACGAACACAAAAAACAAACAATGCCTGTATTAGGTAAAAATTGCCTTTATTTTAAAGGATTAATTGCAGCCCCCAGCCATTCAACAAAAATAAAATATGTCACTGCTGAGAAACTTCTCCAACTTTAAGATTTCTTTAAGAAGCCTGGCATGGCGAGTGTTAATTTGAAAAGAAGACAGAAGTGCGAGTATCAAAAAAAAAGCCATCTCAAAAGATTTCTTCTCTACAATGGATGGTTGTTATGGAAACAGGCAAAGTCTGAGTTGGGATATATCTGACAGATAAACACAAGCAAATTAAAATTACAAACAGGTTTGAGAATAAGCCCTTCTGTACCTGTGCATTTGAATTAAAGACTCAAAACCATTATACAATGCAAGGAGGTCATTTTGGCAATGAAGAGGCGAGAGCCATTTTAAGATATGCCTGACATTATTTAAATCTGACTGAGCTGTCTGTCTGAAACTGCCATATATATTCTGGCAAATTTAGCCCAACAGAATACCAGGTAAATTCATGGTTTCCTGGCCTACAGTAAGTACAGGGAGAGTGAGTGTTGTGAGACCAACAGTTCACAGCATTTGAAGGTCCTGTACATTTTATATCACAGGGTTATGCAAAGGTGACACACCAGCTTATATGTGCATGTGCGCAGGAAATTTATTTGACAAGAGCTTTCTACAATGCTTCAAAATGTCTATTGCATGTTGAGTTGAGTTTCTAGATTTTCTGACAATTTGTTTACTTTTCTCTGACTCCACACCCAGGTTTAACCAATCAAGAACAGTGAACATCAATAGTAAACAGATTCATATAATCAATCAAAGAATAATTGAACACAACATAATTACGCGCCCCCGCCCTGTAAAACAAAACCATTTTTATTTTCAATTAAAGTATCCTAACAACAAATGTATGTACGTCAAATCAACTCTTAGTTTGTCCATTTGTTCGAAATCGAGCAATACTTAATGTTGCCACTCAAAACAGTAAGTGTTGCTCCCAAGCACCTGCTTGATCTGCTTTGGTCTTGATGGAGATGATGCCAGTTTGTGGTTGCAATTTTTTTCTGCCTTTTGTATTTGTTCGTTGGATGTGGGCATTGCCGGCTAGGCCATCACTAATTGTCCTTGAGGAGCTGACGGTGATTCACTTTCTTGAACCGTGCAGGGCATGCGGTATAGATGCACTCACAGTGCTATGAGGGAGGGAGTTCCTTGATTATTACCCAATGTCAGTGAATGAATGGTTATTTATTTACAAGTCTGAATGGTGGGTGGCTTGGAGGGGAATTTGCAGGTGGGGTGTTCTCACGCATTTATTGCCCTTGTCCTTCTAGGTGGTAGAGATTATGAGTTTAGAAGGTATTGTGAAAAGAGTGTTAGTAAGTTTCTGCACTGCATCTGGAGAGGATATACACTGCTACCTTTGTTGTTGGAGGAAATTAATGTTGAAAGTGGATGGATGCCAATCAAGTGGACTGCTTTGTCCTGGGTGGTGTCCAGTTTCTTGAGTGTTCTGTAACTGCACTCATCCAGACAAGTGGAGAGTATTCCATTACACTCCTGATTGGACTTTTAGATGGTGGACAGGCTTTTGCGAGTCAGGAGACGGGTTTCTTCCCCAGCCTTTGACCTGCTGTTATAGCCACAGTGAAGTTCAGTTTGTGGTCAATGCTACCATTGAATGTCAAGGGGAGTTGGTTATATTTTCCATTATTGGAAATGGTCATTCTCTTGCGCTTGAGTGGTGTGAATGTCACTTGCCATTCATCAGCAGAAGCCTGAACAATCATTTGTAGGTTGTATCACAACGTTAGCTTAATTCTGTAGCTTGCTAGGAACTCTAAATTGGAACCAAACATTACCTGTCGTAGCAGAACTGGCAAACTCAATTTATAAACAACTGGTCCAGAATGTGAATGGACCAAAGTGATGGTTTTGGAATTTGTTGTACTGATTTATGGCCATTTGCTATGTAGATCATGAACTACAAGCAAAAACACGTATTGATTCCTCGAGTTTACTTGCTGTTCAAATCAATCAAAACTATCACTTTGATTTGTTGCCATGGTTTTGTTGACCATGGGTTGATTGTAGATGTGTGGGACATAGTGTTTTCACTGTTATGCAGTTTCTAAGGGAATCTTCTGTGTAGCACTCTGCTGCTGGCCAGCAGACTGTTTCAAGAGATTGTTGTTTCATCTCAACAATGTTCAAATGTCCTTCATGGGCAAGATACAATTCCCTTTGCTGCATCACTTTCAGAATAACTGCTCGATTTCCTTGTGCAATACAGTTGACACCAAACAATGAGCATACATTGCATGCGTGTAGGGCGGGACAACTCTTCCTCTACTCTGCAAGGTTATTCAGTTTGAAGGTTTTGGCTAGCTTTCTGTAGTACATTCAGACAATTATACGGTTGTCTGTGACATCATTGCGATCATACCATCTTCAATGGCCTGTAACTTCCGAGCATCAGTGGAAAGTCACGGCCCGCCGATTCTGGAAGAGAAAACTGCGCACGTATCTGCGCTTAGAAATCATGGCGAGCCTTCCTGTTCCAGCAGCAGCCTCCAGCGTGACAGTTTTAATGTAGCCACGCCCCCTTGTGACACAGCAGCTGCAGGAGCGCCCATTGAGGGATGGCAGTTAAACTGCTAATTTATATTGAAGACATCAGGCAACATGTTTAACAAGTGTTTTAAAGATATGTAACTATTAAGTTTTATTTTGCTCTTCTTTTATATAGGCATTGTCATTGTTGTTGGTTCTTTTAAAGTAATTTTTATTTTTCTTATGACTAAAGGTGATTATTATTTATTTGTAAGTGAATATAGATTTTGTTATTTGCTTTAAATCTGTGAAACTATTTAAATATGCACTATATTATTATATAACTTTACGTTTGACATGTTTTAAAGTTTTTGTTTGTTTTAATTTAGATTATGGTTATAAGATTTTAAAAGTGCTCCAGGGCATTTTGGTGTCGCAGTTCTTGTAACATCTGATATTTTTTGATTTGTTTTTACAGATTCATAGAGACACTGCAGTGCAGAAGAAATCTATTCGGCCCATCAAGTCTGCACTGATGCTCCTAAAGAGCACCCTACCCAGGCCTATGCACCTGCCTTATCCCCTTGACCCCACCTAACCTTTGGACACCAAAGGGCAATTTAGCAAGGCTAATCCACCTAACCTGCACATCTTTGGACTGTGGGAGGAAACCGAAGCACCTGGAAGAAACGCATGCAGACGTAGGTGAATGTGCAAACTCGACACGGACAGTCACCCAAGGTCCAAACTGAACACAGGTGTCTGGTGTTGTGAGATAGCAGTGCTAACCAATATGCCACCATGTTACCAGTGTTGTTATGTTTCTGTCTTGTGTACTTCAATTATCTTATTTATTTATAATTATCTTATAATTAAATGTTGTGTTTTGATGTTTCAGTAAGACATTTGTAGAAGCTTATGACATTTAGTGGGAAACTTTTATTCACAGAAATAATTTTATAAATACCAAACTCTGAAACCAGTTAACAGTTAACTTAATATTTAAACTTATCAGCTGAACAGTAACATTGCCTGTTGGGAGTTGTCTATAGACCTCCGAATAGTTCCAGAGATGTAGAGGAAAGGATTGCAAAGATGATTCTCGACAGGAGCGAGAGTAACAGGGTAGTTGTTATGGGGGACTTTAACTTTCCAAATATTGACTGGAAATACTATAGTTCGAGTACTATAGATGGGTCAGTTTTTGTGCAGTGTGTGCAGGAGGGTTTTCTGACACAGTATGTAGACAGGCCAACAAGGGGCGAGGCCACATTGGATTTGGTATTGGGTAATGAACCCGGCCAGGTGTTAGATTTAGATGTAGGTGAGCACTTTGGTGATAGTGATCACAACTCGGTTATGTTTACTTTAGCAATGGGCAGGGATAGGTATATACCGCAAGGCAAGAATTATAGCTGGGGGAAAGGCAATTATGATGCTATTCGGCAAGATTTAGGATGTATAGGATGGGGAAGGAAACTGCAGGGGATGGGTCGAAATGTGGAGCCTTTTCAAGGAACAGCTACTGCATGTCCTTGATAAGTATGTACCTGTCAGGCAGGGAGGAAGTTGTCGAGCAAGGGAACCGTGGTTTACTAAGGAAGTTGAAGCACTTGTCAAGAGGAAGAAGAAGGCTTATGTTAGGATGAGACATGAAGGCTCAGTTAGGGCACTTGAGAGTTACAAGTTAGCCAGGAAGGACCTAAAGGGAGAGTTAAGAAGAGCGAGGAGAGGACACAAAAAGTCGTTGGCGGATAGGATCAAGGAAAACCCTAAGGCTTTCTATAGGTATATCAGGAACAAAAGAATGACTAGAGTAAGATTAGGGCCAATCAAGGATAGTAGTGGAAAGTTGTGTGTGGAATCAGAGGAGATAGGGGAAGCGTTAAATGGATATTTTTCATCAGTGTTTACACTGGAGAAAGACAATGTTGTCGAGGAGAACACTCAGGTTCAGTCGACCAGGCTAGATGGAATTGAGGTTCAAAAGGAGGAGGTGTTAGCAATTTTGGAAAATGTCAAAATAGATAAGTCCCCTGGGCCAGATGGGATTTATCCTAGGATTCTCTGGGAAGCCAGGGAGGAGATTGCAGAGCCTTTGTCCTTGATCTTTATGTCGCCTTTGTCGACAGGAATAGTGCCGGAAGACTGGAGGATAGCAAATGTTGTCCCCTTGTTCAAGAAGGGGAGTAGAGACAACCCTGGTAATTATAGACCTGTGAGCCTTACTTCGGTTGTGGGTAAAATGTTGGAAAAGGTTATAAGAGATAGGGTTTATAATCACCTTGAAAAGAACAAGTTGATTAGCGATAGTCAACACGGTTTTGTGAAGGGTAGGTCATGCCTCACAAACGTTATTGAGTTTTTTGAGAAGGTGACCAAACAGGTGGATGAGGGTAAAGCTGTTGATGTGGTGTATATGGATTTCAGTAAGGCGTTTGATAAGGTTCCCCACGGTATGCTATTGCCGAAAATAAGGAAGTATGGAATTGAAGGTGATTTAGCGGTTTGGATCAGTAATTGGCTAGCTGAAAGAAGACAGAGGGTGGTGGTTGATGGCAAATGTTCATCCTGGAGTTCAGTTACTAGTGGTGTACCGCAAGGATCTGTTTTGGGGCCACTGCTGTTTGTCATTTTTATAAATGACCTGGAAGAGGGTGTAGAAGGATGGGTTAGTAAATTTGCAGATGACACGAAGGTCGGTGGAGTTATGGATAGTGCTGAAGGATGTTATAGGATACAGAGGGACATAGATAAGCTGCAGAGCTGGGCTGAGAGGTGGCAGATGGAGTTTAATGCGGAAAAGTGTGAGGTGGTTCACTTTGGAAGGAGTAACAGGAATGCAGAGTACTGGGCTAATGGCAAGATTCTTGGTAGTGTAGATGAACAGAGAGATCTCGGCATCCAGGTACATAAATCCCTGAAAGTTGCCACCCAGGTTAATAGGGCTGTTAAGAAGGCATATGGTGTGCTAGCCTTTATAAGCAGGGGGATTGAGTTTCGGAACCACAAGGTCATGCTGCAGCTGTACATAACTCTGGTGCGGCCGCACCTGGAGTACTGCGTGCAGTTCTGGTCACCACATTATAGGAAGGATTTGGAAGCTTTGGAAAGGGTTCAGAGGAGATTTACTAGGATGTTGCCTGGTATGGAGGGAAGGTCTTACGAGGAAAGGCTCAGGGACTTGAGGTTGTTTTCGTTAGAGAGGAGAAGGCTGAGAGGTGACTTAATAGAGACATATAAGATAGTCAGAGGGTTAGATAGGGTGGACAGTGAGAGTCTTTTTCCACGGATGGTGATGACCAACACGAGGGGACATAGCTTTAAATTGAGGGGTGATAGATATAGGACAGATATCAGAGGCAGTTTCTTTACTCAGAGAGTAGTCGGGGTGTGGAACGCCCTGCCTGCAACAGTAGTAGACTCGCCAACTTTAAGGGCATTTAAGTGGTCACTGGATAGACATATGGATGAAAATGGAATAGTGTAGGTCAGATAGGCTTCAGATGGTTTCACAGGTCGGCGCAACATCGAGGGCCGAAGGGCCCGTACTGCGTTGTAGTGTTCTATGTTCTATGTTCTATTTTGCGTAATAATAATCTCAGCTTTTACAATAAAATATATTTTCTCACTTAAACACAGCGGTCAATAAAATATGACCGTGATTCTCCGTTTCTGAGATGCAGAATTTGTGGATTTTCATGACAGCAAATCTAGCACCGAACCTGGATCAATTCAGCAACGTGGAGGGTCCAGGACCACCACCATGGAGAACACAATCGATTCCAATTAAAAATGGTGCGGGATTTGCCGGGTCCATGAGTGACACTCGGGAGGCTGACAAGCTGCAACCACATATACACATTACAATCCCCACACACACTCATCCGAGCCTACAAGATGGCACTGGTTGTGCTGGAGAGTGCCCATATAGCTACTGGGGCGGCTGGAGCCAGAGGGCACCCCAGGGGAGTGGCCTGGGGGTACACCTATACGTCTCTTGGCCCTAAGTTCACAGTAGGCTGTTGGAAGCATGTGCAGCTGAATGGCTGTTCCGTGCCCATCTACACAAACCCCACAGCCCACCTCCTGGCACCACCACCACTCCTCTCAGCCCTGGCAGAAGCCCACCAGCCAGCGGCACAATTATCAGCAAACTAGGGCGATATTGGATACTTTCTGTACCCCCCATCTCTCCCTCAGCAACTACGGTTTTAATGCCGGAACCTATTCTGTCTGTTTGTAAAGGGGAGGGGATAGAAGGTGGGTGGGGTTGGAAGAGGGGGAAAGGGGTGAGAGAGGGAAGAGGAGTGAGGGAGGGAGTGAGATGAGGAGGGAGAGACCGTTTAGGCATATCGATTGTTAACTTTACAAGCTCAAAGTCCGAAAGCAGCAGCTGCTGAAGCACAGTATCCTGCCACACAGCTCCTCTGACATCATTTCAGGATGTCCGTTGCCCGTTCACTCTTAGGGGTAGGTAATTGATTTGCTTCCACACCAGGTGGAGATGATGCCTGATGTTCTCTGAAGATCCCTGCGCCTATGCCGAAGCCTCAAAAGAGGTTCAAGGATTTCAAGCTATAGGTGTGATGCCCCAGCAGAGCTGGAGCATAACTACAGATTTTGAATCTGCACTGGATGCTGCAATACCTGTCAGAGAGATAGTTCACATGAGCTTACAGGAGGCTTGCATATGTCAACTATCGCATTAAACATTGTTAAAACATTTGAAGTAATCACTGAGTCTTGTCAGGGTGAACATTACCCTATTGACAGTACAGCTTAAAATACGTTGCAAAATCCAAATGTAACTTTAACTTTAAATCAGCTGGGGGGACAGGCATGCTCACATTAGTGTTCTTGAAGAAGTCAATAGCACCAGTATCGAGGCCATGATCACCTGAAACCAACTCCGCTGGGCAGCCCACATGCTTAGGATGTCAGAGTCCTGACTGCCAAAGCAAATCTTCTTCACCCAGCTCAAGGAACAAGAGAAGGACCATGGAAGCTCTTCAAAGACACCTTGATGGCTTACCTCAAGAAATGGACCATGGGCCTCAATGCCTGGGGAATCTTGCTCAGAAGAGACCTACTTGAGGAACCTCCTGATTGAATGGACACAATTCTTCAAGAACATCCGAGGGCAAGAGGAGGCCCTGAGAAGCAGCCTGAGAAAGGAATAACTGCGACTTAGTGTCCAAGGACTGATCCCACCTTTTGGAAACCTCTGCCAAGTGAGTGATTGAAGATGTGGCTCTAGGATTGGGCTCATCAGCACAGAACCCATGACCAGTAACATGGAGTATCTTAGTGGACATGCCTACCCGTTAGTGAGTGATTGTTTAAGATTACATACACTTCAAACCCATTCTATCCATTATAGTTCCTTTAAAGAAATAACATCCTCATGGCAAGCAAAGTTTTAAAAACTCCTAATTTCTCTTTCTATGGCTTCAAACTCATTTTTAATAGAATTAACAGCCTCATGAAAAATCAAATTTTTGAGAAAATAAAAATAAATCTTCCTTTCACTTTATTTTCATTTTAAACATATTTCTAAACATTAACACTAATAAAATAAAACATTAACCCATCACATATGGTTTGCGAGGACTCCTGTCTCTGCTCGATGATCCCAGACTGAGAAAACAAAAGCGCAAGTAAAAATGTGTTAAAATTCACCTAACGTCGGGGCAAGTAGCCAAGTTAGCGCCATCTCTGGATTTTTCATCTGTCTCTTCAGCACAGCGGTGGAAGTAAAGCAGGTAACAAATACTGCACCGGGAGTTTAAATATGGTGTGCTTCCAACCTTCCAGCATGCCTGAGCGCCTACACTTCCGGCTGTTCATGCTGCGCATTTGCGGCGGATAATCAACTTAAGTCCGAAAGTGGACAGGAAGTTACAGGACAATGTCACAAGTCACTTCACTATTGCTAACGCTGTCTCCAATTGTCGTATGGCTAAGCACGTCAACTGCTCAATTGCATGAACCTGTGTGATTCTTAACCTCAAACTTGCACCAATGAACTATAGGTATGTAATTCAGTTGGTTTGACAACTGGTTCATGATTCAGAGCAAGACCAACAGTGTGGATTCAATTCCCTTACCAGCTGTGGTTATTCAAGAAGGCCCTGCCTGCTCAGGCTAAATAGGGGTACTTGCGAGAGCGGTTGGGGAGGGTTTAACCTAATATGGCAGCGGGATTCGAATTTATTTAAAGAGAGCAGGAGAGAATAAGAAAAGGAGAATAAGAGAAGTGATAGGCAGAGAAACAAAGGGCAAAGGCAGAGAAACAGATAATAATGATGTAAAAAAACCAGAACAAAGGCAGAGAAACAGATAATGACAATATAGAAAGTAGTAAGGATGGGACAAGGAACGTTAAAAGAACTGGGGCGGGATTCTCCGATCCCCCGCCGGGTCGGAGAAATCCCCCGGGGCCGGCGTCAATCCCGCCCCTGCCGTGTCCCGAATCCTCCGCCACCCGAGATTCGACGGGGGCAGGAATCACGCCGCAACTGTCGGCGGGCCCCCCGCGGCGATTCTCCGTCCCACGATGGGCCGAAGTCCCGCCGCAAACAAGCCTCTCCAGCTGGCATGGATTAAACCACCTACCTTACCGGCGTGCTCCGGGGTCCTGGGGGGGGGGGGGGGGGGGCACGGGGCGATCTGACCCCGGGGGGTGTCCCCACGGTGGCCTGGCCCACGATCGAGGCCCACCGATCAGTGGGTGGGCCTGTGCCTTGGGAGCACTCTTTTTCTTCCGCCTTCGCCATGGTCTTCACCATGGCAGAGGCGGAAGTGACCCCCCTCCCCTGCGCATGCGCCGGTATGACGTCAGCAGTCGCTGACGCTCCGGCACATGCACTGACTTACGCCGGCCAGCGAAGTCCTTTCATGCCGAAGGCCGTTCACGCCAGCCGGCAGAGCGGGAACCACTCCGGTGTGCGCCTCGCCCCTCAATGTGAGGGCTTGGCCCCTAAAGGCGCGGAGAATTCTGCAACTTTGGGGCGGCCCGACGCCGGAGTGGTTCACTCTACTCCAACACGCCGGGACCCCCCGCCCCACCGGGTAGGGGAGAATCCCGGTCCTGGTGTTAAAGTTTTATACCTGTGGTGAATGTACTTCACCTAATGCATGAGCTGTCTGTACTGTCTGTATAATAATGTGAAACATGACCTGGAAGTGATGACACGGGCTACTTCCAGGTACTGTACTGAAACCCTGGTGGGCTCCGCCTCTGGCTCCGCCCTCATCGGGGCCATATGTAGTCCGGACACCTGTGGGTGGCACTCATTTGTACAGCCGACCCTAGCAGGCGAGTTCATGGATATTAAAGTCTAATGTTCACTTGTTCTCACGGTCTCACAGTGAATTGACGGTATCACAATTTAATATCCAGCGACAGCATCATGGAAGCCATTCTAAAGCCACAGAATCTCGAACTCAACGCGCGCGCATCAGAAGCCAAGGAGATCTTCGAACATTGGCTTCGCTGCTTCGTGGCCTACCTCTACTCCTTCACAACGCCTTCTACTGAAACCCTCAAGCTGCGACTCGTCCACGCTCGGGTGAGCCATCGAATTTCTGTGATGATCGAGAAAATGGCCACGTACGAGGCGGCGGTCGCAACCCTCAAGGTGCATTTTGTAAAGCCTGTAAACGAGGTGTATGCCTGACATCTCCTCATGATTCGCCATCAACGCGCTGGGGAATCGCTCGATGAGTATCTGGAATAACTGACCCTACTCACGAGGAACTGCAGCTACCGGGATGTGACCACGGAGGAGGACATGAACCTACAGATCTGGGACACATATGTGGCTGGGGTCCGATCAATCTACATCAGGCAGCGCTTGCTGGAAAACGGGACCATTGACCTGCGGGACACAGTAAAACTAGCTACCTCGTTAGAGGTGGCCTACCAGAGCCTCAGTGCGTTCCCCGAGGACCCAGCGAACCCCTCGTGGACACCATTGTCGTAACTCCCCGTCGAACCCGACTACGTCGCGGTCCGGTGCTGCACGGCTGCCAGTCCAGCTCCAGGAACCGCAATGCTACTTCTGTGGTCAGGGCAACGCCCCCGGCAGCGTTGCCCAGCCCGCACAGCGATGTGCAGTGACTGTGGGAAAAAGAGACACTTCGCCAGGGTCTGTCTGGGCCGACCTAAAGCCCAGAAATCGAACACTCACCAGGCCCGACCCATGGACTCACAGGCCCGCAGATTCCGCAACGTGGCTGCATGCCTGCCTGGAATGCCCCCTTCAGACGCATGATCAGCCTCGTGCGACTCGTGGAGGCCGCCGTCTTGCCTGCCGACTCCAACACCGACCAACACGTGCGACCGATGGGGGCGGCCATCTTGGTCGCCACCTTCGACCCGGCCCGACAAGTGCGACTCATGGGGGCCGCCATTTTGTGACCCCGACACCGCCGACCACGCTTGTTAGTACCTGTATATAAGTTGGGCGGTTGCTAAACCCGAGATACTACACTTGTAGTGTCCCCCACCCTTCCACCTCCTCGAACCTAAGGGGTTGAGTGAATATCAGGTAAGCTCTTCCTTTCTTTTTCTTGTTTTATCTAGAGGGGATGGCAGGGAAGGCAGTACAATGTTCCTCCTGCAGAATGTTTGAGGTGAGGGACGCCGTCAGTGTCTCTGCTGATTTCATCTGTGGGAAGTGCACCCAACTTCAGCTCCTCAAAAACCGTGTTAGGGGACTGGAGCTGGAGCTGAATGAACTTCGGATCATTCGGGAGGCAGAGGTGGTCATAGATAGAAGTTTCAGGGATGTAGTTACTCTGAACAATAAAGATAGATGGGTGACGGTAAGAGCGGCTGGGAGGAAGCAGTAAGTACAGGGATCCCCTGTGTTTGTTCCCCTTAGTAACAAGTATACTGCTATGGATACTGTTGGGGGGGTACTTACCGGGGTAAGCCATGGGGTACAAGTCTCTGGCACAGAGTCTGTCCATGTTTCTCAGAAGGGAAGGGGGGAGAGGAGTACAGCATTAGTCATTGGAGACTCCATAGTTAGGAGGATAGATAGGAGATTCTGTAGGAACGAGAGAGACTCGCGGATGGTGTGTTGCCTCCCAGGTGCCAGGGTCCGCGATGTCTGGGATCGTGTTTTCGGGATCCTTAAGGGGGAGCAGCCCCAAGTCGTGGTCCACATAGGTACCAACGACATAGGTAGGAAAAGGGATAGGGATGTAAGGCAGGAATTCAGGGAGCTAGGGTGGAAACTTAGATCTAGGACAAACAAAGTTATTATCTCTGGGTTGTTACCCGTGCCACGTGCTAGCGAGATGAGGAATAGGGAGAGAGGGCAGTTGAACACGTGGCTACAGGGATGCTGCAGGAGGGAGGGTTTCAGATACCTGGATAATTGGGGCTCATTCTGGGGTAGGTGGGACCTCTACAAACGGGATGGTCTACACCTGGACCAGAGGGGTACTAATATCCTCGGGGGGAGGTTTGCTAATGCTCTTCGGGAGGGTTTAAACTAGTTCAGCAGGGGATTGGGAACCTGAATTGTAGCTCCAGTACACAAGAAGCTGAGAGTAGTGAGGTCATGAGTAAGGTTTCAAGGTTGCAGGAGTGTACCGGCAGGCAGGAAGGTGGTTTTAAGTGTGTCTACTTCAATGCCAGGAGCATCCGGAATAAGGTGGGTGAACTTGGGGCATGGGTTGGTACTTGGGACTTTGATGTTGTGGCCATTTCGGAGACATGGCTAGAGCAGCGACAGGAATGGTTGTTGCAGGTGCCGGGGTTTAGATATTTCAGTAAGCTCAGGGAAGGTGGTAAAAGAGGGGGATGGGTGGCATTGTTAGCCAAAAGCTTTCTATAGGTATGTCAGGAATAAAAGAATGACTAGGGTAAGAGTAGGGCCAGTCAAGGACAGTGGTGGGAAGTTGTGTGTGGAGGCTGAGGAGATAAGCGAGATACTAAATGAATACTTTTCGTCAGTATTCACTCAGGAAAAAGATAATATTGTGGAGGAGAATGCTGAGACCCAGGCTATTAGAATAGATGGCATTGAGGTGTGTAGGGAAGAAGTGTTGGCAATTCTGGACAAGGTGAAAATAGATAAGTCCCCGGGGCCTGATGGGATTTATCCTAGGATTCTCTGGGAAGCCAGGGAAGAGATTGCTGAGCCTTTGGCTTTGATTTTTAGGTCATCATTGGCTACAGGAATAGTGCCAGAGGACTGGACGATAGCAAATGTGGTCCCTTTGTTCAAGAAGGGGAGTAGAGATAACCCCGGTAACTATAGGCCGGTGAGCCTAACATCTGTGGTGGGTAAAGTCTTGGAGAGGATTATAAAAGATACGATTTATAATCATCTAGATAGGAATAATATGATTAGGGATAGTCAGCATGGTTTTGTGAAGGGTAGGTCATGCCTCACAAACCTTATTGAGTTCTTTGAGAAGGTGACTGAACAGGTGGACGAGGGTAAAGCAGTTGATGTGGTGTATATGGATTTCAGTAAAGCGTTTGATAAGGTTCCCCACGGTCGGCTATTGCAGAAAATACGGAGGCTGGGGATTGAGGGTGATTTAGAGATGTGGATCAGAAATTGGCTAGTTGAAAGAAGACAGAGAGTGGTGGTCGATGGGAAATGTTCAGAATGGAGTTCAGTTACAAGTGGCGTACCACAAGGATCTGTTCTGGGGCCGTTGCTGTTTGTCATAGATAAGCTGCAGAGCTGGGCTGAGAGGTGGCAAATGGAGTTTAATGTGGAGAAGTGTGAGGTGATTCACTTTGGAAAGAATAACAGGAATGCGGAATATTTGGCTAATGGTAAAATTCTTGGTAGTGTGGATGAGCAGAGGGATCTCGGTGTCCATGTACATAGATCCCTGAAAGTTGCCACCCAGGTTGATAGGGTTGTGAAGAAGGCCTATGGTGTGATGGCCTTTATTGGTAGAGGGATTGAGTTCTGGAGCCATGAGGTCATGTTGCAGTTGTACAAAACTCTAGTACGGCCGCATTTGGAGTATTGCGTACAGTTCTGGTCGCCTCATTATAGGAAGGACGTGGAAGCTTTGGAACGGGTGCAGACGAGATTTACCAGGATGTTGCCTGGTATGGAGGGAAAATCTTATGAGGAAAGGCTGATGGACTTGAGGTTGTTTTCGTTAGAGAGAAGAAGGTTAAGAGGTGACCTAATAGAGGCATACAAAATGATCAGAGGGTTAGATAGGGTGGACAGCGAGAGCCTTCTCCCGCGGATGGAGGTGGCTAGCACGAGGGGACATAGCCTTAAATTGAGGGGTAGTAGATATAGGACAGAGATCAGAGGTGAGTTTTTTACGCAAAGAGTGGTGAGGCCGTGGAATGCCCTACCTGCAACAGTAGTGAACTCGCCAACATTGAGGACATTTAAAAGTTTATTGGATAAGCATATGGATGATAAGGGCATAGTGTAGGTTAGATGGCCTTTAGTTTTTTTCCATGTCGGTGCAACATTGAGGGCCGAAGGGCCTGTACTGCGCTGTATCGTTCTATGTTCTATGTATTACGGTGGCAGAAAGGACGTTTGATGAGGACACGTCAACTGAGGTAGTATGGGCTGAGGTTGGAAACAGGAATGGAGAGGTCACCCTGTTAGGGATTTTCTATAGGCCTCTGAAAAGTTCCAGAGATGTAGAGGAAAGGATTGCAAAGATGATTCTGGATAGGAGCGAAATTAACAGGGTAGTTGTTATGGGGGACTTTAACTTTCCAAATATTGACTGGAAACGTTATAGTTCGAGTACTTTAGATGGGTGCGTTTTTGTCCAATGTGTGCAGGAGGGTTCCCTGCATGTAGATAGGCCAACGAGAGGCAAGGTCATATTGGATTTGGTACTGGGTAATGAACCAGGACACGTGTTAGATTTGGAGGTAGGTGAGCACTTTGGTGATAGTGACCACAATTCAGTGATGTTTACTTTAGCGATGGAAAGGGATAGGTATATACCGGAGGGCAAGTTATATTTGGGGGAAAGGCAATTATGATGCGATGAGGCAAGACTTAGGATGCATCGGATGGGGAGGGAAATTGCAGGGGATGGGCACAATGGAAATGTGGAGCTTGTTCAAGGCACAGCTACTGCGTGTCCTTGATAAGTATGTACCTGTCAGGCAGGGAGGAAGTGGTCAACGGAGGAAAACATGCTTTACTAAAGTAGCTGAAACACTTGTCAAGAGGAAGAAGGGGCTTATGTAAAGATGAGACGTGAAGGTTCAGTTAGGGCGCTCAAGCGTTACAAGTTAGCTAGGAAGGACCTAAAGAGAGAGCTAAGAAGAGCCAGGAGGGGACATGAGAAGTCTTTGGTAGGTAGGATCAAGGATAACGCTAAAGCTTTCTATAGATATGTCAGGAATAAAAGAATGACCAGGGTAAGAGTAGGGCTAGTCAAGGACAGTAGTGGGACGTTGTGCATGGAGTCTGAGGAGATAGGAGAGGTGCTAAATGAATATTTTCCGCCGGTGTACACGCAGGAAAAACACAATGTTTTCGAGGAGAATACTGAGATACAGGCTACTAGAATAGAAGGGCTTCAGGTTCATAAGGAGGAGGTGTTAGCAATTCTGCAAAGAGTGAAAATAGATAAGTCCCCTGGGCCGGATGGGATTTATACTAGGATTCTCTGGGAAGCTAGGGAGGAGATTGCTGAGCCTTTCGCTTTGATCATTAAGTCATCTTTGTCTACAGGAATAATGCCAGAAGACTGGAGGATAGCAAATGTTGTCCCGTTGTTCAAGAAGGGGAGTAAAGATAACCCCGTAACTATAGACCAGTGAGCCTTACTTCTGTTGTGGGAATAGTCTTGGAAAGGTTTATAAGAGATAGGATGTATAATCAACTGGAAAGGAATAACTTGATTAGTAATAGTCAACACGGTTTTGTGAAGGGTAGGTCGTGCCTCACAAACCTTATTGAGTTCTTTGAGAAGGTGACAAAACAGGTGGATGAGGGTAAAGTAGTTGATGTGGTGTATATGGATTTCAGTAAAACGTTTGATAAAGTTCCCCACGGTAGGCTATTGCAGAAAATACAGAGGCATGGGATTCAGGGTGATTTAGCAGTTTGGATCAGAAATTGGCTAGCTGGAAGAAGACAAAGGGTGGTGGTTGATGAGAAATGTTCAGACTGGAGTCCAGTTACTAGTGGTGGACCACAAGGATCTGTTTTGGGGCCGTTGCTGTTTGTCATTTTTATAAATGACCTGGAGAAGGGCGTAGAGCAATGGGTGAGTAAATTTGCAGATGACACTAAAGTTGGTGGAGTTGTGGACAGTGCGGAAGTATGCTACAAGTTACAGAGGGACATAGATAAGCTGCAGAGCTGGGCTGAAAGGTGGAAAATGGAGTTTAATGCAGAAAAGTGTGAGGTGATTCATTTTGGAAGGAATAACAGAAAGGCAGAGTACTGGGCTAATGGTAAGATTCTTGGTAGTGTGGATGAGCAGAGCTATCTCGGTGTCCATGTACATAGATCCCTGAAAGTTGCCACCCAGGTTGAGGGGGGTTGTTAAGAAGGCGTACGGTGTGTTAGCTTTTATTGGTAGAGGAATTGAGTTTCGGAGCCAGTAGGTCATGTTGCTGTTGTACAAAACTCTGGTGCGGCCGCATTTGGAGTATTGCGTGCAATTCTGGTCACTGCATTATAGGAATGATGTGGAAGCATTGGAAAGGGTGCAGAGAAGATTTACCAGAATGTTGCCTGATATGGAGGGAAGATCTTATGAGGGAAGGCTGAGGGACTTGAGGCTGTTTTCGTTGGAGAGAAGAAGTTTAAGAGGTGACTTAATTGAGGCATATAAAATGATCAGAGGATTAGATAGGGTGGACAGTGAGAGCCTTTTTCCTCAGATGGTGATGGCTAGCACAAGGGGACAAAGCTTTAAATTGAGGGGAGATAGATATAGGACAGATGTCAGAGGTAGGTTCTTTACTCAGAGAGTAGTAAGGGCCTGGAATGCCCTGCCTGCAACAGTAGTGGACTCGCCAACAATAAGGGCATTTAAATGGTCATTGGATAAACATATGGATGATAAGGGAATAGTGTAACTGGGCTTTCGAGTGGTTTCACAGATGGGCGCAACATCGAGGGCTGAAGGGCCAGTACTGTGCTGTAATTCTCTCTGTTCAATACGCAGAAAAATACTTTTCATTGTACCTCGGAACACATGACAACAAACAAATCCAATCCAATGGCCCCCATACACCACCCCCTCACCACCCAGTCACCACCCCACCCCTCCCTAACCACCCCACACCACCACCTCACCACCCAGTCACCACCCCACCCCAGCCGAACCACCCCACACCGCTCCCTCAGCACCCCTACACCAACCCCTCACCAGCCACCACCCCAGCCCGCAATCCAAGCATGTGTCATGTCTTGTGATTTGCAGGGTCATCTGGCAAATAGGCGAGCCCTTATGATTTCGCTCAACCCCGCTCCCAAGTGGATTCCAGCAAGGAGTCGGCAAAAGATAGGAATGCAAACCGCCAACCACCAGCCCAAAATAGCCCAAAGCACCAGTCTGGGTATAACACTGTCACCAACACCCTCCAACATCCCAGACACTCACCTCGGTTAGGCATGTCAGTCAAGAGGTTCCTGGGGCACTATCTCGTGCTAACCACGCACGTGCAGCGGAACATCAAGTGGAGGTAAGAACCCCCGATGAGGTGGACAGTCTGAGTGCGGCTTGACCCCAAGGACTGGCTGCCTTCCAGTCAGGCTTCGAGCTTCTGGAAAAGGTGATAATGATGATGCAGGCAGAGAGCAGGGCACTACATGAAGGATTTTCAGCAGCCGTCCAGTGCCTGCTGGTGCAATTGGAGGAGTCCGACCGTCCGCAGAGGCGGGGACAGGAACAGTGTTGACCATAAGTGCCTCCCAGGCCAACACAGCATGGGTGACATCCATTCTAGATGTCTTGGGAACACAAGCCTGGAGCACTCTGTGCGGGCATTGGCCGAGGCACAGGACAGGGCAGCCCTGTCACAGACAGTAATGTTCCAGGACCATCTGGACAAAGCAGCGGCCCTCCAGAGCTTGGCCCAGTCCAAGCACAGGGCTTTGGCCGAAAGCATTACCAGCATTGCCCTGGCACTGGTAGACCTAGGCCAATCCTAGAGGGAAGTGTCACAGTCGCTCAGTGATGTGGAACAGTCCCAGAGAGAGGTGGTCCAGTCTCTGTGCTCCTTGGCCGCGAGCATGGAGACCCTGTTCGAGGCGAGAGCGAGCCTCCAGGACTGGCAGCGCCAGGTGGCGGGGGAACCCCAGTGGTTCATTCCGGTACACCCCAATCCCAAGGAGTACCCAGGGAGCCACTGGGCACCCCAAAGGAGGTGGAGGTGATGGGGTCCATGCCAGTGACTCCCGCAGGGGAGGTGCTGGAACACCACAATGCCTCAGACTCCCCTGCCATCTTGTCCCTGGTGCATCAGATGGGCAGCAGGCAGAACAGGGTGGCACCCTGCCACTTGGGACACCCGAGTGACTGCAGAGCCCATCCAGGCCCAATTGCTCCTGAGGATGGCCGCCAAAGGGGATGCAGGCCACAGGGTGGGAATCACAGCAGGTCGCCTCCACTCCTGATGTATGAGCCCATTAAGCTCAGAAAGGTAGACACCAGTTAAGTTGGATTGGGTGCAGCACATAGCATAGCATTTGGAGCTAGGACCCAAACCTTTAAAGAGACGTTCACCTGTTATGTTCGAAATAAACATCTGCGCAGAAAAGTCCAAACAGCCTCGGTGTTAATTCAGACGGGTGTGAGGGATGGGTTGGGCTGGCTGCAGAGGGCACTGGAGAGGGAGGGGTGGGGTACAGGGGGAGATGGGTAGATGTTGGAAGTGAGCCCGGGCCGGGGCCCCAAAGTCAGACACTGCACAGCACCCCGGTACCCCGCCCTCCCCCTCACCCAACAGCCCTGCATTCATCCCCACCTCTGCCACCCCAAGGGTTCGGTGGGACTGTATGTTGCAATGGGCAGCTCACATGCAGGGATCACCCAGGTGGATGGTGGAAAGTGGTACCATGGGCAAGAATCAGACATTGTCAAACGATGCAGAGCACCAGAGCTCAACGCAGAGCGGGTTGTCATCATCCTGCAAACCATGAACCAGATCCAGTGTTACTGCCAACCCAGAGCACGCACCCATTAGTGAGGCAGGTAGGAATCACGGAAGGAGTCGTGGGGCAAGGGGGAGTGGGGTTTGTTTGGTGCAGAAAGGATGGTTATGGAGGGAGTGGTTGACTGAGGGGGTGGGCTGGGGGATGTGATGGGATGTTCGTGCCATTTGCCTGGTGCCCTTGTCAGTGAACCTGGAAACGATTAGAACATCCCATGTGCATTGGCCTGGCGCACACGGCCTCCTGTGCCTGCCAGAGCCACATGCCCTTCCCATCCTGGCCCTCCTCTGAATCCTCCTCATCAAACGGGACCTGGCATTCAACCACATCCTCTGGCACATTGCCCCTCTGCTATACAATGTTGTGGAGGATGCAGCAGGCCACCATCATGTGGGAGACTCTCCTATTTCCATCCTGGTGGGCCCCTCCAGAGCGGTCCAGGCTCCTGAACCGCATCTTCAAGATGCCGATGCTCGATCATGCTCAGTCTGTGGCCTCCAGATAGGCATTATCAGCTATGACCACAGCGGATAACCCCTGTTGCCCAGGAGCCAACCCCTCACCGGGTGGGGTGTGCCTCGGCGATGTCAGGAACCGTCGAGTATGCCACGATGAAGGCGTCGCACATACTGCCCGGCTGGAACCCCTTTTGGTTTTTGATGATGACCCCCTCATGCGCCAGTGCTCATTGGGGGACATGTGTCCCATTGATCAACCCCTAAACTTAGGCCATCCCGACAATGGCAGCAAACCCCACTGCATGGGCATCCTGGTGGGCTCAGTCCACCTGTGCACCGATGTCTGTGAGATCCCTGATGCCTGGAACAACCCTATTGCATAAACGTTGAGGGCAACCGTCACCTTTTTTCATAGAATGTACAGTGCAGAAGGAGGCCATTTGGCCCATCGAGTCTGCACCGGCTCTTGGAAAGAGCACCCTACCCAAGGTCAACACCTCCACCCTATCCCCATAACCCAGTAACCCCACCCAACACTAAGGGCAATTTTGGACACTAAGGGCAATTTATCATGGCCAATCCACCTAACCTGCACATCTTTGTGACTGTGGGAGGAAACTGGAGCACCCGGAGGAAACCCACGCACACACGGGGAGGGTGTGCAGACTCCGCACAGACAGTGACCCAAGCCGGAATCAAACCTGGGACCCTGGAGCTGTGAAGCGATTGTGCTATCCACAATGCTACCATGCTGCCCGTTGACGGCTAACAGGGTGGCACGATGGCACAGTGGTTCGCACTGCTGCTTCACAATTCTGAGGAACCGGGTTTGATCGCGACATAGGTCATTGTCCGAGTGGAGTTTACAAATTCTCTCTATGTTAGTGTGGTTTTCAGCCCCATAACCCATAGATCTGCAGTGTAGGTGAATTAGCCATGCTAAATTGCCGCTTAATTGGAAAAAAAGAATTGGATACACTAAATTTATGAAAAATAAACCATAACGGCCAGCGGGACCGGGTGTGCTCCCCCATACCCCCGCAGTTCCAGCTGTGCCATGATCCATCCAGCAGATAAGTTGTCCCCCTGCTCAACCTAGAATCTTCGACAGTGTGCCATGTGCGGCAGGCCCTCGATTGATAGGCACTGTCGGTACACAGGAGGCCTGATACGGCACCTCTTTCCCACTTCCTCCTCAGCCTTTTGGGTGGCTGGCTCCCCATCCTCATTGGCTGCCTCCTGTTCCTCTGGCTGGCTCCACTGTTGCAGAGTTCAACCCAAACAGTTTCTACTCATACATCTTCAGTGCATCCATAGGGATGCCACTGCAAGGCAGATGGCAACCAATCCTTGTTGGATTTCGAAATCCATTGTCTTCAAGGGGTGAAAGGCAGACATGTTAGCATGGTGCGTACCCCCATGCTTAGCCAGGTTCAACAGGTGATACGATGGTCCCAGCCTGCATTGCAGTTCCTAGCCCTGCGTATCCTCTTCCTCCCCCTCCCTCCTCCTCCATCCCCACATGACAAGGGGGAGCCAGTGGATGAGATATATTTGGACGTTCAGAAGGCCTTTGACAAAGTCCTGCTTCAGAGATTATTGTGCAAATTTAAAGCGCATGGGATTGTGGGAAGTATATTGAGGTGGATAGAAAACTGGTTGGCAGAAAGGAAACAAAGAGTAGGAATTAATGGGTCCTTTTCAAATTCGCAGGCAGCAACTGGTGGGGTACCACAGCTATTAACAATATATATTAATGATTTGGATTAAGGAACAAAATGTAACATCTCAAAGTTTGAGATGATACCAAGTTGGGCTGGAGGGTGAATTGTGACGAGGATGCAGGGATCCTACAGCATGATCTGGACAGGTTGGGCGAGTGGGGAAATCAATGGCAGATGCAGTATAATTTGGATAAGTGTGAGGTTATTCATTTTGTAAGCAAAAACAGGAAGGCAGATTACTACCTGAATGGTTGTAAATTGGGAGAGGGGAGTGTGCAGCGGGACCTGGGTGTCCTTGTGTAACAGTAGCTGAAGGTAAGCATGCAGGTGTAGGAGGAGGTAAAGAAGGCTAATTATGTTGGCTTTCATTGCAAGAGGTTTAGAGTACAGAAGCAGGGATGCATTGCTGTAATTATATAGGGCATTGGTGAGGCCACACCTAGAATATTGTGTGCAGTTTTGGTCTCCTTCTCTGAGGAAGGATGTTCTTGCTCTCGAGGGAGTGCAGTGAAGGTTTACCAGACTAATTCCAGGGATGGCCAGACTGTCATAAGAGGAGAGATTGACTAGGTTAGGATTGTTCTCGCTGGAGTTCAGAAGAATGAGGGGGATTCTCATAGAGAGATATAAAATTCTAACAGGACTAGACATGGTAGATGCAGGGAAGATGTTACCAATGATTTCCAGAACCAGGGGTCGCAGTCCAAGATTCAGGGTAAACCATTCGGCCAGAGATGAGGAGACAGTTTTTAACCCAAAGAGTGGTGATCCTGTGGAATTCATTACCACAGGAAGTAGTTGATGCTAAAACAGTGAATATATTGAAGAGGCAGCTAGATATAGCACTTGGGGAGAATGGGATCCAAAGGCTATGGGGAGAAAGCAGGATTAGGCTTTTGAGTTGGACAATCAGCCAAGATCGTCAAAAATAATGGAGCAGGCTCGAAGGGCCAAACGGCCTCCTCCTGCTCCTATCTGCCACGTATCTGATTTGATTTATTGTCACATGTACCGAAGTACAGTGAAAAGTATTTTTCTGCAGCCGAGGGAACGTCAACAGTGCGTACATAGTAGACAAAAGAATAATGAACAGAGAATATTGACAAATGGTACATCGACAAACAGTGCTTGGTTACAGTGCAGAACAAGGGGTCAAACAAAGAAAATACATGATCAAGAGCAGCATAGGGCATTGTGAATAGTGTTCTTACAGGGAACAGGTCAGTCCGAGACCGAGTTGTTGAGGAGTCTTGTAACTGTGGGGAAGAAGCTGTTCCTAGGTCTGGATGTGCGGGCCTTCAGACTTCTGTACCTTCTGCCTGATGGAAGGTTCTGGAAGAAGACAATGCCTGGGTGGGAGGGGTCTCTGACAATGCTGTCTGCCTTCCTGAGGACGCGGCAGCTGTAGACAGAATCAATGGGAGGGGGGGGGCAAGCATGTGTGATGTGTTGGGATGAGTTCATCACACTCTGCAGTTTCTTGCGATCTTGGACCAAGCAGTTGCCATACCAGGGTGTGATGCAGCCAGATAGGATGCGCTCTATCACATGCATGTACCCACTCCCGGCCATTCCCCTGGCTCTAAGACAATGGACAGTGGAATATTCCCAGGCCTGCTGTTCTGAGACAATGGTCAGTGGAACATTCCTAGGAATTCTGCTCTGAGACAATGGACAGTGAAATGAAATGAAATGAAATGAAAATGAAATGAAATGAAAATTGCTTATTGTCACAAATAGGCTTCAAATTAAGTTATTGTGAAAATCCCCTGGTCACCACATTCCGGCGCCTGTTCGGGGAGGCTGGTACGGGAATTGAATCCAGCTGCTGGCCTGCCTTAGTCTGCTTTCAAAGCCAGCGATTTAGCCCTGTGCTAAACCAAACCTCAATGAATCAAACCCAGGTGCCAAAAAATGTCACTTGTGTCGAAGTTACCAACTATTCCATCGGCAGAACAGTTGTCGAACAACGCCCATGATTAGTCAAAATTCCACAATGATCGAGCGGGGTTATTGAATCTTTGTTTAACGTCAACGAGAGTAATAATACTGAAGTCAGGGGTAATGTGACAGCGAGGATAAAACAGAATGTTTGGACCAAAGCACCTTCAAATTTCTTTGTGAAGCAACTTGCAAAATTTACGGGTACGGCAACACTTGTGATCGGAGGGAGGTGAATTTGATAGAGCAAGTGAAAAGCCATGGCATGAAGCGGCCATTGTGAAAAAGTGGCAGATTCGACCATCAAATTTGTCCACCATTCTGACAGCCAAGGAGAACATGTTGGAACAGTTCAAAAACCAGGCATTCAAGGAAGCAACAAGAGCGAGGATAAGAACAACTGCCAGACCTAAAGTCAAAGAAGCTCCACAATTGCAGTTCAAGCTCACACAAGTATGTTCAGATCAGGTGGATTGGTCATGCTAAATTGCCCCTTAGTAATAATAATAATAATATTCCTTATTGTCACAAGTAGGCTGACATTAACACTGCAATGGATTTACTGTGAAAAAAACCCTAGTCGCCACATCCGGCGCCTGTTCGTCCAAAGATGTGCAGGTTAGGTGGGTTACGGGGGTTGGGCGGGGGAGTGGGCCTAGGTCGGGTGGTCTTTCAGAGGGTCAGTGCAGACCTAATGGGCCAAATGGCCTCCTTCAGCACTGTAGATATTCTATGCAAACAAGAAGAAAATGTGACCATCTCTGGCCCAATCCTGCAGGAAAGGAGAGTTTTCATAGTGAAGAAGCTGCGACACACGGAGTTCACCTGCAGCGACAAATGGCTGGACTGATTCAAGACAAGACACGACATTGTCTTCTGCTCCATAAGTGGTGAGGGCGCTGTCGTTGGGACAGGTCAGTCCCTGACCTTTTTCAAGGTCGACTTAATATAAACTATGAACAAATATTTTGTCACTTTTTTATTGTGTTTTACTTTTTTTTTCTTATTTGGACCTTGGATCTCAAAAACAGAAAGTAATTCAGTACGGTTTTAGAAGTATATGTTGGCACATTGGGTTGCATAGTGATGCATTCTTTTGAAAGTTGGGCCTCATTGGCTACCAGGAAGCTCTATTTAATCCAAATTTGAAGGCAGCTCCCTTGGAATTTGTGGATCGCTGCTACATCTGGACTGTCCATCCCTGAAGCAAGAAATCCTCCCCCAAGTTTTCAGATGTCTGCTGGTGAGATGGGAAATGGTACTGTCACTGGACTAGTAATCCAGAGGCCCAGGCTAATGCTTTGGAGACGGGTTCAAATCCCACCATGGCATCTAGTGGAATTTGAATTCAGTCAATATAAAAATAATTTCATGGTGACCTTGAAACTGTCATCAATTGTTGTCAAGAAAAATCCATCTGGCTCACTAAAGATCTTTAGGAAAAATGTGACATTGTTCATTTTGGAAGAAAGAATGAGAATAGGGATTATTATTTAAATGGAGAGAGGCTGCAGTAAACTGTAGCACAAAGCGACTTAGGGGTCCCTATTCAGGAAACACAGACAGCTAGCATACAGGTGCAGAAGGTAATAGGAAAGGCAAATAGAGTTCTGCCTCTTATTTCAAATAGGTTGGAGTATAAAAGCAATGAGGTTTTTCTACAACCGTACAAAGTACTAGTGAGGCCACCGTTAGAATACTGTGTACAGTTTTGGTCCTCTTATTTAAGGAAAGGCATATTATGATTGGAGGCTGTACAGAGGAGGTTTACTAGAATGATCCCGGGTATGGAGGGATTGCCATTTGAGGAAAGATTAAACAGGTTGGGTCTTTACTGCTTGGAGTTCAGAATAATGAGAGGTGATATAATTGGAACATATAAGATTCTTAGCAGGTTTAACAGAGTAAATTTTGGGTGGATGTTTCCAATCTTTGGAGACTCTAGGACCAGAGGACATTGTTGCAGAATAACGGAGTGCTCACTTAAGATGGATTTGAGGAAGAATTTCTTCTCTCAAAAGTGTTGAATCTTTGGAATTCTTTACTCCAGGAAGCCCTGGAGGTCGAGTCGTTGAACAATTTCAAGGCTGAGATCGATAGGTTTTTAATCTGTAGGGAAATTAAGGGTTATGGAGATCAGACGGGAAAGTGGACTCAGTGTCAGATCAGCCACAATCTTATTGAATGGCGGAACAGGCCAAATTCTGTTCCTATTTCGCAGAGCCTTATGGGAAGGAGATTTACCAGCCTTACCTGGTCTGGCCCATATGGGGCTCCAAACTCACAGCAATGGCCGAGCAAGCCATTCAGTTCAAGGGCAACAGATGCTGGCCTTGCAAGTGACACCCACATCACATCCAAGATTAAAGAGAAAATCAGTTGGTCTTCAGCCTTGACATTCATCAATCATATGGTGAATGTGGATCTCCTGGTGAAGAAAGAAAAAGTGCATGTATTTCTAGATTTAAACTTTTCGCCATCGTCCTCATTGCCGCTTTATGGCATTTTTATATCTGAGCTATGGCGAGAATGTCTGTACCAATTTTTAGTCACAGTGTTTAAGAATGTTTCCTGACTAACTTCTAGTTTCCAGCTCTAACGTCTAGTTCTTTCTACACCTTGAAGAACACTCTGCTGCCCTGCAAAAATTATTTAATGTTTACCTTTCTGGGGCCTCTTTGACTTCATTACCAGTGAAACTGGTTGGAGAGTGCAAGGTGCACAATAATCATCAAACAATGTCAGGAGATTCAACTGTCAACAATCTGTTTGTTCCATGATGATCCACTGTTAACTGGAGTTAAAGTAAAAGTCAGTTGCTATTTTTAACAGCCCATATTAATTTGTCTGAGCTACCCTGTCCCCTTTCCAAAACAATAATCCAGAAAACAAATTGGTTCTTCAAACTTGGAGTAAAAATAATCAACCAAGAGGAGACTCAAAGACTTCCTTCATTTTCCATCTGGAATAAAAACAATGCAGAACAGAACATGCAGCCACCGTTAGACAGCAACTCTATTAATGTATACAACAGGAATGTCTGAGTCACAGCTTTATTTTTACCAACAGACTATTTAATGTGTTCTTTCATTCATGGGATGTGGGCATTGCTGGCTGGGCGAGAATTAATTGCCCATCCCTAATTGCTCTTGAACTGAGTGTGGCTTGCTGGGCCTTTTCAGAGTCAACTATCGTGTTGTGGGTCCGAAGTCACATGTAGGCCAGACCAGGTAAGGATGGCAGATTTCCTTCCCTCAGGGATGTTAATGAACCAGATGAGTTTTTATAAAAATTGACAATAGTATCATGGTCATTAGACGTTTAATTCCAGATTGTTATTGAATTCAAATTTAACCATCTCCCATGGTAGGATTCACACATGGACACCAGAGCGTTAGCCTGGATCTCTGAATGACTAGTCTAGTGACATTACCACGACATCATCACCTCCTCTACTGGAAAGCTAATGTCCACCTGAACCATAAAGCTGTACCACGGCACTTCAGAGGACAAATTAGAAAGAAACAGACCACTCAATGAACTCTTCTTAATTGCAACAAACCTGAAGTATCGAAGTAGTTTTCTCTTATTGCCTTCAGGGACATACAACTCAAGAATCTTTAACAATGCATGCATCTTGCTGCAATCTCTAATTTGCCCAACACATCTGAATTATCCCAATGCTAGTTATTTTAAAATCAACCCTAGGAGTAGCAACAGATGAAATTATATGTTCTGAACGCTATTAAATTACACAAGCACTATAATTATGCAAGTGCATGCACAGAGCGCTTTAATTTTCCAACAATCTCATAGCATAGTCACTGTTTCTATCCTCCAGTACTGTGAGTCCTTTTCAATTTCTACAAGGAATATGGTAAAAATTTTATTTGTTATGAAGGAAGAGTTTGTTTAGAATAATTCCAATATTCTCAATTTAAAGTTGATGTGGCAATCGCTTCCACGCTGTTGCAAAATTCTCATCTTTTACATAAAAACGCTCAACAGTTAATGTTTTAGGTTATCTAATTTGGAGAGAATCAGAGGAAAAGTAGATAAAAGTAGATTATTAATAATTTCCAACAAGTCTTGAATACGCAGGTAGTTTTTTCCCTCAGTGTTTTGCCAGATGAGTGGCTGGGAAATGTTGGTATCCAGAGGAATTTGGTACCCAAATCACAAAGAGGAATGTACAAGAGCAAGTTGGAAGGCAAATAGTATAATAGCCTTTATTACAAAGGAATAGGAGTTCAAGACTAAAGAAGTCTGACTGCAATTATATCGGGCCTTGGACTAGACCACATTTGGTGGATTATGAGCAGGTTTGGTCTTCTTATTCAAGGAAGGATATGTTTGCCTCAAAGGACCTGCAACAAAGATCCACTTTTCTGATTTGTGGGATGAAGAAATTATCCTATTGTAATGTATGAACATCCCCAGTGAGAGGGTTGAGGATTGAGAAATTACTTTTAAAGACTAACAGAGTGTTATTGGAAAAAGACCAAAGGTAAATTATGAAATAAACCTAGCGCAAGATATAAAAACAGATAGCAAAATATTTGATCAGTAAATAAAAGGAAGAGAGTAGCTAAAGTCAATATTAAACCCTTAGAGGATGAGCCTAGGGAGTTAATAATGGAAAACACAGAAATGGCAGAGACACTAGATCAATATTTTGCCTCAGTCTTCACAGTGGAAGACACGAGAACCACACCAATAGTATGAGTAATGTAAAGGAGGAAATTAAAACAATTGCCATCACTCAGGAAAAAGTACTGAGCAAACAATTGGGATTAAAGTCAGACAAGTCCCCAGGGTCTGATGTCCTATGTCCTAGGGTCTGAAAGGTGGTAGCGGCAGAGGTAGTGGAGGCATTGGTTATAATATTCCAAACTTCCCTAGATTCCGGAAAGGTTCCAGTGAATTTGAAAAAAGGCTAATTAACACCCCTATTCAAAAAGGGAGAAAGGCAGAAAGTAGGAAACTAGAGATGAGTTAGTTTAACATCTGTTGTTGGGAAATCATTGAAATCCATTATGAAGGAAGTAGTAACGGGACATTTGGAAAGTCAGAACATAATCCATCAGAGTCTGCATGGTTTTATGAAGGGTAAATCATGCTTGAATAATTTGTTGGAGTTCTTTGAAGATGTAACAAGTAAAGTGGATAATGGGGATCCTGTAGGTGTAGTGTATCTGGATTTCCAAAAGGCATGTGATAAGGTGCCGCACAAAAGGTAATACACAAGGTATGACCCCATTGGGTTGGAGATAATATATTAGCTTTGCATGCTGTAACTAGTGGTATGACAAAGGGTTCAATCCTCGGGTCCAACTATTTAAAATCTATATGAATGACTTGGATGCACAGATAGAATGTGCTATAGCCAAATTTGCAACTGACACTAAGATAGATGGGAAAGCAAGTTGCAATGAAGAAATAAGAAATTTACAAATAGCTATGGATAGGTTAGGTGAGTGGGCCAAAATGTGGCAGATGGAATTTAATGTGGATAAGTGTAAGGTTATCCATTTTGGTCAGAGGAATAAAAAGACAACTTATCATCTAAATGGAGGGAAACTTCAAAAAAAGAAAGATCTGGGTGACCTCGGCATGAATCACAGAATGTTACTATGCAGATGCAGCAGGTAATAAGGAAGGCAAATTGAATTTTGACATTACATTACATTACATTGACATTTACTTGGAGTATGGTGTTCAATTCTGGTCGCCACACTACCAGAAAGATGTGGAGGCTTTAGAGAGGGTGCAGAAGAGATTTACCAGGATGTTGCCTGGTATGGTGGGCATTAGCTATGAAGAGCGGTTGAATAAACTCGGTTTGTTCTCACTGGAACAACAGAGGTTGAGGGGCGACCTGATAGAGGTCTACAAAATTATGAGGGGCATAGACAGAGTGGATAGTCAGAGGCTTTTCCCCAGGGTAGAGGGGTCAATTACTAGGGGGCATAGGTTTAAGGTGCGAGGGGCAAGGTTTAAAGTCGATGTACGAGGCAAGTTTTTTACACAGAGGGTAGTGGGTGCCTGGAACTCGCTGCTGGAGGAGGTGGCGGAAGCAGGGACGATAATGACATTTCAGGGGCATTTTGACAAATACATGAATAGGATGGGAATAGAGAGATACGGACCCAGGAAGTGTAGAAGATTGTAGTTTAATCGGGCAGCATGGTCGGCACGGGCTTGGAGGGCCGAAGGGCCTGTCCCTGTGCTGAACTTTTCTTTGTTCTTTGTTCTTTGTTCTATTAATTTCTTATGGAATAGAGTATAAAATTAGGGAGAAGCTCTTCCAATAGGACAGATCACATCTGGAGTACTGTGCACAGTTTTGGTCACCTTATTTGAGCAAGGACATAAATGCACCAGAGGCAGTTTCGAGAAGGTTCATGAGATTGATTCCAGGGATGAATGACTTGTCTTCTGAAGAGAGTTTTCAGTTTATGCCAAAATTTGATGGAGTTTGGATGCATGAGAGGAGCTCTAATTGAGGCATATAAGATGTTAAAGGCGATTAACCAGGATAGACGTAGAGTTGATGTTTCCCCTTGTTGGACATTCTGGAATGAGAGGTCATCATTTTAGGCTAAGGGCTTGCAGATTTGAAGCAGAAATGAAGGGGAATTACATCACTCAACGGGTCGTGACTTTGTGGAATTTTCTACCCCAGAGTGCAATGAATGCCAGAACACTAAAACAAATTTGAAGAGGAAATGGATAGGTTTCTTAAATTAGTAAAAGTATGGAGGATTATCAGGAGAGGGCAGGAAGGTGGAGATAAGGCTGAGATGAGGTCAGCCATTATTGTGTGGAATGGGGGAGCTCGAGAGGCTGAATTGCCTCCTCCTGCTCCTAGTTCCTATGTTCTTATGATGACGTTATTAAATATGTGACCTGTTGTCTGTGTCTCTTTACAAGTTACTCCAACTTGGGAATAATTAATGTGAATGACACATCTTTTGTTTTGTTGGGGCCAATTTGGGTTGTGGGGGTGAGGCCCATGCAGACACGGGGAGAATGTGTGAACTCTACACAGACAGTAAACTGGGGCTGGAATCGAACCCAGGTCCTCGACGCCATGAAGCTGCAGCGCTAACCACTGCGCCGCCGCAACAAGATTTTTCAGCCTGCCATATATTCTGGACCAGTCTCAGGTCATAAAATTACTTTCCTGTGTGCAAGAATCACCTTATTCTAAGACTGCATTTCTTCACTTTCCCATTTAAGATATAGAGCTGGATTCTCCGATCCTGGGGTACTGTACCCACCCTGTCGTGGGAACGGTGGTGTTTCCTCCATTTGGTGGGGAGCTAGCAGGACGGCAGTGTAGAGCACCTGGCCCTAGCTGCCGATACGCCCCGGAGAATTGCCAGGTATGTGGCCATGCATGTGC